>NC_047084.1:407812260-408114336 GCF_902459505.1 Geotrypetes seraphini | reverse complement strand
CTCTTACTAACCACGATAGCAGTTTTTAGCGTAGGGAGGCTATGAGCGTCGGCAGCGCTGGTCATTCAGCGCAGCTCCCTGTGCCTAAAACCGCTATTGCAGTTTAGTAAAAGGGAAGGGGATATATTTGTCTATTTTTGTATAGTTGTTACTGAGGTGACATTGCATACTTTAAAGTCATCTGCCTTGACCTTTTTGAAAAATAACCCCAATATAAATGATAATTAACATTTTCTCGGCGTACAGTGTGATTTGTGTTTTTAAAAATTTTATTGTTAGTAGATCATTTTGACTTGGTTATTTTAAAAGTAGCTCACAAGCAAAGAAAGTGTGGGCACCCCTGACCTAGCATATGGAATCCAAAAGGGACATAACAGAAATGCAATTGGTGCCCATACAGCCTGCGCTAGCACTCCTGATCTAGTCAGGGAGTCATCAAACAGCAGGGGAAACCCCCAAGTTCCACAGTTTAAGTAGCCTGGCTGTGCAGGATCCACTTGTCAGCTGCAGATCGAAGTCTGCTCCTCTCACGCAGGCTAGGCAGTTACTGGAGCTGAACAGGAACACAAAATATCATGAAAAACTGCAAAAAATACTTGAAACCCCCAAAAGACCAAGCAGATCAAAGTTGATCCTGCAGGCTTATTGACTGACTGGGGACAGCAGGGAGAAGGAGGAGGTACTGAAAACTGATCAGTATCTCCTACAATGAACTCACAGGAGCAGATGCAAGACCCTTGGTTCAGCATACCATCCCTATTGCACTGGAAAGATATTTTATGGATATAATGAGCACTCACTCACTAGGGAGATACTGCTGTGATATTAGTGGATTATATGGATACTAGTTGTTTAGCCCGTTACATTAACGGGTGCTAGCAGCCCTTCTCCCTTATTTTTACCTCCTCCCTGTCCAGCAACACCTCTCCCCCTTTCCCTGCTCCCCCCATATAGCAGTAGCCCTTCTCCTTTTATCTCCCCCTGTCCAGCAGCACCCCTCCCATTCCCTCCTCCCCCTGTCCAGCAGTAGCTCTTCTCCTTTATGTCCTGCTCCCCCTCTGTCCAGCAGTAGCCCCAGGAAAAGAGTGAGGATCACAGGACCAAAGCTTTTACTGACATCCAAGTAGGGGAAATCCACTCTCCCCACCTCCTTGCTCCTGCTGCACTTCCTCCTTGGCTATACACACGCGCGCGCGCACACTTACATACAGCTCTCCGGCTCCTCGCGCCCCTCCTCCACATTCCACTTCTTCGGCGGGGGCCAACGTTTTCTTTATTTTGTTTTCTTTTCACGTGTTCCTCCTTCATGGAAAAACAGCACTACCGGCCAACTTAGTCCCTTGCCGCCCCCTTCCCGCGCCGCACAACCACCTTTCTTTCCCTCCCTCCATCAGGTGCAGTGAATCCACCAATGTTAAAAGGAGCCACGTCGAAATCGGAGGCCTGCCACTGCCGTAGCACTTTCCCCTCTGCCTTGGCAGAGAGGAACGTGTTACGGTGGCGGCAGGGCTCCAATTTCAAAGCAGCTCCTTTTAACATAGGCGGAGTTGAACTGACCTGATGGAGGAAGGGAAGGAACGGTGGGGCAAATTTCGGCAACAGCAGGAATTGTTTGGCGGGCCAAGCACCGTGAAACTTTGTTTCTTTAGGCAGCCCCGGGGGGGGGGGGAGGGGGTTGAATCGTCGATGTGCAGGCCGCTGAGACGGGAGTGAGCAGTTCGGCTTCCCCTATCTGGGGAAACCGGGGAAATCGCCGTGCCGAACTCAGCTGCGCGTCGGGAGTGAGTTTTTCGACTTCCCCTATCTGGGGAAACCGCCGTGCCGAACTGAGCTGCGCGTGGGGCCGTAGTAAGCGCGGGGCATGCTGCAGTCTTGGCGGCCACGGACATACGGATCATGGAAGCACGCTGATAAGACTGCGCATGCGCCGCCTACGGTTTTATTATATAGATAATGAGAACTATCATGCTACAGATAAACATCAATTAAAAACTGCCTTTTTTTTCTTTTCAACTTCTCAACAATGCAGGCTATTTGAAAATTGTCCCCATATAGATGGCCTTTCCCATTTACTGGTGTCAATCCTCATAGCAGACAAGCAATGCATTGCCTTGTCATAAACAGAAACAGATGGCAAAGGGATCAGTTTACTTCTTAGTCTGCAATGCCACACACCTGTTGATCTCTGCCTTTTCACCTTATCTTTTCAAGGACATGAAAGACATATGGCAGTAAAGAAAATTATATCTACCCTTTCCCAGAATTATACTGCTTTACTTGAGGCCATTGATGGAATTTAAGAGGACAGTGCCCCCCCCCCCCCCACTAAATATAATAGTGGAACTGGAAACCTATGGGCAGCACCCAGATCAGCTACAATGAGCTGGGAGGAGAGATGGGATGGGCTCTTTCTACTTAACTGAGGAGCCAATGCAGAAAACTGCGCAGTTAGGCTCACAGTTGCTATCACAGGAGTATGCATATGTTACAGGTACACACAATATAGACAGGAACTACCATATATTCTTGAATATAGGATGAGATTTGGGGGCCAAAAATGGGGGGTTTCGACTTGATGCAGGCCTTTGATAGACCGGGACTGGAGGGATCCCTCCCATCCCGGCCGAAACTAAATTTTTTTACCCCTCGCGTAACTTTTCTCACATCCCTGGCGATCCAGCGGTATATGGGCAGGAGCAAACTTTCTCCATTCCTGCCCTGCACCCCTCCTTCCAATCTTGTAGCACGCAGAAGCGAGCTTCTCGAGCTCCCGTCCAGCCCTGCGCCACTCCCTGAATGACTGCTGTCAGTTCTCATGAGTCCATTCAGCGAGCGGTGCAGGGCCGGGCGGTAGCTCGAGAAGTTTTCTCCTGTGTGTCTGTGTGCCGCTAGCCGCGAGCCCGGAAGGAGGGGCGCAGGGCAGGAGTGCAGAAAGTGTGCTTCTGCCCATACACTGCTGGACCGCCAGGGATGTGAGAAAAGATACACAGAAGGAAGTGGTAAAAAAATTGTTAGTATCAGCCGGGACAGGAGGGATCCCTCCTGTCCTAGCCTAGCATTAGACCACCAAAGGAGGAAGAGGATGCAGGGCAGGAAGGTGCGACATGGTGCAGAGCCTGGCAGGGAGGGGTGACAGGGTGCAGAGTCTGGCAAGTAGTGAGGGGGCTGGGTTCAGAGCCTGCTAGGGAAGGGGGCTGGGTTCAGAACTTTACAGGGAGGGGGGCTGGGTGCAGAGCCTAGAGGGGAGGGCGTGAGGTAGGGGACAGTGGTTACAGATCCTGGCAGGGCATGGCACTTGAATATTAAGCCCCCGTCTTATATTCAAGTCAACCATTTTTTCTCCTTTTGGGGGGAAAAATGGGGGTCTTGACTTTGAGTATATACCGTAAGTGCCAGTGGAGTCCAGAGTTCTGTTTAAGTTTTCTTGCATTTGTTACAAAGCAGTTTTCGGGATGCTACCAGATTACCTTGCCTCTCAGTTTTCTTTGAACTATTCTAATTAGAGTACACGTAGAATAAATCTATTTAATTACCCTTCTCTAAAGTCATGTCAATATAAGAAGTTTTTTGATAGAATTTTATCATTCCAGGCCGCTAAACTGAACATACCTGAGGCTACTTCTTATTTTGATTTTAGAAAATCACTAAAGACACGCCTGTTTGACATGTTTACATTTTAGTTGTGATACTGTTTTAACTTCTTCTTGCTTTTTAATTGATGTATTCTTTTATCGACTGTGTTATTATGTACTTTATATACATTGACTGTATATGGGAGCCCGAGACCACGTGTCGACGGGAGTAAAGTAACGCGGGGCTGGTAGAGCCCTCGTGTTGCCCGTCGGCTGGGGGTAGGCGGGTTAATGAAGTTAGGGGGAAGGGCAGAAGTAGACAGGCAGGGATTGGCTGAAGAGCCTGTCAGGGAAGATAGTTTTAAATTCATTGGTGGAGTGGCGCGGGACGAGTGGTTAAAGCCGGCACCCTGGAGGGCTCGACTCTTCCTGAGGTCCTCCAGGGCGGTTTTTTCCTCCTGCATGGTTTGTCCCGGGTTGCGTTCATTCTGGACTAGGCATGGCTGCTCGCCGGGAGTCGGAGGTCTCCCTGTTGGCGGGTTCCTCGTTAGTCGAGGACCCGTCCGAGCAGGTTGGTGGCAGTGGGGTAGGCCGGAGCGGCGGTCAAAAGCGGAGGCGTTGTCAGCCATCGCGATCGCCGGATTCGGTTTGGGATTGCGTGGGAGGACTTCCGTTGGGGCTGCGGGGCCATGTGCAGCGTCACAGTCTAAGAAGAGAAAACGGAAGTCGGGAGGGGCGTAAGATTCGGCGTCGCTCCTGTTTGGACATATTTCAGCTTATGGAGGGCAGAGTTCATAGAAGCGGCTGGAAAAAAATCAAAGCATGGGGCTAGCGAGTCTAAGCATTTGCCGGTCGCTCGGTCCATCCTTAATTGGATGCGTTCCTTTTTGCGGCTGGCTAGTGTTTAGGGGCGTGCGCATCCTGGGGACTATGGTCTGTTGTTGGCTTAAGCTGACTCTGTGCTGGATGCTTATCAGCGTTTTGGGGGTTGGTCGTGGCTTAACTACGACGAGGCTTTCAGAGACAAAATGGAGGAGAATAATCACATGTCGTGGGGCACTCAAGATGTTAACTTGTGGCTCACACTCATGTCTGCCAAGCCTTCGAGTGCACCTCTGGTAGGTGGCCGCGTCCCACAGGGGAGTGCGGAGGTGGTCGGCCCTTTAGGGCAGGGGTGGGGGCGGGGACAGGAGTTGGAGGGGGAACTGACCTTTGTTGGAAATTTAACAAATCCAGCTGCCCATTCACAGACTGTAGGTTCCGACACGTATGTTCGCACTGTGGACAGCCGCATTCCGCCCTCAAGTGCCCCATACGTCCGGCAGGAGGTCCGGCCGGTGCGAGCAAATGAAGGTTTGGCGGGGCGGTTGCCCACTCCTATCCGGGTGGGGGCCTTGCGGCCATGGTTGCGCCGTTATGGCAAGGTTCGTGCGGTGGGGATATTGGAGCGTGGTTTTTCTTTTGGTTTTGAGATACCTTTCCGGGGTGAGCTTTCAGTTACGCGGGTGCGCAATGCAGCTTCTGTTTCTCAATTGTCTGCGGTGGTTCGTGGTAAGTTGAGGGAGGAACTTAGCTTCGGTCGGATTGCAGGGCCTTTTCGTGAGCGCCCTTTCCCGGAGATGATGGTATCGCCAAAGGCGGTGATCCCTAAAAAAGAGCCGGGCAAGTTTCGATTGATCCACAACCTGTCGAGACTGGTAGGCGCCTCAGTGAATGATGGTATTCCACGTGACCTGTGTTCTGTGCGTTATTCGTCTGTGGATTGTGCCTTGCAGCTCATTCTGAGGGCTGGTAGGGGTGCTTTGTTGGCGAAGGTAGATATTGAATCTGCTTTTCGCTTGTTACCCATTCATCCGCGGTCTTATCCTCTTCTCGGTTTTCGTTTTGATGGCGCTTATTTCTATGACCGTTGTTTGCCTATGGGCTGTTCCATCTCTTGCGCCTATTTCGAACTCTTCAGTTCTTTTTTGCATTGGGTTGTGGTGCGGCAGGCGGGCTTGGATTCGGTGGTGCATTATTTGGACGATTTTCTGTTCATTGGTGCTGGGGGTTCTAGGGATTGTGCTCGGTTGAAGGAGGTTTTTGGTATCCCCTTGGCCCGGGAGAAGTTGGAAGGTCCGGTGTCCTCCCTGGTGTTTCTGGGTATTGAGTTGGATACGGAGGCATTGGTGACGCGCCTGCCGGCGGCCAAGGTTCAACAATTGCTTGGTTTTATTGAGCTCGTGTTGTCTTCGCAAAAGACTACATTGCAGGCGGTCCAGTTGCTGTTGGGTTCTCTTAATTTCGCGTGTAGGGTTTTGCCCATGGGTAGAGCTTTTTCCCGCCGCTTGGCTGCGGCCACAGCAGGGGTGCGAGACAAGAAGCATTTTTTGAGGCTCTCTGCAGGTGTGCGGGCGGACCTCCGTATGTGGGTATGTTTTTTGCGGGATTTTAACGGCACCTTGCCTATGCAGGCGCCGGCAGTGTCTAATGGAGATTTAGAATTGTACTCTGATGCTGCGGGTGGAGTTGGTTTTGGCCTGTATTGTAGGGGTGCTTGGTGTGCTGAACGGTGGCCTGCGGATTGGGTTGAGGAGGGTCTTACCAAAAATGTCACTCTTTTGGAGTTATTCCCCTTGGTAGTTGCCTGTGATTTGTGGCCTGACCTGTTGTGTGATCGCAAAGTTGTTTTCTGGTGTGATAACATGGGGGTGGTGGAAGTGGTTAACAGACAGGCTGCGCGCTGTTTAGCTGTTAATGGGCTGATGCGGGCGTTGGTGTTGCGCTGCTTACGGCTCAACTTGTTTATTAGTGCGCGTCATGTACCTGGGCTACAGAATGGAATTGCTGACGCTTTATCCCGTTTCAATTTTCAGCAGTTTCGTCGGCTGGCGCCAGAGGCAGCGGAGGAAGGTACTGCGATGCCGGAGCATTTGTGGCGCCTGGATGTGAAGGAGTTTGGTAGATGCTCCGCCTGTCAGTAGCTCCTGCCACATGGTCCTGGTATTCTGCTGGGTTTCGGGTAGTAGCGTTCTTTTTGTCTGGTAGAGGTTGGTCCCCGGGGGATGTGGCCGAGTCCTTCCTTGAGGACTTTGTGCTGGACGCTTTCAGAGCTGGGGTTTCGCGGGGGGTGTTGCGTGGACGTTTGGCAGGTTTTTCCTTTTTCTGCCAGGCTCTGGGTTGGGCGTGCCCTTCGTCCAGTTTCATGCTGCAGCGTTTGATTCGGGCCATGGGTAGAGCAGTGCCGGGGAGTGGGGACACTAGATTGCCGATTCGGCATGAGCTGCTGGTGCGGTTGCTTCAGATGTTGCCGGAGGTTGCTAGTTCCCCTTTCGAGGCCTGTTTGTTTCGGGTTGCCTATTCATTGGCCTTTTTTGGTGTGTTTCAAGTGGGCGAGTTGTTGGTCAGTACCACTGATGGGGCCAGGGGTAGGGGGTTATTAGTGCAGCATGTGAGTTTGGGCTCTCGGTCGGCCCATATTTATGTGGTTAGTTCTAAAACTGACCAAGAGGGTCGGGGTCAGTGGGTCTTGCTGCGGCGTTTTGAGGGGTGTGTCTCTTGTCCCGTTGAGTGGCTTGGAGCTTATTTGGTGGTGCGTAGTGGGGAGTCTCCGGTCCTGTTTATACATGCGTATGGGGCTCCTTTGTCTCGGTTCCAATTCCTGGCTGTTTTGCGGCGGGTCTTGGCGAGATGCCGAATGGAGCCTGGGCAGTTCGGGACGCACTCTTTCCGGATCGGGGCGGCGACAAGTGCTAGCGCAGCCGGCTTGCCGGAGACTGGCATTCAACGGCTCGGGCGCTGGGTTTCTGGAGCTTTTCGGGGTTATATTAGGCCTGGCGAAGTCTCGGGGGCGGAGGACGGGAATGGGGGCCAGTGAGCGGGGAGAATTTGGGTGATGCAGAGTGGGCGGGTGTGTGGTGATGTACTATGCTGAGCTTGTTGTTTTGCTTTTCAGATGCCAGATGAAGAGGTTATTCCGTTTGGATTGTGGGCCATTCGTTTGTTCATTGGGCCGATGAACGAGCAGCTATCCGCCCAGGGGGACGTCATCTTGGGCTGGGTCATCGCGGAGTCCGCGTGTCCTGGTGGGTTCAACGCGGCATGCGATGGCGTCATCTGTTGCCTTTTTTGGCGGATCAGCGAAGTTGTATGCGTCATCCGGACATCATCTTGTTGCATTTGGGGGGTAATGATTTCGATGACTTGTCTGGTCGACAGCTCATCAACATGATCAAGGATGACTTGCGGGTAGTGTTTCAGTGGTTCCCTAGGGCTAGGGTAGTTTGGTCGGACGTTATTCCCCGGCCTCGGTGTCTAGCATCTAGGCGTTGGACCAGGGGGCTGGGGAAGTTTAATCAGCAGGTTGGAAAATGGGTGGTGGAGCTTGGGGGTGGTCAGATCCTGCATGACTGGGTGGATGTCACTTGTGTGGGTCTGTATCATAGGGATAGAGTACACCTATCCGATATTGGTTGGGATCTCCTGTTGGACGATTTCTCCGTCGGTTGTGAGAGGGTTCTTGGGTTGGGCGCGTAGCCGCAGCTTGGTTTATTGGGGGGGAGCCCTGTAAGGTTACAGGCCTGTGGCGGATTCCCGAGCTACAGGGTCAGGAGGCTCATCAGGTGATGAGCGTTGGGACGGCAGGGAGCCGTGCCCGGTGGGTCAGGTGACCCGGGAAAAGGGGCATGAGGGTTATGCCACCCCTCTGACTCTTGCTGTGATGGCAGGGTTGAGGGAATAAATTAAGACACTCTGTAGCTCGGGAGGTTTAGTTTATACAATGTTCATTATGTTAATGAAGTTAAGATTGTTATGTGTTTGGTTAATAAACTGAGCTGCGGCTGATTGTACCAACAAAATGACTCATTAGTGTCTTTTTTGAGAATTAAGAAGGGGGTAAAGAAGTGGGCTGGTGGTTATGTAAATATATATATATATATATATGTAGGCAGACAGCAGGGTCTATCCAGATTCCGCTGTTAATGGGAGCCCGAGACCACGTGTTGACAGGCGTAAAGTAACGCGGGGCTGGTAGAGCCCTCGTGTTGCCCGTCGGCTGGGGGTAGGCGGGTTAGTGAAGTTAGGGGGAAGGGCAGAAGTAGACAGGCAGGGATTGGCTGAAGAGCCTGTCAAGGAAGATAGTTTTAAATTCATTGGTGGACTGGCGCGGGACGAGTGGTTAAAGCCTGCACCTTGGAGGACTCGACTCCTCCTGAGGTCCTCCAGGGTGGTTTTCCCGCCCTCCCATCCTCTGTTGGGGGTGGCTGTAGTAGTTTGGGGGGAGGCGGATTCCCGAGCTACACGGTCAGGAGGCTCATCAGATGATGAGCATTGGGACGGCAGGGAGCCGTGCCCGGTGGGTCAGGTGACCCGGGAAAAGAGGAATGAGGGTCATGCCACCCCTCTGACTCTTGCTGTGGTGGCAGGGTTGAGGGAATAAATTAAGACACTCTGTAGCTCGGGAGGTTTGGTTTATATAATGTTCATTATGTTAATGAAGTTAAGATTGTTATGTGTTTGGTTAATAAACTGAGCTGCGGCTGATTGTACTAACAAAATGACTCATTAGTGTCTTTTTTGAGAATTAAGAAGGGGGTAAAGAAGTGGGCTGGTGGTTATGTAAATATATATATATATATATATGTAGGCAGACAGCAGGGTCTATCCAGATCCCGCTGTTAGTATCTTTTCTGTTGTGAACCGCTTTGAACTTTTGGTATAGCGGTATACAAAAAAATAAATTATTATTATTATTAATGTGGTACGCAGAGCCACACACTATTAAAATGAAATTGTAACAAGGCTGTTAATTATTTTGCTGCAATGAACAGTGGCTTCTGTGAACACCACAAAACTTTTTTTGCAAGGTCCAGGGCAAAGTAGAATGGTTGATTGAGAGGATTTCATGCCTTTTGTGATTTAAATGTTTTGATCTTTTTCTGCAGCCAGAACAATTATGTACAACTTTAAAAGAAGTCTACATCTGCAGCTGCTGTTCAGTGCATAAACATCAGTCCCGCAAAAAGAAATTTTTGCAAGGCTAACATTTATATATAAAACAGGTGCAGATGTGTGCTGGAACTTTTGTTTTTTTTCAAACGTGCACAAGAAGCTGTGCTAGCTGCTGAAGCTGTGTGCATGTATCCAGCAGGTTTCCCCCTGTTAACCCACAAGATCTGCACACATTCAAGTTTGTATCTACAGTATTTAGTTTTCTATATGGCACAGTTTTAAGTTTGCAGAGCCATGCATGCCTGAAGTGGAGGTTAAGCTTGTATAAAGAATTAAAAGACTGCATTGCAAACCAGAGGGGGGCATGGCTTGATCTCAGCAGGGAGGAGGAAAGAAGCAGCAGTTTAAACAGCTGCAAACATGGTTTAGAGCAGTGGTCTCAAACCCTTTGCAGGGCCACATTTTGGATTTGTAGGTACTTGGAGGGCCTCAGAAAAAATAGTTAATGTCTTATTAAAGAAATGACAATTTTACATGAATTAAAACTCTTTATAGTTTATAAATCTTTCCTTTTGGCTAAGTCTTAACAATAATATTGTAATTTATCGCTAAAGAGACATATAATCAAGAAACTGTTTTATTTTACTTTGTGATTATAATAACATATGAGGAGCTCAAAATAGTACCTGTAGGGCCGCATGTGGCCCCCAGGCTGCGAGTTTGAGAACACTGGTTTAGAGAGAGAGAGGAATGGGGTGGACCACAGGCCAAAGCCCCACCAGTATTATCCCAAGTTTATTATGGGATTTACTATCTTGCTTATCAAAAGAATTTGGGGCAAGGCTAGCGATCAGTTTGTTTGACCTCTCCAAACTGTTCTGCTGCTCCTAGTAGGGGCACTTATGTGTGTGTGAAAGCGGGAGAGAGAACATTTCTACGTAGACATGTGGCACACAGATGTCTAGAGTCCAGACTCTGGACCTTCTCCACAAGTCAGGGCAGCACCAGTTCTTACAGCCAGGACCCTTGTACCGCTACCGAAGGCTGATGTAGCAAAAACAGCTGTGCCCAATGCCTTATTAACACTTGGGCCAGCATAAAATGACCCCATTTTTTCCAATGGCAGCTGCAGAGATGCCAAATAATTTCCACAGTGCCAGACTTCCAAATTTGACCCCATCCCTGCAAACCCTGTCCTCATCTGCACAAGCCTTGAACACTTATGATTTTAAAGTGTACAAGGCTTGCGCAGATGAGGGCGAAGTCCCATAATACATCAAGATAAGGTTCAGAAATCCAGGCCTGGCGTCAAATCTCCAAACTGGAACTGGGTAACTTAGCCGAGCTGTCCTAGCAACCTGGCTGCTTCTTAGGCCGCGTAGCATGCGAGTCGCCAAAAGTGCGCGCTGAAACTCCGAGTTCCATTTGAGAACCCGCCCAGGAGCCCTTGGAGAAACGCAAACAGTTCCACTGACTCACCTGAGTTCGCGCTGCAGCCGTGGCCGCAGCGCGCACAATTCCCTTCCCGTGCAGGAAATTCCTGACACACAGCATGACGAGAGCTTATTCTATAAGGAAGAAAGACAGAACTTAAAAAAAAAAAAAAAAATCCCCGAAACAAGCGCAAAAGGACCTAATATAAATAAGGATAAAACTGACAGCGATAAGTGGAGTGATAAAGTTATTTCACGAACTAAGCTCCGCCCCTATTTCGTTAAAAAAAGCACACAGTTACAAGTAGAAGGGTCAATACTTCCTGTGCGCCAAACCTCAATATCACAGATATTATTTACTAAGCGATGATCGTGAAAATTTGACTTATGTTTACAAATTTTGCTTTCTACGTTATCTCCTAACCTTAAAACAAGGAAACCATAATAGGAAAAAAGAAACACATCCGTGCTACCCAAAGCCTTTGGGGCGGGTCTGGGGAGCTGTAATCTACTAACCCGTGCGTGAGCACGATTATAATATACAGTGGAACCTTGGTTTGCGAGCATATTTCGTTCCAAAAGCATGCTCGTAAACCAAAGCGAGTTTCCCCATAGGAAGTAAGGGAAACTCGCTTGATTGGTTCCACATTCCAAAAACAGACACCCAAGAGGCCACCGGCACTGCTGTTCCACCCCACTCTCATCCCCAAAACACCCCCACACACACATACCCCTTGGGCCACTGGTGTGTTTCCACCCCACCCCCGAGAACCGGCATTGCCTGCCCACGAGCCCCCCACCCAAGAACCGGCATCGCCCACCCATTCCCAAACCCTTACTGCGATCTGGCACCGGCACACAGCACCAACCCACAGGTGCTGGTGTCGGAAGAGCCTGCCTTTTGCCGCTGATCTCTGCTGGGCTGGGCCTTGAGCATCTGCGCATGCTCAAGGCCTTCTGGCTCCCGCTTTCTCCGAGATAAGGGTTTGGGCAGGCGGGCAATGCCAGTTTTCACAGGTGGGTGGGGGGGCTCACAAATCGAGTCAATGCTCGGTTTGCGAGGCACGATTTGCAAGAGTATTTTGCTCGCCTTGCAAAACACTCGAAAACCGCGTTACTCGCAAACCAAGGTTTGACTGTATAAGTGGTAGTAGTTAGCACGTTGCTTTGTTGCTATTTTAAGTTTTGCAGAGTGCAGAGTTGGCTTTAGGTTGAGCTATACAGTGAAAAATTGAATCAGTTGGGAGAACACCTTACCAATAGTTTTTACCTGGCAGGTACAAGAGAAACAGCACTTTGAAAGAATAATAGACCAAAGTAATAAATCCTGAGGTGGAAATCCTTGTTTTAACTTTTACTGTTGATGGCTTCTTTTATGTTTATGGTTGGGATTTCTGGTGCTCAATACTTAAGGTGACCATATGTTCCGTTTTGAACGGGATCGTCCCTTTTTCAGATCCCCTGTCCTGTTGTCCCCATGTACAGTTTTGGGACGCCGAAATGTCCCGTTTTCAGAGACGGCGTCCTGAAGCTATGTGGGGGGGAAATGGGACAGGCGATTGTGGGAGAATGGACTCTCTCCCTGCTTCCCCACCCGCAGCAGCAACAACCACAAGAAAGGAAAGTCCGAGCACCAGCCTAGAAGCCTTCTCCCCGATGTCAATTCTGACGTCGGAGAGGAAGTTCCAGGCTAGCCACGCAATGCAGCGCGCTATTGCTCCCTTTCTTCTAGTTAATGTTATCTTTCCTGCAATGCATCTGGGCTGATCAACTTTCTCTGGGTCCGTCCCAGCCCACAAAGAATGAGACAAAAAAGCTTCAGTAACTGCGACCCGTAATTCAGCTAGTCCTGGTCCCCGCAACAGGTACACACAATTAGGGCCCTGAGCCAGCTCTGGGGGGCTCCTCAAGCTCCTGCCCCGCCCACCATTGCCGCTCAGTCCCTGCATGCTTCGAGCGCGCCCGCCCACCCTTCCTGGACACATTTCCTGCTTGCAGGAGGCCGGATACGAGCTCTCCATGCCCATGCAAGCAGACAGCGCCCATCCTTCACTGTGTCAAGGCCATGAACAGGCTGGGGATATGCATGGCAGCTGTGCTGCCCGCCAGAGGCAGCGATGAGAGGATGGGAGGAGGAACCCCTAAGCAGTTTTGCAATATCCTGGAAAGACTGCTCATCAGTTACACCGTGCAAGCCTTTGAGAGGTAAGGACGAGCCCCCTAGCGCTTCCTCTTGCTCTCCTCCCGGATCAGGCACAGCCCTTTTACGCCTTTCTCCCGGCTTATAGGCAGTCTCGTGGCTAGTACCTCTCTTTTCTCCTTCCTCAGTTGCATGCACAACCCTCCACTGTCTACACAAGCTGCTTATGCCGTAAGAAGAAGGAGCACAAGAGTATTGCGTGATCCATTCTTTATGCTTTGGTGACTTGAATTTTAAACAACGTCCTCCTGAAAGTAATAAAATAAAAATAGCCTGTCTTGGTCTAAGTTGGAGAAATGTTGCCATTGACTTCTCTTCTCCTGAAAAAAAATTTCCTGAGGAACATGGCCTTTCTAGGGGGCCCTTTTACCAAGCTGCTTAACATGGCGGTTAATACAAAAAAAAAAAACAAACCCAAAACAACCAGACAAAGATGGCCTTAGCATGTGGGAAAAACACACACATGGATGCACTAAGGCCATTTTTTGTTGCCCCTGACTAGTTACCATATGGCTCCAGAATAAGGATACCAGATTTCTTCATGAAAAAAACAACAAGGACATGTGGACCTTCCTCAGTCCGCCTCCAATTGCACCCCCACACAAGTCATGTGATGTCATCATGTCGTATTCACACCTCTTCAGAGGCCTTCCAAAACTAAGGTGACCAGATCCCCCGGCCCGTTGTCCCAACACACAGCTTCGGGATGCCGAAATGTCCCGTTTCCAGAGATGGCGTCCCGAAGCTGTGTGTGGGGACAATGAGACAGGCGATCGCAGGAGAATGGGCTCTCTCCCTGCTTCCACGCCCGCCGCAGCAACAACTGCAAGAAAGGAAGGTCCAGGCGACAGCCCAGAAGCCTTCTCCCCGATGTCACTTCTGACGTCGGAGAGGAAGTTTCGGGCCAGCCAATCACTGCCTGACTGGCCCGGAACTTCCTCTCCGACGTCAGAAGTGGGACAACGTCCGGCGCCTGGACCTTCCTTTCTTGTGGTTGTTGCGGTGGCGGGTGGGAAGCAGCAGCGGGCGGCGGACCGGGTGGGGGGCGCAGAAGAATCAGAGGTAGGCTAAGCTTCGGAGGGAGGGAGGCAGACAGACAGGCAGGCTGGCTGGCTTCGGTGCAGCAGGGATGGAAGGAAGTAGGCTGGCTGGCTGGCTTCAGGGGTGGGACAAAGGCTGGAAGGCAGTGAGAGTAACATAGGAAGGCAGGCGTTTCATCGCCGAAACACAGTGCTGTGTCGGGTCCACAGTTTGTGTGTCTCCTTTACGTTCAAATGATGTTTATTAGAGACAAGAAAGCAAATAAAATACAAACACTTCCAAAAAGTTTTTCAAATGAAACAACAATTCCCCCCTTACCCCTACCCCCAAACCCATCCCCCTCCCTCCCAACCAGGGTTATTCTCTAAGTAGCAGAACAGAAACAAGTAAATAAGAAACTAACATCAAGAATTCAAAGGAGTCATTGTGTTCCAAAATTGCTCCCATGCCATTTGAAAGAAACACCCTTGAGGGGAGGAGATCGCTACAATGTCTCTGTGTTCCCACATCAGAAAGGAAATCACTCTAGTCCTCCACAAGGAAAGATCTGGAGCTTCAGCATCCAACCACTCCAGGAGAATACACTTTAACGCAATCGCCAAGGTCCATTTAAGAAAGGTAGAAGCACCTCTCTGCCGAGGTTAATAACTAGAAAGAATAGCAAAAAGTAATAAAGGAGAACAACATATCTTTATCTTCTAAATACGTTCAATAAAGATGAAGATGCAGTCCCCAAAAGCCTCAACCAAAGGACAAGACCACAGCCTAAACTCGCTTCAGGAAAAGAACAGTGAGGGCACTGAGCCAAAAATGCTCTTCGAGGAGAAATATAGAGACGCAACACCAATTTATAGTGTTGTTCCCAAAATGTCATATTTCCTATAAACAGTTAATTTCATGAGAGCCATTGGGACCACATCTTCAGGTAATACAATTCGTAAATCTCGGGCTCAAACATCCCGAAGCTTATGATGATCAAACAAAGGGGATTCATCCATCAAGTGACGGTGATGAAACTTGAGTGGGACCAATTGTTGGGCACCAATCGTATAAGCTGTGGACAACAAATCATGCTGTCCCGCAGCTAGATCTTCCAATGGTAAAGATTGGAGATAATGTCTAATTTGAAAATACGCAAACCCATCAGTAGAAGGTAAGCCAAACTCATTTTGTAATTGGGTAAAAGATTTAATGGTCCCATCATCCAACACAAGATGAAACAAGTAATGAATCCCCCTCGCTTCCCAAGGAAGAAAAACCGCAGTATCCATACCAGGAAGAAAGGAAGGGTTAAAACGAACAGGTAAGAAAGGGGAAACCTGAGACAAGACTCCATGAAAATGGCATTCCCAATGCCAGACTTGCTTCAAAGCACCATATAAAACAGTACAAGGGAAATTCCCAAGATGTCCAGAGGAAATACCATGGAGATACTCGCTAAAGTGAAGAGTCTGAAAACAAGAAAGTTCCAAAGATGTGTTAGTAAAATAAGTGGAGCCACAAAACAGATCATTAATATGGCGCATACCACAACTAACAGTCAAAAGATGAAGATTAAATAAACCTAAGCCTCCCTTATACCACGGTAAAGCCACTCTCCGATACGAGAGATTGCCCGCTTACCAGACCAAAGAAAACGCTGCACCAAACGAGTGAGACGCAGCTCATCCCTGTAAGTCAATTAAAGGGGCAACACCTGAAAGCATAAAGCCAACGAGGCACCACCACCATCTAATATAATAAAATGATAGGCCACGCATGCGCACTAAAAAAAACGTGTTCCCTGATCCGTCACGAAAATACGAATGCGCATGCGCGCCCCTGGCGCGTCAGAGAGGACGGGGTATCGAAGCCGAGCGAGCTACGGAAGTGGTGGTGGTAGCCGGCCTCAGGAATTAATTTGATATTAAGATGTTGGGGTGCGGAGGCCTGAGAGCGACCGTGCGCGCACAGGGAGGAGATGGGGAGAGACGCGCTGGACTGGCAGGGGGTTGGAGAAGCGGCAGAGGGAGATACAAACTGAAGAAAAAGGAGGCGGGACTTGCGGCCTAAAGTACGGCACGCATACACGGCGGGGACAGGAGCACCACCCCGATCGGATCCTCCAGGCCGATGATGCACAGGGCTTAGACGGCTGACCGAAGCACTGGATCTGACGCTGCAAAAACGGCGGATCTCCCGCTACGCCAGTGGGACAGGACTGCAAGCGCCAGGAGAGAGGGGGGAGGCGGCGAGCGTCTACGCCGTGGGCCACAATCTCAGGGTTGCCATGGAAACAGAGGGGATCAATAAATAAACAGAGATTTAAAAAAACAAACAAACAACAGTGGACAAGGACAGAGACACACAGACACTCACAGAAGGACAGGGGGCTAAAGAGACAGATTGAAAAAATTACAAAACACAGAGGACAAGGAGAGAGAGACACACAGACACGCACAGAAGGACAGGGGGCTAAAGAGACAGATTGAAAAAAATAACAAAACACTAAGGACAGAGAGAGACACAGGAAACAAATGACAAACAACAGCCAAGGAAATAGATGGGAAAAAAAGGCACACATACAGTAGCCAATTAAAAAGACAGAGAGACAGTAAAAAAAACCCAACCATACAGTGGCCATGTCAACCGTGCCTCAGAGCGGCCTGCGAGGTTCGTTACAGCCGGTAGGCTGTTTTAAAGAAGAGGAGCCGCATGCTGGACAGGGGGAGCAGGTAAGGAATGCTGCTGGACAGGGGGAGCAGGGAAGAGGGTCAGGGGGAGAAAGTAAGGAGTGCTGCTGGCCAGGGGGAGCAGGGAAGAGGAACAGGGGAGCAGGTAAGAAGTGCTGCTGGACAGGGGGAGCAGGGAAGAGGGACAGAGGGAGCAGGTAAGGACTGCTGCTGGACAGGGGGAGGTAAAAGGAAGGGAGAAGGCCTACTGCTGGACAGGTGGAACAGGCAAGGGGTGATGGTTGACAGCCGAGGAAAGAGAGAGACAGAAAGCGGCCAAGGGGAAAGAGAGAAAGAAAGGAAGAAAGACACACACATACATCTATTCTAGCACCCGTTAATGTAACGGGCTTAAAGACTAGTATTATATAAACTAACACGATCCATAAGGGAAAGTGGATATCTCTGCCAAAGCCTCAATTAAATAGACAAGTCACGTAGTAAACATTAAGAATATATAAACGCGATAAATCCTTGGATAAAATAACATCAAGATATTTAAGTTGAGTATCAGCCCATTGTAAGGGAAAAACCCCAGGCCAGTCAGAACGAACTGCCAAGAAAGAAGGGAGCACCATGAATTTATCCAAATTAAGACACAAGCCAGAATAGAAACCAAACTCTGAAATCAAATCCAACGCTCTGTCTTAGGACCTCTTCTCTTCTCTCTATGCATCTCTTCCCTCAGTACTATGATCTCCTCCCATGGCTTCCAGTATCACCTATATGCTGATGATTCCCCAGATCTACCTCTCTACACCTGAGATTTCACATAAAATGCAAGAAAAAGTTTCAGCCTGTCTGGCTGATATTGCTGCCACCGCCACCACTACCACCATCACCACCTGAAACTAAACATGTCCAAAATTTAACTCCTCCTCTTTCCTTCTAAACCCTCTGCTCCTCTCCCTCCATTCTCCATCTCTGTAAATAATACTGTTATCATTCCTGTCTTCTCTGCTTGTAACCTTGGCATCATCTTTGATTCCGACCTCTCATTTTCTACCCACATCCAAGCCTGTTATTTCTATCTTTACAACATCACCAAAATTTGCCTATTTCTCTCTGAGCACACCACCCAGACCCTTGTCCACACATAAACCACAGTAATCTACTTCTAACAGGTCTTCCTTTGAACCGCTTCTCACCTGCATAGCACAGAATCCTGACAAGTGGCTTGACAGTATGTGACAGATGGGACCATTGTGTGTGGATAGCACTGTGGGAGCAGGCGTGTTGGAAATCATATATATTCTGATGCTTCTGAAGCCCACCAGGGAAGCTTGTAGTAGAGAGCTGCACGGGAACGGGGACTATGGAAATCCCGCGGGACCCACAGGGATCCCGCGGGTTCTCCCTTCGGGTCATGGGGATCCCATGGGGACCCCTTAGGGTCACGGGAATCCCGTGGGGACGCCCCTAGGGTCACGGGGATCCCGTGGGGACGCCTCCGAGGGTTGCGGGGTTCCTGCGGGGCTGGATGTACTCAGCCGCAAGGCTCATCTTCTCCCTATCTGCCCTGCCGCAGCACACAGCCGAACGGAGGTCTTCCCAATGTCAGCGCTGACGTCGGAGGGAGGGCTTAAGCAAAACCCTCCCTCCCTCCCTCTGATGTCTATGCTGACATCGGGAAGACTTACGGTCGGCTGTGTGCTTAGGCAGGGCAGGTAGGGAAAAGGCAGTGGCGTATCAAAGGGGGGGGGGGCGGGGAGGGCAGTCCTCCCCGGGTGCAGCACAGCCGGCCAGGTCCCCTTACATTTGTGGCGCTTCCCCCGACTGACCGACAACAGGCCCGGTCCGACAAACCTCCCTGCCCTGTAGTCGCGAATCTAAATTACCTTCTTACAGCAGCTGTAAGAAGGTAATTTAGATTCGCGGCTACAGGGCAGAGAAGTTTCTCGGACCGGACCTGTTCTGTTGTCGGGCAGGCGGGGAAGTGCCACGAAGGTAAGGGGGCAGGGAGAGAGAAAGGGAGGAAAGGTGGAGTGGAGAGGAAAAGACGCTTAAGGGAAAACTGAGGGGGGAGAAGGACGCTGAAAAGACATGGGGAAGACAGAGGGGGAGAAGGACGCTGAAAACACATGGGGAAGACAGAGGGGGGAGAAGGACGCTGAAAGCACATGGGGAAGACAGAGGGGGGAGAAGGACGCTGAAAGCACATGGGGAAGACAAAAGGGTGGAGAAGGACGCTGAAAGGAAATGCGGAAGACAGGGGGAGAAGGACGCTGAAAGGACATGGGGAAGACAGAGTGGGGGAGAAGGACGCTGACAGGACATGGGGAAGACAAAGGGGTGGAGAAGGACACTGAAAGGACATGGGGAAGACGGGGGGGGAGAAGGACGCTGAAAGGACATGGGGAAGACAGAGGGGGAAGAAGGACACTGAAAGTACATGTGGAAGACAGAGGGGGGGAGAAGGACGCTGACAGGACATGGGGAAGACAAAGGGGTGGAGAAGGACGCTGAAAGGACATGGGGAAGATGGGGGGAGAAGGACGCTGAAAGGACATGAGAAAGACAGAGGGGGGAGAAGGACGCTGACAGGATATGGGGAAGACAAAGGGGTGGAGAAGGACGCTGAAAGGAAATGGGGAAGAGAGAGTGGGGAGAAGACGCTGGCAGGGAAGAAGACAGAGATGCCAGACTATAGGGGGAGCGGAGGGAAGAAGATGGGTGCCAGACCAATTTGGAAGGAGGGAGAAAGGGAGAGGCACAGTAACAGAGCAAATGGAAGACGCAGAGAGAAGAGAGACAATGGATGGAAGGAATTGAATGAGAACATGAGGAAAGCAGAAACCAGGCAACAAAGATAGGAAAAGAATTCTATTTTTTTTTTTTTTTTTTTTTGCTTCAGGATAAAGTAGTATATTAGTTGTGTTGATAAAAATTTATAAATATTAGAGGCTCTGGTAGAAACCCATTTACAAAGTATGTATTCTTCCCAATTAATATTTCCAAATTAATAAAGTCTTTTTGCTTATTTGTAAATGGGTTTCTACCAGAGCCTTTAATTCAGTAGCATAATTAAATGAAATAACTATTTCTGAAGTTTATAGGGACGGGCGGGGACGAAGGGGATTCCTCACGGGGACGGAGGGGATTCCTCGTGGGGATGGAGGGATTCCTCACAGGGACGGGTGGGATTCCTCACGGGGATGGGTGGGACTTTGGCAGGGACGAGTGGGATTTCTGTCCCCGCGCAACTCTCTAGCTTGTAGTACTGCCGGAGTGTTACCCCAACTGTGGTGGCCCCCCCCCCTCGAAGATGGCACAGTTGTGGTTTTAGGGTAGGGAATGTGACCTTTGAGTATAATACATTCATTCGTTCACTTTTCTATACCGTTCTCCCAGGGGAGCTCAGAACGGTTTACATTAATTTATTCAGGTACTCAAGCATTTTCCCTGTCTGTCCTGGTGGGCTCACAATCTATCTAGTGTTCCTGGAGCTATGGGGGGATTAAGTGATTTGCCCAGGGTCACAAGGAGCAGCGTGGGTTTGAACCCACAACTTCAGAGTGCTGAGGCTGTAGGTTTAACTACTGCATCACTTGTACTTCTTGTACCCCACAATTTTCAACAGGGAATCATTACGGCTAACAGCAAGAGGATTTTACATTCGTGACTCAGGGTTAGAGATAAGTGAATTTAACATTGATAGCTCAGGTTTAGAGGAAACAATTGATGGGATGAGGGAAGGGGAGAGTCCTCAGACAGTGTTTAGTAGCTACAAGGAGAAAAGGTATGTCTTTAGCTCTTTTCTGAAGTGATAGTGAACTGCTGCAGATATGTAGGCAGACTATTCCAGATGCATGGTCCTAGGAACTCAAAGTTGGAGTTAAAACATCTTCCGGTGTACTCATTCAGAAGATGAGAATGCTTGAAATGCTGCGTAGACCTTGAACTCAAAGATCTTGCCAGTAAGTAGCATCAGTTCTTTGCAAGGTAGTAGGCTGTAGTCCCCGAACCAGAACACCTTAGTCTTATGTTTGTTGATCTTAAGGAAGTTGGTTTGAGCTGACATGCTCAGGCTTTCAACAGCAGCCTATATGAGGTGTAATGTGTCGTCCAGTGATTCGTTGGCTACACAGAGTATGTCTGTGTGTGTGGGAGTCATGGTAACTGTTGGCCAGCTGAGTGGTGTTTGGGTGGGCACCACTAATAAAGATTCTTTGGGGGTACGTGGGGAGGAGCACATATGGATAGAGGTGGATTTCTGGGGGTATGGGGAGGGAGAGAGAGAGACAGAGAGATTTTTTTAGGTGAGGCCCTATGCTGCAAATATGTAGCAGGCTGCTAGTTTTGGACTTTCAGGTATGTCTTGCAAGGCAGCATCTCTACCTCTGGAGATAATTGTAGTGTATGCAATGAGTCTGGTTTGAGAGGAGTTAGAGGTTATCCGTTTGAGGGCCCAGGGATATAGTAAGTGGCCACTGGCATTGAACTGCCCTTTATCTCTTTCCCTTCTGTCAGTTGATTGCGTGGTGTAGTGGTTTGGGCTGAGGCCAGAGTTTGGGGATTTTATATTTACTGTTGGTGTTTGTGGTGACTATGTATATTTTTTTCCCTGGCTGCATCAATGAGTGTGTGAGAGAATGTATCCTTTGGAACTGATGATATTACTGGCTATATGCCTTCCCCCTCCTCCCATGATCCTTCCCATGTCATCTTATTGTTTGAGGTCCTGGGAGTTACATGTGCAGAGAAGAGATAGGCATCTATGACATGATGGGTGACCAGGGAGCTTATAGGGGGAGGGTACTTATGTTGAACTCTGAGATGCTCTCTCATGCTCTGGATGAGTGCTGGGTTGTCACACCACACCTGCCTATAGCAGCGCATGAGGGATTCTAGGTCCCTGTGGACCTCAAAGCACCTGCAAAACAACAGTTGGTAGAGAATAGGGTCAGGTGATGGGCCTTCTCAGCTTCACATACATGATTGTTACTTGTAACATGCTGTGCAGTTCTCCACATATAGTCTTACACTAATAACAAGCTGCTTGCTGACAGGGTTGGGGGGGCTAGTGGGGGATAACATCAAAGGGACCCCTCATATTAGGAGGAGATTGGTGTTATGTGTCTCCCCTGACAGCTCCTGAAGGCCTGGATGACACCTCTGGAGGGTGCTCCTGATAAGTCACCAGGCCCTCAGGGAGACACAGCGGAGGTCTTTTGTCATGGAATGAGAGATGCCTCCTATAATAGAGGCACAGCTCCACCAAAGCCTCCATCTCCCAAGGGGAGTAATTTGGCTCACTTCTTCCCCCATCACACGTACTCTTTCACTCATTTCTTTTTCATGCTCACACACTCTGGAGGCACTTTCACTCTCTCTTTCTTTTTCTCTCATAGTGACACTCTCTCAGTCTTTCTCTCACTCTCACTTTCACTCTCTCTATCTGTAACTCTAAATCACTTTCCTAAACCTTTCTTCACCAGACACCTCACTAAACCCATAAAGAATCATCATTCCACGTGCAAGGCTACATATACATGTGTAAGATGGGAACGTCCTGTTACTACCGTGGTAACATTCTGATGTCATCAGAGACGTTTTAAAGGGCCTTCTGCATTGGATGTCTTGCCGTATGATGGAAACTTATGGGACATCTAACGTAAACATTTTAAGAGTGGTATAATTGATACTCTTGGACATCCAGGAGAGCATATTTTATATGGCAATTTTGTAAACATCTACTTAGTTCATTTTCAAATCGTTCTGCCATCATGGATGATTCTTTGATTATGGCCCGATAATTTGGACATCCAGCTTTGGACAGTTTGAGTCCTATTTAGCCTCCTATCGGAAATGCCCTTCCATGTGACTTATAAAAAAAATCCACAATTTTCCTGCTGGAGGATTGAATCCTGAAAAGAACAATGTCTAACTGAGCTTCCAAAGAATGTACTGAGGGCAGAATTTGCTCAATCTCAGATACAGTGACAGAATTAACTGTTCCCAAATTTGATTACATTCCAGTTTTTGAACTTGATCATTAACTTCATCTTTCAACTCCATTAAACGAAATTCAGCAGCTGTCCTTGGTGTCTCATTAAATAAGGTGGAAATTTTCTTATCAATATAGCACAAAATCCCTCTTCTATTAGCTTATTAGTCTCAGTGATCTTTTTATTTTTTTAAGAAACATTTGTTAAATCATTAAACAAATGATGAGGATTGTCGTCAACCTTCTTAAGTCTCTTGTTTACAAATTCTCTCTTACTCTTTAAAACTTCTTGATAATAAAGATTTTACTCTGTAATCTACACTTCATATGCAGATCTTCTGAGGGATTTTACGTTCCAAATGTTTCAGCTACCTATGAAAGAGGGACAAACCTGAGTGGAACCAACTATTTCTCGTTTTGTCACCAACAATAATTGATTTAAAATCAATAATATTTTTTAGTTATTACTGACAGTACCCTACTCCACTTTGAAAGACTAGATGAAATGTCAAAAGCATCAAAAGATGGAATTGCAGACTGAACAATATTTAAAATGTCTGTTATTGTCATATTTTCCTTAATTTTAGCAACTTTCATAGAAGTTGACTTACTCTATCTTATTAATTTGAGTATACAAACAATGAATAAAATAATGGTCAGACCAGCTTACTGGAACCACATCTTTCATCTGCCAAACTGAGACAAAGATTTTGATGCAAATAACAAATCAAGGGTCTTTCCCAAAACATGTGTAGGGGACTGAAACCAATTGACTAAATTCCAAGTCCTTAGTAGCAGTATGTAAAATTAGTTCCATTAAAAGATTCAAAGATGAACTTCTTGAATTCAGCAGAACATAAAAAAAAGAAGTAGATAAAACATCCAATGAAACAAGCAAGCATTCTATAGGAAACACATTCATAATCTCCCTTTTATAAAACTGCTAAGATTTAAAAAAAAATAAAGGCCAACCCACCACCCCTTTTCATCCCTCCTGTCTGTGGAAATACATTGATAATCTGAAGGGCATATTTATAATGGTGAGATACTGTTACCCTCAATAACTTAAGTTTCGGCTAAATCCACGCAATTTAGAGGTCCTTTTATCAAGCCACGGTAGGGGTTTAACGCGCGTAATACCACACGTTAAACTGCCTGCTGCGCTAGCCGGTAATGCCTGCATTGAGCAGGCATTAGTTTTTTAGCCAGCCGCGGGGTTTAGCGCGTGATGAAATGTCCGACGCGCTAACCCCGCTAGCGCGGCTTGATAATATATTATCTAGAATGAAATCATGAAGCTGACATTTCTTAAAACTCACTGCTCTAGTATTCAAAAGCCCAATTTGCAATGAATCAATAAAACAGACAGAACAGTAAAAAAAAAAAAATCTAGCTGAAGTCCTACTTCTTTTAAAATTCCTTCTTCTGCCCCAAATAACTGGAATTGCTGCACTCATTCCTATAAATTAAATGATACACCAGTATATATACAGTATATATATGTCCCCTCTACTGCCTTTCCTCCAAAGTATGCAGATTGAGATCTTTAATTCTGTCCCGACACGCCTTATGATTAAGACCACCGACTATTTTAGTAGCCTTCCTCTGGACTGACTCCATCCTGTTTATATCTTTAAGAAGGTGCGGTATCCAGAATTGCACACAATATTCTAAATGAGGTCTCACCAGAATCTTATACAGGGGCATCAATTCCTCCTTTTTTTTTCTACTGACCATACTTTTACCTACGCACCATAGCATGCTTTTAGCTTTCGCTGTCAACTTTTCAACCTGTTTGGCTACCTTTAGATCATCACCTATTATCATACCCAAATCCTGCTCCTCTTTTGTGCACAAAAGTTCTTCACCCCATAAAATTGTTCCCTTAGGTTTTTGCAGCTCAAATGCATGACCTTGCATTTCTTAGCATTAAATCTTAGCTGCCAAATTTCAGACTATTCTTCAAGCTTTGCTAGGTCAATCCTCATGTTATTGGTGTCTGTTCTATTGCAGATTTTAGTATCATCCGCTAAGAGGCAAATCTTACCTGACAGCCCTTCAACAATATTGCTTACAAAAATGTTAAAAAGAACAGGTCCAATAACTGAACCTTGAGGCATACCACTGCTAACATCCCTTTTCTCAGAGAGATCTCCTTTGACCACTACCCTCTGTCGCCTTCCACTCAACCAGTTCCTGATCCAGTGCATCACTTTGGGGCCCATCTCAAGAGCACTCAGTTTATTTATGAGACACCTGTGTGAAACACTGTCAAAGGCTTTGCTAAAATCGAAAATATACCACATCTAGCGCACTCCCTCTATCCAATTCTCTGGTCACCCAGTCAAACAAATTGATCAGATTTATTTGACAAGACCTGCCTCTAGTGAATCTATGTTGTCTTGGGTCCTGTAATCCCAATGATGCCAGAAAGTCACTATTCTCTGTTTTAAAAGCATTTCCATTAATTTACTTACCACTGAAGCCAGACTTACTGGCCACTTATTCTCTATTTCTTCCTTACTTTCAATTTTGTGGAGAGAGACCACATCTGCCCTTCTCCAGTCCTCCAGTACCACTCCCAATTCTAGAGAAGCATTTAAAAGGTCAGCCAGCAGAGCCACCAGAACTATTTGCGTTTGTCTTCCTGATGTTTCAGCTGTGAACACAGAACAGAAATATTTGTTAAGCAATTTAGCCTTATGTTTATCAGCTTCTACATACTGTATTTCTCCCCTTCACCTTTGAGTCTCACAATGCCACTATTGCACTGGTCAGCTATTTTTTTTTCCATTTGTATCTTTGCTTTCCTGACTACTTGACTTGCCTTTCTTAACTTTTCCAGATATTTTTGCTTGTCTTCCTTTTTTTGTAATCTTTTGTAGTTTATGAAAGCTAATCTCTTTTTATTTACCTTTTCAGCTACTACTTTTGAGAACCAAAGTAGCCTTATTTTCCTATTACTTTCCTTACAAAATTATATGTTGCCTTTACAATAGCTCCTTTTTGTTTTGCCCACTGCTCTCCTACTTCTTATACAATACAGTGTCTTATATACCAGAATTTTCTGCAAGGAATTTTCGAATTGGTTTACAAAAGTTTTTGAAGGGGCATATACTTCTTGTAAGTTTATTCTATTCCTGATTTTGTCCTATATGAAGACTGCTGAAACAGTTTGTATTTGCCAAGAAACCACAAGGCCATTTTCTCTTTATGTTCTGAGCTCTGTCTTACATTCTGTTCTGTAGCTGACTAATTTTGCCAAGGTCATTCCTCCTCATGTACTGATCCCCACATCTTGTGTTTTAGCTGAGTGATTTTGCTTCTCATGAGACAGGACTTAAATAAGAAACATTTGCTAAAACTTAGATAAAAGACAGTATTATATGCCATAGTTATGGAAACTTCCCACTAAACCCCCCCTTATGTTTGCTACCTCCTTCTAGCTGCTTTTATGTATCCCGATACTAAATATGGTCTTAGCATCTATACTCCTATTGTCATATACTAAAAAAACTGACCCATGTAAAATGCTATAAATATGTATGCAGCACTCATAATAAATGGACATCTCTTTGGATAAGCAAACAGTCTGCATGTGTGTTTATTCTTTCTAAGGAGACCGTCCCAAGAAGCATCTGTACCATAGACGGCAGAGTTTGAGCGAGGCTGTATTGGGACCAGAACCTTTTCAGTTTTAGAACATGTCCATCAGTTATATTGTTCGCAGCACTATTAGTTTAGGAAGAAGGGGAAGGATAAGACAGTGTCTGTAGTGAAAATAGGCATGTCTTCAGTTTCTTCCAGAATTCAAGGTAGTTGTTTTCTTAGGCTTATTAGCAGTTTATTCCTTTTTTTTGTTCAATGATTTTTATTGAATATTTCAAGAAATATACAGAAAGCAGTGTAAACACACAAAATCTGACTGAGAACCAGTGACATAAAATAAGACCATGTCTATAGTCAGTAACATATAACCGGATTAATAAAAAAGAATTCAAGATATGTGCAACTGCTAGTAGAAGATATATGAAAAGCAGAAAAGCGAGGAGAGTGAAAAAGAGAAAGGGAGATAGAGGGAGGGACAAAGAGAGAGCAAGAGATAGATGAGTAGAAAAAGAGGCAGAAGTGTCTATGGAGTAGAATGAACATATGAATCTAAAAATGACCAAGGTGATTTTTTCCCCACCATGTTCGTGGAGAGTCGAGAGATCATATTTTTCTCATATGCATAAGATTCAAATTTGTGATACATGCTCAGAGAATTCCACCAAAAGGTGTAGTCGAGTAGTGAGGGTGATTTCCAGTTTTTAAGAATATGCATAAGGGCTGTTACAAACATGGCATCAATGAGTTTAGGCGGACAGTTTGTGTGTGCAAAACAAGGATGTTGAGAACGAAGAATTACAATGTCCAAGGAAATCTCTCCTGAGCATTTAGTTATAGATTTTATAGTGTCCCAAATATGAATCCAGAAGGAGTGAACCATAGAACATTGAAAGAGCATATGGTCAAGAGTCCCAGACTTTACTAAACAGTTCCAGCAAGTAGAATCTTGTTTTAGCTTCGCTTTCCACATGCGAAATGGAGTCCATACTGCATTCCACATAACGAAGAACATTGATTGCGAGACTCTTGAAGATAGAAGAGGGCGATTCGTGGAAGACCAGAAAAGTTCCCAATCTATGTCAGTTAACGCAGTCTGTAGACACGAGTCCCAATGGTTCATTAACTGAGGTGAAAAGGTGAAAAAATGGTCCCTTAGAATACCATAGAAAAGAGATATCGCTCTACCCTTTGTTAAGGCCAGAGTAGACCAGTGACGAACAGTGTGAATAGAAGTCATAAAGTCATGACGCATATGTAGTTTAGACAGTATTGCGGTAAGCGTAAGCCATTGGGGATATATAGAGGGTGGAAGTGAATATGCAGAACAAAAAATGTCAAAAGGAATAAATGAAGTAGAAGAGCCCAATTGATGAGCAAACTCGACCCCCGCCCGCTGCCACCTCTTCCATGAGAGGGATCTGCCTTTATTTTGAATTTTAGAGTTATTCCAAAGAGACATGAATGGGCTTTCACTAATAGAAATCTTAGCCGTTGCATCCAGAAGATGAAAGGCGTGCTGCGTTGCACTCAGCAGAGAATACTTTCTCAAGTGTCTAGGTACTGACACCGTGAGGAAGCAGGAGGTGTGCAATGGTGCGCATAAAAAGCGTTCCATTTCGAACCATGTTGGTTGATCCTGAGGATTAGGATCAGCTATCCAATGAGCTCCATATTTAGCTAGAGATGCTATATAGTAGTGATAAAAATCTGGTAAATTTAATCCACCATTGATTTTAGAAGCCTTCAGTTTGGCGAGAGCGATACGGGGTTTTTTCTTGTTCCAGATAAATTCAGAGAGTTTCATATTAAGCCAGCGAAAGAATGTTTTCTGGCATAAGAGAGGAAGCATGGAGAGGGTATAATTAATTTGCGGGGCTAGAGTCATTTTAATGGAAGCTATTCTACCCCACCATGACAAATAGAGTGGTGACCAACGAGTTGTAGTGTTTGAAACTAATGCTTTGATTTTGGAAATGTTAAGGTCTTGAGCATGTGATGGATCTTTATGAATTAGGACCCCCAAATATTTCACAGCATTCTGTGACCATGAAAAAGGAAATGGAGCTAGATCCGAGGAGGAAATATGGTCATTAAGAGGAAAGATCTCCGATTTCTCCCAATTAACTGAATATCCAGATATTTGAGAGTATTGCGAGATAATGTTAATAAGATGGGGCAAAGAAACAAGAGGATCTCTAAGAAATAGAAGAACATCATCAGCATAGGCTGCTAATTTAATGTCTCGATTGGACGTGGGGATACCTTTAATTAGGGGACATTGTTGGATAGCTGATAGGAGAGGTTCCAACGCTAAGTCGAATAATAATGGTGATAGGGGACAGCCCTGACGAGTGCCTCTATGAAGGGGGAATTTGTTGGAAAGAGAATTATTAATCAAAATACGGGCTGTAGGTTGTCTATACAGTGTTTCTATCCAATCTGTGGAGAAGGGACCAAAATTGTACCATTTCAGTACTCGGAATAGGAATGGCCATTCCACACGGTCGAAGGCTTTTTCAGCATCTATGGCCAGACCAATCACAGGATCTGACAGTGTTTTGGCGTGGGCATTGATGTGGTGAAATAAGCGTAAATTATCTCCAATGTATCTTTGTTTGATGAAACCTGTTTGATCTTTATGTATAAGGGATGGGATCACTGTGGTGAGTCTCAATGCTAGTAATTTAGCCATAATTTTATAGTCCAGATTAAGGAGAGAGATAGGACGAAAATTTTTAACCAAGGTAGCATCTCGGTCTGGTTTAGGAATAACTACAATAGTGGCCTCAGCAAAATTGAATTGTTTATCCGGAGTGGAGTGAAGAAAATCATAATACGTGAGGAGTTGAGGCGCCAAGAGAGTTCGGAAATTTTTGAAAAACTCATTAGTGAAGCCATCTGGACCCGGGGCTTTCCCAGTGGGTAAAGAAGATATAGCAGTTTCAATTTCAGACGTGGTGATGGGAGCGTCTAGTTTTGCTTTAATGGTTTCTGATATAGTTGGGTGGGTTAAGGAAGTAAGAAAAGAATCCATGTCTGATTCAGGGGTAGAAAGTTCAGATTGGTATAAAGCAGTATAAAATTTTTCAAATTGGGAGGAAATCAGAGATCTGGTTGTTGCTAATCGTCCTGATGAGTCTTGAATAGCTGAGATGTGCAAACGTTTTGATTTAGTTTTAAGATATCTAGCTAAAGGGCGACCCATAAGGTTGTCTCCCATATAATGACCAGAAGAGGAGATAAAAATGTCACGTCGGGCTGTATGTGAGACCATAGTATTATATTCATATTTAAGATTTTGAATGCGTTGGAATATGGAGGGGTCATGCAAATGAGTTGACATATGTTGTAATTCTAAGTTTTTAATAGAAGTTTCTAATTCTTTTTCTTTTTGTATGGATTGTTTCTTTTTCCAGGAGGCTAGTTTAATCAGTTCGCCTCTAAGAGAAACTTTATAAGCTTCCCAAACAATAGCGGGGCAGATTTCTGAATCCTTAGTGTTAATTTCAAAAAATTCCGTGGTGAAGGATTTGATTTTGTCCACTATTGCATCATCTAAAAGCAAGGCATTATTAAGTCGCCAAGAGGGAGATTCTTTGCGTGGGGCGGAGATGGTTAAGTGTAAGGAAATGGCAGCATGGTCTGTAAGAGATATTGGATGTATGATAGTGTTTGCTACTTCTTGAATAAGCGATGGGGAGAGAAGAAAGAAATCGATTCTTGAATAAGTGTTATGTGGTGGTGAAAAGTGAGAGTACTCTCTACCTTTCGGGTGTAATAAGCGCCACGGATCTACTAGGGAGAAGGCTTCCATTAAAGCATGTAAAGCTGAAAAAGATCTGGACTTTGAAGGTTTACAGGAGGATGACCGATCTATATAGATATCTTGAATTTGGTTGAAGTCACCTCCTAATATCAGAGAGCAAGACCAATATTCAACTAACGCCAGCTGAAGATCCTTAAAAAAATCTGGGTGGTCTAAAACAGGAGCGTAAATATTAAGGAGTACAAAATCTACTGAGTGCAACGCAGCGTGTACCAGACACCATCTACCATCAGAGTCTGTTTTAACAGAGTGAATAACTGGAGATAATTTGTCACTGAGAAGTATTGATGTCCCATTTTTCTTCCTCTGAGTTGCGGAGGAATACAAATGAGTGGAATATCCCTTCAATTTAAATTTTGAGGCGGCAGCAGGTGGGAGGTGGGTCTCCTGTAAATAAATCACATCAGGATGTTTATTGAATACATAATTAGCTATCTTTTTCCTCTTAATGGGGTGATTCAAACCGTTCACATTAAAAGAAAAAACATGTAAGTCAGCCATATTTTGTTACAAGCAGTATCAAGACATAGTAAAAATCACCTTTTTGGGGAAAGAGTAAATAATATAACCATAATATCAGGTAGACACTCCTGCCAGAGAGAATAAGTAAAGAGAGAATAAGAGAGAGAGTAAGAACAAGTAAACTAGCAATGAAAGCATGAAGCAAGGTCAGAAAAGAGAAAGACCATACTATCATGCATGAGATGAAACATTTTAAGGGTGCTCCTGTGAGCACGGGGAGGAAACACAAACGGAACAACTTGCAAAGCTCCACACCCACTCAATTTTGAAAAACCTGAGAGTAGTGTGCTTATCCACATGAACAATAATTAACAGTGAATTGCACAATTAAACATATGCGATTTATAATATCAGAGACAGAAGTAAACAAATAAATCCGCAGCCCATCATGTTAGTTCATTTTCAAGGATTCCAGAAATGTTGCCAGGTCCTCAGGATCAGTATAGGAGGTAGTGCGGTTATTGTAGGTCACTTTCATCCTAGCAGGATACATCAGACCATATTTAGCTCCAATGTCTTTAAGCTCCTGCCGGTGGGAAAGAAATGCTTTTCTCTTCAAAGCTGTGGTTTTTGCAAGATCAGGCACAATGAAAAACTTCCTACCTTGATGCAAGAGCTGAGATTTAGATTTTGCTGCTGTGAGAATTTGCAGTGCATGCTGAAATCTGAGCAACTTAGCCACTATGGGTCTGGGAGAAGTGGCATGTGGGGAGAGGTGAGATGGCACGCGGTGAGCACGCTCTATTTCTAGAGGAGGTGAAAAGACAAGCCCCAAGGCAGCAGGCAGGAAGGTAGAGAGAAAGGAAGCCATATCAGAGCCCTCCGAAGATTCAGGTAGCCCAATAATTCTGATATTAGATCTTCTACTGCGATTAGAGAGATCTTCATAGTCTCTCTGCAGGGTAGTAATCAGTTTATCATGGTTGGCTACAGCTTCTTGCAGGGATGAAATGGCAGTCGATTTTTCTTCCAGTGCATCCAATCTGTGACGGGCGTCCACAAATTGTGAATTAAGTGCCTCTATTTCTCCCCTCAGCAGCTTAGTTTCTTCAACCTGCTCCTGTATTATGCCCCTGATCGATCTCACTTCCTTCAGGAGCAGGTCTAGTGAGGCTTCGTCGGTTTTCGGCGCCATTTTCTCCGGCGTGCTTGGATCGGGTTTTAGCCTTTTCCCTCCAAGGGGCGCGGGTGAAGCAGCGTCGGTTTTTGCCGGTTTCGGAGGCGACATAGGGGATCCAGGCAACAAGATCGCGGCGAAAATCGCAAAATTTTGCGAAAAGAAAGCACTTTTTATTAGCGTTTTGAGTGTGGGTGAAGAGGAGCAGCTATGCCATACGTGTTGGCTCCGCGGTAGTCAGGCCACGCCCCCCATTAGCAGTTTATTCCAAATGAGACGTCCTTGGTATTCGAAGGTAGTTTCAAATGTCTTCTTTCGCCGCACTTGTTGAGGAGGTGGGGAGGATAGTTTGTAGCGTTGCATAGTTTGTGAGTTGAAGAGGGAGTGTGGAACTTTAATGCTAGCAGTAAGTCCCTCTGAGTTCTCGCCATAGATCACTTTGTGGGCATTGCAGGTAGATTGTGCTACTGTCCTGAAGCTGGTTTCAGTTAGTACTGGTCTTATTGTCCTCAGTTGTTTCATCTTAAAGAATAATTTTTTCACTAGTGTGGTAATGTGTATGTTGAAGGCTAAGTTTGAGTCTAGTGTGACTCCCAGGACTTTGGAGGTATTTTCTATTGTTAGCCTCTCACCAGTGGACAGTTCTAGGCCTGTGCTCAGTAATGAGTTGTAATCTCTGAACGAGAGAATGACATGGTGGTCGATACCCGTGGCTAGCTGCGGGGAGCCACGGGTACCCCGCCAAAATGGGAAGCAAGAAAATAGTAGTTGCCATGGGGACAGGGACAAGGCCATTCACCGCCCTGTGGAGCAGTGAATGGTCATGTCTCCGCAGTGAAGGGAACATGACATGCAGTCACGAATCCCCCTCCCACCCGATCGTTGCATCCTGCCATTTCTCTCCCTCCCTCACCTTATGTGCCAAATTATTCTTCTCTCAGCGGCATGCTTTCAACAAGTTGCACACGGGTGCGGCTGCTTCAGTTGAATCCTCCTCTGATGCAACCGGAAACAGGAAGTTGCGTCAGAGAAGAAGATTCAACTAAAGCAGCTGCACGCAAGACTTGTTGAAAGTGTGCCGCTGGGAGAAGAACAATTCAGCACATAAGATGAGGGAAAGGGAGGGAGGGAGGGAGATGGTGGGAGGCGGCGATCGGGTGGGAGTGGGCTGTTGGACTGCACGATCCGTGACCGCACGTGTTCCCTCACAGCAGGAAGGAGGGAGTGAAAGGGAAAGAGATGCTGGGCCAAGTGGATGAAGAGGAAGACAAATATTGAGAATGGGGAAGACAGGCAGGTAAGCCAGATGCTGAAAGTGGGGGGGGGGGGGGAGGAGAAAGAGGGAAAGAAGCTAGATGGAGTTGGAGAGGAGAGAGACACATTGGTGTGGAAGAGGAAGAGAGGGGAAATCTGGACACAGGAAAGTAAGAGAAACAGAGGGGAAATTCTGTGCATGGGGACATAGGGGCAGAGACATAAAGGGGAGATACATGGGGATGGTATATTGACACAGGGGGGGCAATGCCGGACACAGGAGGGAGTATACAGAGGGGAGATACAGAGGGAGTATACAGAGGGGAGATATTAGAAATGGGGAAAATAGGAACACAGAAGGTTTGTGCGAATGGGATCAGATGGTTTGTGGGGACAAGACAGGCACCGAGCTCGTGGGGATGGGACGGGGACGAAGACCGAGCTTGCAGGGAAGGGGATGATTTCATGGGGACGGGGACAAATTTTTTTCCCTGTGTCATTCTCTACTCTGAACCATAATATTCTTGTCTTAGATTTGTTCAGTTTAAGACAGTTCCTCATTGTCCAAGTACTTAGGCAGTTGATGGTATTTCTGGTATTTTATGGTGTTATTGAAGGATTCTTTGGCTGTGTAGAAAATAAAATGAAGGTATCATTTGCATAAGAGAAGATATGATTGTGGATTGAGGAAAGGCTATTCCCCAGTGTTCTTAAGTAGAGGTTAAATAGTGCAGGAGATATTGGTGAGCTTTGAAGGCAGTGGCGTACCTAGCATATGTGACACCTGGGACCCATCATTTTTTGACACCCCCATCTATATGAAAATATGATTTTTAGTAACAATCCACATATCACACAACAAGAGTGTACCTACGAAAAGGCAGCATCTTAAACATTGCAGTGAGTACTAGAACACCAACACATACATTGTAAAACTAAACAAGCCAGATCCTGCACAGTCAATTGATCCTGTACAGTCGATGCTATCAGAAAGCCATGTCCCTTTCATACACACAGACAGATACACCCTCGCCCAATATGGAATAACCACAAACTAAAAATAGAAATATGTAGACAAAAAACTGAACCGCCAAGAAACCAGATTCTGCATACAATGTAACACTACAACACCACAAAAACAGTAATGCATGTCCTCTAATACTGTGCAAAATATAAATACAGTAGATGTAAATTTGAAAAAACTGATACATAACAATCACCACTTTACAAATTAACAAATAAAAATAAAACAAATAATGAGAAATAAGAAAATACAATTTTATTGGACTAATCCCCGTAAACTCGGTCCCCATCCACGCAAACCACCTGATTCCATCCACACAAGCCTTGAATTGTTTTATATTGAACTTATTATATTAAAGTATAAAAAGAAACAATATTCTGTACAATTGTCAATTTATAAATCAACGTCTTCTCCCCACTCTCTCTTCCCCATTTCCCTTCAGGGTCCTCAGTCCACTCTCTCTCCACTTTCCTTCAGCACACGCACATAAAAACAAGCAAGTAATTTTATATCATTTTCATTCTATTCATTCATAGAAATTAAAGTCTAAATAATACCAGTCACATAACAAAACATGATTTTACAAAAATAATTCCCTGCACAGTCAAGCCTGCAAGGATTACTAGATGTCTTTCCTCCCCCTTACCTTCGTGGCCAAGTCAAAATGATCTACCAACAATAAAATTTTAAAAACACAAAGCACACTGTACGCAGAGAAAATGTTAATTATCATTTATGTTCCACGGGATTTCAAAGAGGTCAAGGCAGATGACTTTATGCAATGTCACCTCAGTAACAACTATACAAAAATAGACAAATATACCCCCTCCCTTTTTACTAAACCGGAATAGCGGTTTTTAGCACAGGGAGCTGTATATATAAATATACAGATATATAAATAAAATATCCCCTGCTGGCTCTTTGACTAGGGTTTAAGCAGGTAGGAGTCTCTTTGGCCATAAAACTCCTTTTGAATATCTACCATATAGAGATAAATGAATGTATTCCTCAAAAAAAAGTGTAGAAATAGGACTTATAAGAATAATTGTTATCAAAATGTCTAAATATGTATCCTCATGAGATCTCAGAGACCTGCTCTGTTCAAATCACAGTTGTTATGAAACAGTATATGCAGGTATATGGTATCTTTCATCAAGCTCTGAGTTGTTTGCAAAATTATTAAAGGTGCTTTGTGCAAAAAATTCAATATAAAGTGCTAATCTTTTAATAAAGCCTTAAAACGGAAAGCCCAGCACTTATCTTGCTATTCGTTGCTGGTACTTCAGCTGGATATCAGTAGCTTCTTATGGCTTAACACCCTACGGGACCCATTTCGCCATTTTAAAGGCTTCTTCAAGGGTCAAAATCAACTTTAGCTACAAATATAAGATAAAAAGATATATATTAAACATATGTTATAACTAACACACAATTATTCCTAACTTTACCCTCGGTTACTCACTATGCAGCTTAGTTTCAGTTATAAAGCAAAATGGCACTGGCAACTGGCGCTATTATACTGCTCTAATATGAAGTCATTCTTGTCTTTGCGCATGCGCAAACAACTGCGTGAACAAACTAATGTAAACAGGTCTACTAAATCCTAACTTAAATAAATTAACAAATCTTTTGGAATACCTCTTAAAAAAGCTTACAAACAATCAAAAAGTTTCCAAAACATTCGAAAGGAACTCTCAAAAAACTCGAAAAGATTCAAAAAAACGAACACCAATCCACTGACGTGTTCAACCCTCTTGGTTTTACGGTGTTTAATTTAAAAATCCATCGAGATTCTCTTTGATGCAATCTCCGTTGTCGATCTCCCCCTCTGATGTTATGCGCTTCTTTGTCAATACAGAAGTACTTCAAATCCCAAAATGTGTGTTTCATCTGTGTACAATGCTCTACTAAAGGAGCATTATGTTTTCCACATTTTAAATCAGACTTATGTTCTGCCATTCTTGTTTTAAACGATCTGGTGGACATTCCCACATACCATTTATTACATGGACAAGAGATCACGTACATAATGTGATCTGATGTGCAAGTTAGAAACTTTGATTTTATAAATCTTCCCATCCAAGGGGTTCACAAATTCTTTCTGTGAAGTGATTTTACAGATACTATAATTCCCACACTTGAAAAAACCTTGTGGTAACAATTGAGTTTGTTTTTTGATACCACATAAGGTAGGAGATAAAATGCCCTTCAAATTTCTATCCCGTGAAAAAGCAATACGTAATTGTACCTCTTGAAATAAGGTGTTAGTTTGTACAATTTTCCAATTTTCTTTCAAGATGTTAGCTATTTCATTTCCTCTTGTTGAATAATGAAGTACACATGTAAATGTGTCTTTGTTGCAATCATCCTCATTGCGAGCTTTTTTTTTTTTTGTAATAACCAATCTCTTTGATAATATTTAGCCCATTTCAAAGCTTTCTTTAAAATATTTTGAGGGTAACCACGTTTTTCTAATTTTTGTTTCAACATTTTTGATCTCATTTTAAAACTACTATTGGTTGAACAATTTCTTTTCAAGCGTAGAAACTGAGAAAAAGGAAGATTATTCCTACGACTGACTGGATGACAATTACGATAATCTAAAAACATGTTTCTGTCTGTGGGTTTGGTATAAGTATCAAACTCAAAATGATCGTCATGTTGAATGATTAGTAAATCTAGATATTCTAGCTGTGTTTTTGAAAAATTCATGGTGAAAACTATATTCGTGTCACAGCTATTAAGCCAGTTTAAAAAATTGTATAGATCTTTTTCATTACCTTTCCACAGAACTAGCACGTCATCAATATATCAAATCCAACTATGCAAAAAAGCCCCAAACGGAGAATATTTTATCCAATTAGATTCAAAGTCTGCCATGTACAGATTCGCGACAGATGGGGCAAACACCACCCCCATTGCTACTCCTTTCTTCTGTCTGTAATATTTCTTATTGTAAAGAAAAAAAAAATTATTTCATGGATAACCTTGCTAAGTTGGACAAAAAAGTAGTTGGAATGGATAAAGGTGGAGCTTTGGTGATTTTGGAAAAAGAAAAATATCATTTGGAGATTATGAGACAACTGAATGAAGAAGAAGTATATGAAAAAGTAGCCTTGGATCCTACCAAACGATTACAAAGACAGATCATGCAATTGACGAATCAATGTCTAACAGAGGGCTTTTTAACACAACGAGACCATAGATTTTTGAATAGAAAGACACCTATTACACCAACATTTTACATCTTACCCAAGGTACATAAAAGTTTGGAAGATCCCCCCAGGAAGACCTATAATGTCCTCCAGAAGTTCACTGTTAGAACCCCTCTCCATGTTTACAGATGAGTTTTTGAAATATGATGTTCCCAAAAACAGACTCTTATGTACAAGACTCTAGAGAGGTGATGATAAAATTAACAGATATTTGCAGTGAGTCATTTCCATTTATAATTGTTTCCTTTGATGTAACTTCATTGTATACATCGATCCCCCAGGATGAAGCACTGAGGATCATTAACACAGTGTTCGAAAGAAGAGAAAGACCACATGCCATTCCAACTACTTTTTTGAACAGAGCAGGTTTCTGAGAGCTCATGAGGATACATATTTAGACATTTTGATAACAATTATTCTTATAAGTCCTATTTCTACAGTTGTCTTGGAATACAGAGGACTTAGTCCATTCTGATATATTTAGTGTTGTTCCTCAAAAAAAACCCAACTCTTATTTTTAAAACTAAAACAATCAACACACAGCCTAAAACACACCACAGCTTCCTTTTTACCTATGTGTCATGCATTCCAAACTGTTTACATATCACTTACACATCTATTTTCTAGGTAACCCCTCCTAAATCGGCTCAACTTTCAACACCATGGTGCCTCTGCTCATAACCAACACCTATTGAGCCAAGGGCAGAATGGTAATCTGCCAGCCCATTAGCTTCTGTAGAAGCAGGCATGGTTTTTACTATTAAAATGACCAAAGTTAAATCTTAGCTGGAAAGTTCTTCCTTCTGCTTATACTTGGCCAGTCATTTCAAAACTGCAGGACTAAGCCATCCCACGTGGCTTGCTTCCCATTAGCAACAGTCACCACCTAAATGATCTCAGTGAAGATTCCATACCTCACAATCACAGTGGCTGTGGTTTAGACTGGTAATATGTGCAAAATGATCATTATAGCACAATCTCATGCTAGTGAGAGCACATTGATAAAAAAAATCAGCAGTACATCCTTGATTACATATGTAAGAATCAACACGCAACACTGATCTGTTCTTACCCATTCTGTTTCATTTTGGGAGCAATTCCAGAACTCAGTGCTTCCAGTTAAGTGTGCCATTCCATACACTTAGCAGCAGACCTGAGATGCCATTAAATATAGGCAAAACAGACCTGATATTGAGACCAAGGAAGGCAGCCCAGCTACCGCCTGTGGTTGACAGTAATCCCAGAAATTCAATGCTGGAGCCATATCTGGCCACCGGCATTGAATATCTGGGTCAAGGTTCACCGCCACAGACTTAGCTGGCCAAGCTTTTTAGGTAGGTTTATCTAGCTGCTAACTTTAACCAACCAGCTGCTGTATATTGGCGGTGATCAGCTATTAGATATTCAGTGGCCACTGAATATCAGTGGCTAACCAACTATATGCTATTTTGTCGACCACGAGCTGTTCCTGGCCGGCCAAACAGCACCAAATATCAGCCAGAACAATTTATGCCAGGTCAATGACAAATGTTAATGGCACATCTACACTAAGCAAAGCATGCTTAGCATTCCATAAGCTGCGTGTCTATGTTGAAAACGTGCTCATGCTTCACCCATATGCCCCTTACAGTTACGTGCTATAGAACTTATGGCCTATCTTATACCATAGGGCATAGGGCACATACATGGGTAAGAGCCACTTTTCTGTGTGCTTACATGCACAAAATGCACATAACTGCATGAATTCAGTTACAGAATTGACTTTTAAGTATTTACAATTTGAAAGGATCAGATTCTATTTTTGCTTTCTTTTTTGGGGGGTGAGGAGGGGAGTGTAAAATGAATTCTGTTGTTGGACTCTTCCCCAGTATTATCAGTTCCATTGCCCCCTTTCACTCCTTTATCTCTTTATACTGTATATCTCTTCCCCCTCAATTTCCTTCAGTCTCACCTCCTCAATTTCATTCTATCCAGTTTTTCCTCATCAACACCCCTCCTTTAGTTCTTAGTTCAATGACTCTCTCCTTCAGTTCTCCTTTGGTTCTCTAAAGACCATGCCGTTTCTGATACTATCCATAATTTTGCTCTCCAGCACTTCCAGGTTGGATCTTCTACCAAAAATTCCACTCCTTTCCCCTTGAACTTTCTATATGAACAATCTCTCCTTTTTCTGGTTCTCTGCCTTCTTTTTTATTTATTTATTTATTTGGTTTTATATCCTGTCCTCCCCAAAGAGCTCAGAACGGGCAACAGAGTAATAGTCAAGGCATTACAATTAGATCAATACATATAGAGGCATTTAATCTTACAGAATAATATGAGAGTACAAGTCTACAGAGTTATAGTATAATCCTACTCTATTCGCTGATGACGCCAAACTATGTAATATAGTAAGTGAAAGCAATCTGCAGGATAGTATGACGCAGGATCTGCTTACTTTGGAAAACTGGTCCTCGACATGGTAGCTGGGCTTCAACGCTAAGAAATGTAAGGTTATGCATCTCGGTAGCAGAAATCCATGCAAACCTTACACCTTAAATGGAGAAACACTAGCTAGGACTTCAGAAGAAAGAGTCTTGGGAGTAATCATCAGTGCAGACATGAAGGCCGCCAAACAAGTAGAGAAGGCCTCATCCAAAGCAAGGCAACTTATGGGATGTATCAACAGAAGCTTCGTTAGCCGCAAATCTGAAGTCATAATGCCACTGTACAGAATCATGGTGAGACCTCATCTGGAGTACTGTGTGCAATTCTGGAGGCCACATTACCGTAAAGACGTGCTTAGAGTTGAGTCGGTTCAGCGGATGGCCACTAGGATGATCTCGGGGCTCAAGGGTCTCTCGTACGAAGAAAGACTAAACAAATTGCAGCTCTACACTCTAGAGGAGCGCAGGGAGAGGGGGGACATGATTGAGACATTTAAATACATCACAGGACGTGTCGAGGTGGAAGAAGACATCTTCTTTCTCAAGGGACCCTCGGTCACAAGGGAGCATCCGTTCAAACTCAGAGGAGGGAAATTCGATAGTGACATAAGGAAGTATTTCTTCACAGAAAGGGTTGTAGATCACTGGAACAAGCTTCCAGAGCAGGTGATCAAGGCCACCAGCGTTATTGACTTTAAGAATAAATGGGATGCCCTAGTAGGATCCTTACGAGGGTCGAGTTAAGGAACTAGGTCATTAATACTCAGACTTAATGGGGTGGGTCAGTAGAGTGGGCAGACTTGATGGGCTATAGCCCTTTTCTGCCGTCATGTTTCTATGTTTCTATGTTTCTACATGGTGATAAGACCATATCCCAAAATTCTCATCTGCAATTTCTTCCTGTATGACTCTCTTACCACCAATCTTCCTCTCTCTCATTCTTTCCCTCTTTTTGGTTTTCCATCTTCCTGGTCCCATCAAGAAGTATGATTCTTGTTCTCAGTTTCAGTGATATTAAGGGGGGAATTCATCAATGTGTGCTATTGTTAAAATGGGTTATTTTACAATAAATTGTGCTGTTTTACTATAGGATGCCGTTTTATCCAATGAGATCTTGTACTAAAATAGCACAATTTATGGTTTAAAAAAAACAACATCTTAACAGTAGCACACATAGAATTCCCCCTTAAAGGCATTCCATTTCATAAATTTTATCAGGAAGCTTAGTTGTATTCTGACTATTCTTGTCAGAATTTTTAATCTGGTACAGAAAAGTAAAATCTTTATACCTTCTGTTTCCTTGTCAGTCCTACTTCTCTTATTCTGCTCCCACAAATAGACTTTCATTCCAAAGAGGAAGCTTCAGCCATAGGTGAAGAGCAACAGACATCATTACCTTAGACACAGAGAATAGTGAGGTTTCTGGAATCCTGCGGATTACAGGACCAGAGCAACATGGATTCACTTTCATTGATCAATTTCTTTGACTGGGTGACCAGAGAATTGGATAGAGGGAGTGCGCTAGATGTGGTGTATAGGAATATAGGAAGAGATTTGGGGGCCAAATAAATGGCCCAAGAATGGGGGTCTCGTCCTATATTCAGGTCATCATACAATAAAGACCCGATCCCCTCCTGGACCTGACGGCAGGCCGTAACAGGAGAGATGCCTCCTGTCTCCTATCCTGGCCAACTAACTTTTTTTTTTTAACTACTTTTTAAACTAACCCCCGCGCTTACCTTTTACGCCATTTTTAAGCCATGGTGGTCCACCAGTGTATGGGGCAGGAGCGATCTTTCAACGCCCTGCCCCGTGTCGAGCCTCTCCATCCCCGGTTCCCATTTCGAGCCCAGCGGCGCACCTGAGAAGGCCAAGCTTTTCGTGCTTCCTGCTTGGCCCCATGCTACTTTCTGAATGGCTGCCGCCAGTTCTCGCTGGACGAGAACTGGCGGTGACCATTCAGAGAGCAGTGTGGGGCCAAGCATGAAGCATGAAAAGCTTGGCCCTGTCGGGTGCGCTGCTGGCTGTGAAATGGGAACCAGGGACGGAGAGGCTTAGCACAGAGCAGGGCGGAAAAAGATCGCTCCTGCCCCATACACCGCTAGACCACCAGGGATTAAAAACAGCGCAAAACGTAAGTGGGAGGAGGGGGGAGGGTTAGTTTTAAAAGTGGTTAAAAAAAAAAAAGTTAGTCAGCCGGGACAGGAGACAGGAGGCATCCCTCCTGTCCCGGCCTACCACTAGACCACCAGAGGGGGTGCAGGGTAGGAAAGTGAGACAGGGTGCAAAGCCTGGCATAGAGTGAAGGGGGCTAGATACAGAGCCTGGCAAGGAGTGAGGGGGCTGGGTACAGAGCCTGGTAGGGCAGGGAGGGAAGAGGGCTGGGTGGAGAGCTTGGCAGGGAGTGAGGGGGGCTGGGTGCAGAGCCTGATAAGGAAGGGAAGAAGACTGGGTTCAGAGCCTGGTAGGGAGTGAGGGGGGTTGGGTGCAGAGCCTGGTAGGGAGGGGGGCTTTGTACAGAGTCTGGCAGGAAGTGAGGGGGACTGGGTGCAGAGCCTGGTAAGGAAGGGAAGAGGCTTGGTACAGAGCCTGGCAGGGGAGGGGATTCTGGGTGCATATCCTGGCATGGCATGGCACTTGAATATTAAGCCCCCATCTTATATTCAAGTCAACCATTTTTCCTCCATTTTGGGGAGAAAAATGGGGTCTTGACTTATATTTATATTGATTTATATTCAAGTATATACGGTATTTAGATTTTAGCAAAGCCTCTGACAGTGTTCCACACAGATGTCTAATAAATAAACTGAGTGCCCTTGGTATGGGTCACAAAGTGACGGGCTGGGTCAAGAACTGGTTAAGTTGAAGGTGACAGAGGTTAGTGATCAATGGAGATCGCTCTGAGGAAATGGATGTTACCACTGGTGTGCCTCAAGGTTCTGTTCTTGGGCCAGTTCTTTTTCACATTTTCATAAATGATATTGCTGAAGGGCTGTCGGGTAAGATTTGCCTCTTTGCAGATGATACCAAAATCTGCAATAGAGTGGACACCCAGGATGGTGTGAATAATATGAAGAAAGACCTGACGAAGCTTGAAGAATGGTCTGAAATTTGGCAGCTAAAATTTAATGATAAGAAATGCAAGGTCATGCATATGGGCTCAAAACCCCGAGGAAACGGTACAGTTTAGGGAGTGAAGAACTTATGTGCACGACAGAAGAGCAGGACTTGGGTGTGATTGTATGTGATGATCTTAAGGTGGCCAAACAGGTTGAAAAAGTTACGTCGAAAGCTAGATGAACGCTAGGGTGCTTAGGGAGGATATGGCCAGTAGGAAAAAGGAAGTATTGATGCCCCATATAAGACTCTGGTGACATCTCATTTAGAATATTGTGTACAATTCTGGAGGCTACACCTTCAAAAAGATCTAAAAAGGATAGAGTCGGTCTGGAGCAGTGGTTCCCAAACTTGTCCTGGGGGACCCCCAGCCAGTCAGGTTTTCAAGATATCCCTAATGAATATGCATGAGAGAGATTTGCATATAATGGAAGTGACAGGTATGCAAATCTCTCTCATGCATATTCATTAGGGATATCTGGAAAACCTGACTGGCTGGGGGTCCCCCAGGACAGGTTTGGGAACCACTGGTCTGGAGGAAGACTAATAAAATGGTGCATGGTCTTTATCATTAGGTGTATGGCAGGGGTAGGGAATGCCGGTCCTCGAGAGCTGTATTCCAGTCGGGTTTTCAGGATTTCCCCACTGAATATGCATGAGATCTATTTGCATGCACTGCTTTCAATGCATATTCTTTGAGGAAATCCTGAAAACCCTACTGGAATACGGCTCTCGAGGACCAGAGTTCCCTACCCCTGGTGTATGGGGACAGATTTATCTCAATCTGTATACTTTGGAGGAAAGGTGGGAGAGGGGAGATATGATAGATACATTTAAACCCAAACGATTCCAAAAAAATGTCACTCACCAGCAATGGGTTACCTCTCTAAGATCCAACATTGAAATTCAAAATCAGGTGGAGAAAAAGCCTCAAAAACATTTAAAATATGCAGCAAACATTGATGATTCACAGCTGGCATTCTTTTCTTATCATTGGCAAAAAACTCACACCTGCAGCACAATGTAAAAAGATCTGAAAGGGAAAACCCCACTACTGTGCACAGTATATATTTTTTAAAAACTTTTTATGAATAAATATATGAAATATAAAGTTCTAAAGGCAGCATTGCTGAACAAGGAAGCAAAATACTTAGCTCTGGCACCAGAGGACAGAACTGAAGGAACTCCACCAGTATGAATTGCTACTTCTTCTTTTTTCAATGGCAGGCAAAAACTCCCACAGCACAGTCAAGTTCAATCAAGTCCACAGCAGAGACAAAGCAGGCTTGACTGTGCTGTGGGAGTTTTTGCCTGCCATTGAAAAAAGAAGAAGTAGCAATTCATACTGGTGGAGTTCCTTCAGTTCTGTCCTCTGGTGCCAGAGCTAAGTATTTTGCTTCCTTGTTCAGCAATGCTGCCTTTAGAACTTTATATTTCATATATTTATTCATAAAAAGTTTTTTAAAAATATATACTGTGCACAGTAGTGGGGTTTTCCCTTTCAGATCTTTTTACATTGTGCTGCGGGTGTGTTTTTTTGGGCATGTACATCAGGCCCAAAACTGTGTTCTTCAACTGCCGGTCCGCGGTGCGATCGATGCGTTGTTAAGATTATATTGTGTGTATGTATGAAAAATGAATGGAAAAAAATAGTTACAATTAGGACTATGGGGGCAGGGTCTGGCCCACAACTTAGCCCAGTGTTCTTCAACCACCAGTCTGCGGACTGATGCCGGTCCACAAAATAATTCTTTTCTTTCTGCCGGTCCATAGGTGTAAAAAGGTTGAAGAACACTGCTCTAGAATGAGAGGGCATAGGATGAAGTTAAGAGGTGATAGGCTCCGGAGTAATCTAAGGAAATATTTTTTTACGGAAAGGGTAGTAGATGCGTAGAACAGTCTCCCGGTAGAGGTGGTGGAGACAGTCACTGTGTCCGATTTCAAGAAAGCCTCATCATGACACCAGACTACAAAACTTTCAGAAAAGAAATGAAAACCCTGCTATTCAAGAAATCCATCAAGACAAATTAACACCGCAGGAAGCATTTCAATCCCCCGAAGTAACCTGCTCAATTCTGTAACACTTCTGGCAATGTACAAATAACCTCTTATGTAATCTGCCTTGAACCGCAAGGTAATGGCGGAATAAAAATCACTAATGTAATGTAATATGCCCACAGCTTTGAGTGAACTGACTGCCTGTCTAACTGAAACACAGGAATGGGCAAACAACAACAAACTCTGCAAAACAGAGATTCTTTTTGTTCCTAACACATGTGGACAAATATCTGACTTCAAAATATCTTTTGGAAGTATGAACTCCCCCTAAAATTACAAGTCAGGAGGAATCTTGGGATACCGCTAGATTCATCACTCATGCTGTTCTCACAAATTCAAACAACCTTTAAAAATTTTCTCTATCTACGGCAGCTACAAAATCTCTTTCCATATATTAAAAAGATGAGTCTGACCACAGTGGTCCATGCCACAATAACACCACAACTAGACTATTGTAATGCCCTGCACACTGGTCTAACCAAAGAGTTTGCATCAGGTCCAACCAATTCATGGCTGAGAGAAGGCTGCAGCAGTGTGACCACGTTACACCCTTCTTTCAAAAATTACATTGGCTACCAGTACCTTACAGGGCTAAATTTAAAACTCTCTGTTTGATTTTCAAGGTCCTCAGACAAAATGGGCCAGAATATTTAAAGAATAAGCAGGGCAGGATTAATTCGTCGAGGGTCCCTAGGCACACAAGTACACTGGGCCCCCTGCCCCGCCCCGCCCCACCATGTGCCTAGGCGGAAATAGGAAGCTGCATCAGAGGGAAGCTTTGGGCAAGCAGCACCGCTTGCACAATTACAATTCCCGTTGCCTTTCTTACCCGCATTGCTTGCCCTTCTTACTTTCCATTAATGGGGGGGGGGGGGGCGTTGCCGATCGATGCTAGAGGGGCCCATCGCCTTTTGGAAAAAACAATGTTGATGCCTTCTTTCATCAGGCCTCCCTGACCATTTCGGGCCCTAGGCACGTGCCTACTTGGCCTATGGGTTAATCCTGCCCTGAGAATAAGCTAGACCTCTATACACATCTCTGAGGTCCTCTCAAAGAGCATCACTATCTGTACCTTCATCAAAGAGAAATTGTATGATGTGATACTTGCCAGCGAGCCATCCCAAGAGTAGCCCCTATGCTGTGGAATTTATTCCCAGAAGGGCTACATCTAACTCAAGACTACCTCTACTTCAGGAAGCAGGTGAAAGCCCAACTCTTCTCCCATGGGGTGACTAACTATAAACTCATTCTGCAGCAGAACTAGCTTGCTATACACACTTAGATCAGTTTCTTATATCTTGTTTAACTGTACAAATGCCTTGAGTTTACCACCCATCTGTTTATTCCAAGGGACTGCTCCACCCATCTTGTCTCCATCTAATAACTGCACTTGACCCCTTGGCTATAGGATAAGCTGTATTGTAGAAAAGCATTAGCATCATATCTACTGTATGTTTCAAATATTCTGATGTGTTTCATAAGTATTATGCTGACATTGTATTATATCTCTCTTATTTGAATTTTAGTGCTGTTATATGTAAGTATATTTTTGAAACTGTTTTATGGTAATCTTATTATTAAGTTTCAATTTGCAGATTATGAGTTTACCTCACTCATTGTATTTGTTTATATTTGGTCTTTTTACTATGGTGACGCTGTTAACAAAATTGTAAGTTTTACTGTACTTTGGGTGAATCTCTTCATAAAATCCCAGTTAAAAAACAAAGATTTGGGACAGCCTCAGGCACAGAAAACACTTTGTAAACAAGTGTTTAATGCCGTAAATTGTCTGTTAAATTGGCCCTAATAAGAAGTTTCAGGAAATTAATGATTGAGTAGAAAATGCAGCATTTCAAAAATTGTGTAAGCAGACATGCTTTATTCACATTTTGTTACTTGACTAGTTTACAATATTTTGTTTAAAATGGTGTGGTAGCCATGTTAGTCCACTTTTAAAGGTTATATATATGTATATATATATAAAATAAATAAAAGTGTTATATATATATATATATATATATAAAATAATTAAAACAAAACATAAGGTGATACTTTTTTATTGGACTAACAATACATTTTTTGTTCATCAATATTTTGTTGAAAAACTAATTTCAACTCATTTTTGGCAGTTCAAACAAGGGATCCACTCCACAGAAAGCAAAACACCCATGCATTGTGCATACATTATGGGCTCTTTTTACTACATTGGGCTAGTGGTTTTAGCACTAGCTAGATGTTAACGCCGCCATAGAGCTGGCATTAGTTTTTCCGCATAGTGCAGGGGTTAGCACACACTAATCATCAGCGCGTGCTAAAAACGCTACCGCAGCTTAGTAAAAGGAGCCCTATATCATTTATGGTCAAGTTATATACCTACATAAATACTTGTACTATCCAGAAACATTCATTCACTTCCCTCTGAAGACAGAGCAATGTGTAGTCAATACAGGCATTAAGATACCACCCATAGCATCAGAAACATAAATAAGGGAGGGGGGTAATATTTTATATTATGATAATCAATTATAGGATTTCAAGTGTATTTGAATGCTTAATTGATAAATGTCAATATTGTACTTGATTTAAGATTTGAAATGAATAAAACAAAAAAACACACATTTTTTCCTGTGATTTTATGTTCAATGAAATAAAGGAAATAAATAATAGAAAAATATGTCTATAAATAATACATATCTATACATGTTTAAAATAATACATATATTATTTTTCATATATATATATATATGTGGCTTTCCTTGCCTACCCTCCTCCTTTACTAACGTGTAACGCAGATTTTAGCACCAGTTACTGCTGGTGCCGGTGCTAAAACCCGCGCTACACGTTTGTAAAGAAGGGGTCATCTATCACTTTTTAAAGAACATTGTTTCCTGTTGAAATGAGAAGCAAACTGTGGCGGCATGGTTACAGCACAGAACAACAGTATATGCTTTTCTAGGACATGTTCTGTGAATAATAAATATGCATTCCATTACATGCCAAAGGTCTTGTTAACCTAGCTTAGATGGTATAAAAAGAAGAAAAGGTTAGACTAGATTCCTTCACTGTCATTTGTATGTCTTATCAGCCCTCAACAAAATTCTATATATACAGTATATGTTGAAATTTTCAGCTTCACACACAATCTTTTAAATCAGATCAACATATTCAGTATATTAAAAGAGCAGCCTTGTATTTTGTAATCCATTCAGGGTTTTAATATTCCAGCAGTCATTTTAACAACTATATTGTCGCCTACAGTATACAGTACATTCAGTTCCAAAGTGGGACAATAATTATTTAGCAAATTCTGAGATGCCTTCCCCAAACCATGCCCTCCTCCTTTAATTATGTGCATACATGCAATACCTGCTTCAAACTAAAATTCCTTCATATTAAAAAAAAAATAATTAATTAATTAAACAAACAACTTAGTCAAGCCACCCTTCCACACTGTTGCTTGCAGTTAAAGGAATGGGCTTGCTTGTGTTCAGGAGAATAATTCAAACTCCACCAGCATCTTCTATAATGAAGCCTCCAGAGCAGGAAAATATATTCTGATAACATTGATCATACACGTTTCCTATATCTGGAAAGAAGAGGCAGCATTGGTATCTGCGGCACGTGGTGGTATTTCCAACTGGTACTACTGCTGTTTGTGACGGTCTGTAGTTTTCTTATCGCCAGGCAGTGAGGCAGCTTGCGAAGTGTTGAGGTCTGATGTGTGAGAACAGATTGAGGGTATATCCTTGTCATATTGCTGCTTCTTCAGGTCTGTTGCAGTTTTTCTGGGAGGAAAGTCAGATAGCATACTAGTAGCATCTTTAGTGCGTGGAGCTATTGGTGGTATATTTTGTTGGTGTTTAAACTGGCTATTAACAGAAACCGTTTTATTTTCTGTAGGAGCAGAAGTGACTTGTGCTGCATTGAGCATTCTTGGGGATGGAATTATTGGACCTAACACTGGACTGTATTCTTCCTGCTTGTTCTGTTCCACAGCTTTCTTGTTCCTAGGAGAAGGTACAACAGGAATAGTGATAAACTCTCTAGTCCGTGGAGGTATCAGAGGGATATCCTGTTGGTGTTTACCATTCTTATGATCAGTTTTCCTATTTATGGGAGGAGAAGCAGCTGGTGCAGAAGTGAAACCCCTTGTATGAGATGTTGAAGACAAATCCTGATGTTGCTGGTCATGTTTGTGATCTGAGCCTGTTTTCCTGTTTGTAGGATGAGAGGCAGCTTGCATAGTAGTGATATCTCTTGGATGGAGAGGTTTTGGAGGAATAGCCTGATGCTGCTGGCTACCTTTTTGGTCTGTAATAATTTTCTTGTTTGTAGGAGGAGATGCAGTGGGCCTAGTAGTGAACTCCCTTGGGTGAGGGACTGTTGAAGGTATATTCTGATGCTGCTGGCCATGTTTGCGATCCAAAATCATTTTCTTGTTTGTAGGAGGAGAGGCAGGTGGTGCAGTGGTGAACTCCCATGTATTGGGAACTGTTGGAGGTGTATCATGATGCTGCTTGCCATGTTTACGATCTGAGATAATTTTCCTGTTTGCAGAAAGAGAGACAGCTGGCACTGTAGTTAGCTCCCTTGCATGGGGAGCTGTTGGATGGATCGCCTGCTGCTGCTGGGCTTGTTTGTGTTCTGAGAATATTTTCCTATTTGTGGGAGGAGAGGCAGTTGGTGCAGTAATGACCTTCCTTGTACGATGGGATGTTGAAGGCATATTCTGATTCTGCTGGACTTGTTTGTGATCTGAGATAATTTTCCTGTTTGAAGGAGGAGAGGCAGCTGGTACAGTAGTTAACTCCCTTGCATGGATAGGTTTTGGAGGGAAAGCCTGATGCTGCTTGCCATCTGTTTGGTCTGTAATTATTTCCCTATTTGCAGGAGGGATGGCAGTAGGCCTAGTAGTGAGCACCCTTGTATGAGAGACTGTTGAAGGTTTATCTTGCTGCTGGTAGTCAAGTTTATGTTCTGAGAAAATTTTCCTTTTTGTGGGAGGAGAGGCAGCTGTCAACTCTGTTATAGAAGGAGAAGTTGGACAAATAACCTGTTGTTTCTGGCTATCTTTCTGAGCTACACCAGTTTTTCTGTTTGTTGGAGGAGAGGCAGCTGGCACAGTAATTAATTCTCTTGCCTGTTGAGGTGCTGGAGAGAGAACCTGATGCTGCTGGCCATGTTTGTTTTCTGAAACAGTTTTTTTGTTTGTGGGAGGAGAGGCAGTTGACCCACCAGTTACATCTCTTATATGGAGAGTTCTTGGTGGTACATTTTGGTTCTGTTGACCATGCTTCTGATCTGAACCAATTTTCCTGTTACTGAGAGAAGCAGCTGGGGAGGAGATGAGGTCATTGGAAGATGGAGTTATTGTGGGTAAATCCTCACGGTTCTGAGACTCCATGGTATAGGATGCAGTTTTTGTGTTTGCTGGAGATGGTAAGGTTGTGAGCTCTCTAATACATGAAATTGTTGGTAACTCCTGTAGGTTTGGCTTTTGATTCTCATTCATGAGAATTTTGCTGTTGCCGGTTGGATCAACAGATAATTTGGATGCAAGTTCCCCATATTGTAGATCTGTGGCAAGTACACTCTGTTGGTCATGATCCTTCTGGTAATGTGATACAATTCTTTTATCAGTAGATGGGCTGTCAACAGGCCTGGCAGTGAAATCTTCAGAATAGGGAACTGCAACAGGCTTATCCTGCTTCAAATTCTGCTGGCTTTGGGATACAGTTTTCCTGCTAGTCAGAGGACTGGCAGCAAGTGTAATGGAAAGGTCAGTAGACTCTGGATTTGTTAATATCTCCTGATCCTGTTTAACGTCAGATATAGCTTTCCTTTTCCTGTCAGGAGTCATGGCACCTCCAGAATGTATGTCCGAATCATGTCTGTCGTGATGGTGCTGATTCTGCTGGTTCTCATTCACTGCAGAATCAGATAATTTTGAAGTGAAATCTTCAGGGGCTGGATTGGTGGAGGTTAAACGTTGATGGTGTTGATCATGTAGATTAATTACACAGTGTCCATCATTACTAGGAGAATCTGCCTTAGGTGTGACTTGTCTGGTTGAGATATCGCCAGACTCTGAGAGTGTGGGTATTGGATCCTGCTGCTGCTGATCCGATGCTGATGGCTTATCATTTAGAAGAGAAGGAGCAGGAGTGATTGAGAGGTCTCCAGCCAATGGCTTTGTTTTAGATGGATTCTGATGTTGGTGATCTTTTGGAAAGTGCACTCTGTAGCCAATAAGAGCTTCAGGAGAAACTGCTGCGCCTCCACTGATATTCGGATTTGCCAGAGTAGTGTTCATACGAATAGGTCTTCGGGTCCAAACTCTAGTTGGCAGGAACTGGCGTCCAGGATATTTCTTACCAACCCATACGCAAGACAGGACTAAAAACACAATAGCTCCAAAGTAGAGAACGGCTCCAATACCCAAAATCCCTAGCCCCAAGCTGGCAACGGAGTTTAAGTAACCAACAGCAATCAGTGCTGCTGAAGCCAGAATCAGAATGCAAGTCACAACACCAATGCTGCATAAAATGAAAGGAGGAGGTTTTTTTCCTGTCTGTATACACCTGGTGTTCCTGCTGGACGCTGCCACTCGCTCAGGTGCCATTGAAAGTACTGTTGCTTATTGTCTTCTGTCCTCTCTCCTTGATCTTTCAAACTGAACTCCGAAATCTCCCAACAGCCAGACTCAGCACTATGGTCCTGCCCATTTCCAGAAAGGAAACTGACAAAGAGGAACACCCAAAAATAAGAGAACAGGAAAAACTGCATTGATGAAAGTAATTAGCAGTCTGACAGAACAAAGTAAATTTGGCTTAGTTAACACTGGGCAAGTCCCAAGTTTTCCTCAAAGTTTTAAAAGTAGCATTCCATTCCCATGTGAACTAGATACTGTGAAGTCATATCATACTACCAGGAAAAAGCGCATAAGACCCAGGAACAAAGAGCATGTTGGTATTAAACAACAACCCCAGAAATTACCATGACAGTGGAAACATGTTATAATGGATTTAGATACAGTGAATTGTCAGTACTGGTTAATTTTTTCATTTCTGTATATTCCAATGGTCAAGGTGTGCTTGCCCTAATATGGTAGACTGACCCCTAGTGGTAGTACTGTAAGACCACTGCTAGGAACCAGATTTACCATTTTTTATCCAAGGCACTGCTAGGAAGGGAACAGAGGAGGACAGCTCCTGTCCCATTGCACTAGACTTCCAGGGAGGCCCACAGAAAAGTATTTGGGGGATGCTGTTGGAGGGTCTGCTCAGGAGGGAGGTATTTGTGCAGAAGTATCAGAACAAGGGAAGCCAGGTGGGGGCATCTGTTTTAGGGGTTAAGATCAGGGCCTTGACCAAAGGGGAGGTTTGGGAGGACACTGGTCATGAGGGTCAGCTTGTGTCACTATAGAGGGTTTTTTTTTGTTTGGGTCAGCACTGCATTATTTGCTTTTGGTAGCTAGCACGAGTGCTCCCATGCTCTGCCAATGCATGTAGTGAGGTTGCCCTTGGGCCGAATGTCTGCCTTGTATACTAAATTCCGAGCAGATGTTGAGCAAAAACTTACCACATTTTAGTAAAAGGACTCCCTAATTATTACAGTAAGTCAAGGACCAAGAGTCAAGGTTTTAGGAGAGTCTTAAAGTGGAACTAGAAATTGGCCATGCTGATTCAGGAAGGTCATTCCAGGCAGATGGAAAGCATGGAATCTGGAATTGGTAATGGAGGAGAAAGGTACAGATAGGACTTGCCTGATGTGGGTCCCGAGGAAAGATGTAGGAAGAAATAAAAGAGAAGAGGTAGCACAGAGCTGCAGTTTGAATGTATTTGTAGGCAACAAGATGTAATGAAGGGCTAGATTCACAAAGCTCACCGATTGTTCTCTGACCCCGACCCGATTCAATAACCTCCTGCCTGATCTGATCCGCACATGCAAATGAGGGGAAATGGCATGCAAAGTAGGAAGGCAGGGATTCACTAAACTCAAGAAGGAACACCGATTAGGCTGGCCAATCCAAAAAGAAGCGACTGCTGAGAACCAGTCGCTCACGTCCCTACCGACTCTTGTTCTCTTGACTCGAGTTCGTTTAAAGGTGGTCTGCGGCACGATGAACCCCAGAGGCTGCTCTCTGCCGCCCTTCCCTGCAGTGCGAACCTGTAGTTTTAACCCTCGGGTTTAAAGCAGGGCTGCACAACGGCAGTTCTGTTCTGTTCCAGTCTGGAACAGAACAGAACATGCCCTTGTGCAGCCCCGCTTTAAACCCGCGGGTTAAAACCATGAGCTCGCGAGTAACCAGCAGCCTTCATTGGTTCATTTCTGGTGTTTATTCTCCTGCAGCGTGTTCTAGCAAAGTGTGTTCTGTTCCAGCCCTCCCCCCCTTGTTTTGACCTTGCTTGGTGTGGGGAGAGCCAGCGCATGCGCAGATCGCATCTACAGGCTAAGAAGGTGGTCTGTGCGAGCGTGGATAGCTCTGCAGTGATCCATGTGGTCGCTGTGGGGCGTGCCTCCGATCGCTGCAATTTGCATGAAGACGCTTTGTGAATCGGTCATCCGGGAAGACTCGGCCACGGATCTAGGCCTTAAACTGAACAGGAAAAGCAAATGTGATAGTTCACATCCCTTTGTTAGAGAATTACACTGATTAATGGTTAAAGAGCTTTGTTTATTCAAACTGACAGTATTTAGACTATTCTATTTTCAAATACCAGGTATTTACTAGGAGTGATCCATCAGTATGAACCTACTTGTACGTGCAGATCTTCTAACCATAAATTGCTGGGGATTCTACCTTTAGAAATTTGTCCTAGAATGAAATGGAGAAATAAAGATTTTATGGGGCGATGTTCAGAATTCTGGTGCTATTAGCAAATAGCACTGGCAAATAGCACAGGAACTACACCAGAGAACAGCTCTCTAATGCTGGAAACTAATGCTCTGCATATTTTATGCGTGCTTTAAGAAGGGGCCGAACGTGCCTGGCACATGCACGCAAGAGTTTCGCATAAGTGTAGCTTTTATGCGCAGGCAATTACAGCAAACTTCACAAGAGACATCCATGGTTTTCAAACCTGGAAGTGTAGCATACTGCTTACACTTCCTTTGCACCTTTAAGACTTTCACTGGAAGGCTCGTATTTAAGTGCAAAAAACAGGCGTCAATGTGTGCTTTAATTTTTGGCTTTGCTCAGACTCGCACACGTTTCTCACTCCTAGAGCATAAAGGCTTCCAGAGGCTTCCTTCTACTTCCAAATTCAATCAAAACCAGCAGATTTTAAGGAGCAAATCATGGGAAATTCTCTCTTCAAATTTCTTAGCACCAGTTCAGAGTTAGCATTAGGTTTTCAGCTTTGTGCGCTGTTCTGTGAACATGCAGACTTTATTAACATCCATTGGACTACATTTAAATACTATTTGCATTACTCTTCGATGGGCATGTTGTTTCCTGCGCTAGATCACTCTGAACATCCGTTGCAGATTAATGCCAGTACTAGTCCAGCCTTAGTGCTAGGGTTAGGTTCTGAGCATCTGCCCAACAGCGTGTTAGGCCTTATCAATGGAATAAGTTACCAGTAGAACTGAAGGAATGCCAACATTAATTTAGCTCAGGAAATGTTTAAAAAGTTACTCCTTCCAAACATTGTATGAAAATTAGCAGATTAGGACCTGTTCCTCTAGCTATTCTTTTTTTTTTTTTTTTCCTTCATTAGCTTTATCTTAATTATCTCAATATGATAAAACCACATTGAATGGATTTAGCCATAAAAAAAGATATAAAACCTGACGATGATGATAATGATGAGAAGGAATGTGAAAGCAGATAAGGAAACAATGAAGTGACATTAGAAGATTGTACAGTCATTCTCTAGTGAAAAGTTATGCAGTTGAATTCTAAATAGACTTGTGGAGCAAGTTTTTCAATGACTGACCAGTGAGAAGCATGCAGTAGTCCAACAGGAAAATGATGGAAGAGTAGATAAATATTTTGGTAGGATGATCAGAAAGAAATTAATAGATTTTGGTGATAATATAAGTATATAGAAAGAAATGACATATTTTAGCAATGTTTTCAATGTGCACAGAGGAAAAAAGGCAGAAGTCAAGGTGACCCAAAAATTGTAGGCCAAGAGAACAGGTATAAAAATGCAGAATGGGGGAGGTGAGTTTGGGAGAAAATATAAGAAGCTCAGTCTGTCATATTAAACAGTATGAAGGTAGAACATTCCAGCAGCTATGTTAGATGATCTAAGAGGAGACTGAGAGGGGACATGATCAAAACATTCAAGATACTGAAGGGAATAAACTTAGTAGATAAAGACAGGTTGTTCACCCTCTCCAAGGTAGGGAGAACGAGAGGGCACTCTCTAAAGTTAAAAGGGGATAGATTTCGTACAAACGTAAGGAAGTTCTTCTTCACCCAGTGAGTGGTGGAAAACTGGAACGCTCTTCCGGAGGCTGTTATAGGGGAAAACACCCTCCAGGGATTCAAGACAAAGTTAGACAAGTTCCTGCTGAACTGGAATGTACGCAGGTAGGGCTGGTCTCAGTTAGGGCACTGGCCTTTGACCTAGGGGCCGCCGCGGGAGCGAACTGCTGGGCACGATGGACCACTGGTCTGACCCAGCAGTGGCAATTCTTATGTTCTTACATGAGGTCATGTGATGTTTGAACAGCTAGTACCGTGTGATTTGGGTTTCTATGCCAGTTGACTGTCTGTACCACATGACACTTCCCCAGTCCCCATAATAATCTTAAGTTGTTAGGGCAAAAAAAAACCCTGTCTTTGTAATTTATACCCTAAAGAATGTGAACTTTATCTTTTCTGCTATGCTTTCACCCAGAAGTCTGTTTCATTGCAAAACTATTGCCAAGAAACTGGGATTCAGAACTCTTAACCTCCCTTCATAATCAAATTGGTTTATTGAAAAAATTAATTTGATAATTATAAGGGAATATTAAACTAGTGCAGCAAGTTAATGTACAACTGGAGGCTTCACAAATTAATTACAGCTTGTGATCACAGCTAAACCCTTCAAAGGTAGCTAGCTCTTATCCCTATATATATTCCTAACCTACAGATAAAACTTGTTTCTTTCTCTATAAATATAACTACCGGTAAATCTTTAAATCATATCAAAGGAAAATATACATTACCCCAAATACTGATTCTCTCTGTGAAACAGCTCATGTACCTGATAGAGGAAGGGGACCAAAACAGGAACAGGTCAAAGGCAGCTGCCCTCAAATTCCTCTCAGAAGAGACTTTATCCATAAATTTTACATCATGTGACCATGTGGAAAGTCCCCAAAATTAATGCATACATGGCTTTAGGGCACATGTCTTGTCTGCTCAACTCCCAAAGGAGGGGGACAAGATACTCAATACCTGCCAATCTCCACTGGCCAGATTATGCTATATGCTTTCTCCTGGGCTTATGGTTGGTGGACACATGATCATGCCAATTCCTGCTGCAGGTTCAGGTCATCCTGCTCTGTAAAACTAAACATGTCATGATCATCCATATTGGGTCCAAGTTAAACATATGGTCATTATTAAATATCAGATAGCAAAGCAAACGCTTTTTGCTGATCTGAAAAACAACCCAATTAGCAATCAGCCCTGTCAGCCATTTCAGAGAGAAAATTTCTCTCTCATCTTCCATTTTGAGTTAGCCACTGTCTTACTAAAGCTGTCATCCTATACTCCCATTCATATTAATAAAACATAATGTACTCTGTTCCTTACAAAGTCAACCAGGAATAAAAGATCACCATCATTAGCTTAAGCACTAAGGCTGATTTTGGTTGCAGTGATAGTACAGTACAGACACTGCAGATGGAGATACGAGAAATATCCTTGCTGCACTTATAGGCCAAGGTGAATCTGTTCATGGATTCACTGCAGCAAGAGATTTGATTTGATACAATTACTCAATATTAACTATTTAAAATCTATTGGGTTGATATTCAAAATGAATTAACTAGGTAGGAGAGGGTCCTGCCCAGTTAAACGTCGCTGGTTGGTCCAAGAGCAGATATTCAGCAGCTCTTAAGACAGTGCCACTGATTATCTATTCTGGCTGCCAGGTGCTTTCTGGTTCATGCCAGGAGCATTCTGGGGGCAATTTTGGAGTAGACCCAGAAGGTATCTGTGCACTGCCCATATCCATTCTTGGTGCCTGGATAGCTAACCAGGAACGTTGGATCATACAAAAAGGCAGTCATACCAACGTAACTGTGGCATAATTATCATGGATATATATGCATAACATCCAGGAACCTCTAGAATTTTGAGTGTTCAATGCTGATCCTCCTATTAAATGCCAGCACTGAATATCTTGGCCTAATTCTGCCAACAGCAACCAGCACTGTAAAAAATATAGATAATCACATTTTGGAAATTAATTATTCTACTTTTTCCAAATTAGATTTCTTATGTTCTGTTCTTTTGTATTACTCTATTCTTAATGTTAACTGAGTCGATCTCCAAATTGGTTGATGACCCGGTGTATAAAACTAAGTTTTAGTTTAGTTTAATATTGGGAACACATAATATTGTTCTGCTTGAAAAACATAGGCATCAATTCCCTGGCAGTACTATGGAGAATGAAGATGTTATGATCACCTGGACATAGCCTTAACCTAGCGGTAACAAGTTTGATGTACGAAAACCTGAAATTGTAGTGAATGAGAAACAAAACCAACAAAGCAAGAGAGGTAAGGTCCATGCCACAAATGTTGGCAAGAACAACTAATACATAGGAAAAAAACAACTAATAGGTGCTGACCATAAACTACATTTTATAAACAAATAAAAGACAAAGTAAAAGTATAATATCAATAATTTGATGAAGGTCAACCTTCATGGAAGTCCACAAGTCCACCGAGTTTCAAGATTTATTAGAAGCCCAACATATTTTGGAGCTACCTCCTGCATCAGGGGCTAGTACGGCCTTTTGCCACAAACCAGAATACCTGATATGGCTCAAAAGCAAACACTTTTTTTAAAAAATTGTCTGTGAAGCTTAGAAACATAGAGCTCCTTTTACTAAGGTGTGCTAGCGGTTTTAGTGCGTGCTACATTGCCACGCGTGCTACACGCTAATGCCTCCATAAAGCTGGCGTTAGTATTTTTTGTGTAGCGCGGGGTTAGCACGCGCTAATCTTCAGCGTGCACTAAAAACGCTAGCGCACCTTAGTAAAAGGAGCCCATAGAAACATGATGGCAGATAAAGGACGAATGGTCCATTCAGTCTGCCTCTCCACAGCATCCACTACCTCCTGCTCTCCCTATGACAGTGGTCTCAAACCCACGGCCCGGGGGCCACATGTGGCCCGCCTGGTACTGTTTTGAGGCCCTTGGTATGTTTATCATAATCACAAAATAAAATAAAAGTTTCATGATCATGTCTCTTTAGCTATAAATTACAATTTATTATTAAGACTTAGGCAAAAGTAAAGATTTATAAACTATAAAGAATTTTACCTCATGCAAAATTGTCATTTCTTTAATAAGACCTTAGCTATTTTTTTCTGAGGCCCTCCAAGTATCTACAAATCCAAAATGTGGCCCTGCAAAGGGTATGAGTTTGAGACTACTGCCCTATGAGATCCAACATGCCTGTCCCACGCTATCTTGAATTCAGATACAGTCTTCGTCTCCACCACCTCTTCTGGGAGACTATTTCATGCATCTTCCACCCTTTCTGTAAAGAAGTATTTTCTTACATTACTCTTGAGCCTATCACCTCTTAACTTCATCTTATGCGTTCTCCTTCCAGAGTTTTCCTTCATTTTAAAAAGACTCATCTCCTGTAGAGTAACGCTAAGGATATATTTAAAACATCTTTATCATATCCTCTCTCTCCCATCTTTCTTCTAATGTATACATATTAAGGTCTCTAAGTCTGCCCCCTTATGATTTATGACAAAGACCACTAACCAATTTTGTAGCAGCTCTCTGGACTGACTCCAAAATTGCACATAGTATTCCAAAAGGGGCCTCACCAGAGACATATACAATGACAGTTCACCTTCTTTTCCTACTAGCCATTCCTCTCCTTATGCACCCAAGCATCTTCCTGGCTTTGACCATTGCCTTTTCTGCCTGTTTTGACACTCTGAGATCATCAGACACAATCACTCACAAGTCCTTCTTTTCTTCTGTGCATAGAAGTTCTTCGCCTCCTATGAGAAAGAACAAGAGGAGGACAATAGGAACACACCACAAGGGGAAGGCAATAGGAATCTACCACAAAGAGAGGACAAAAGAGACAATACTCAGGAGTTGGCAGGCCAGGAAGGGGACAGAATGAAGCATGAAATGCAAGGGAAAATAGAAAGGAAGGGAAAATGCCAGGACTTGAACTGCATGTATACTAATGCAAGGAGCCTAAAGAACAAAATGGGGGAACTAGAAGTCATGGCCAATAATGAGAGACTAGACATCATAGGGATCACAGAAACATGGTGGAACGAGGAAAACAAATGGGACATAGTACTGCCAGGATACAAACTCTACCGAAAAGACAGGACTTACCAGAAGGGGGGAGGAATAGCACTATACATAAGGGATACCATTCACTCAACCACTGTGGACACAGCAGAGACAAATGCCCAACTGGAGTCATTGTGGATCAAAGTACCAGGAAGCAACGGATCCGAGATAAAGATGGGACTGTTCTACCGTCCACCTGGGCAAACTGAAGCTGAAGATACAGAAATGGTAGCCGAGCTGAGATGGGAGATTTCAACTATCCTGGGATAGACTGGTGTCTTGGAAATTCAAAATGTGCAAGGGAAATGGAGTTCCTGGAAGCAGTCCAGGACTGCTTCATGGAACAACTAGTCGAGGCACCAACGAGAGGATCAGCGACTCTGGATCTGATCCTCAATGGGCTGAAAGGCCCCGCGAAGGATGTGGAGATCATAGGACCACTAGGAACCAGTGACCACAACATGATTCAGTTCAAAGTGCAAGTAGGACTACCCATGGGAAAGAGAACCAAGGCAACAACATTTAACTTCAAGAAAGGGAACTATGATGCCATGAGACAAATGGTGAGAAAGAAGCTCAGAAACAGCTCCAAGGAAACTCGGACTGTGGAGCAAGCCTGGTCCCTATTCAAGGACACAGTAAACAAGGCACAAAACCTATATATACCAAGATTTAGGAAAGGTTCCAAGAAGAATCAGACAAAGGACCCTGCGTGGATAACCAGTGAAGTAAAGAAAGTGATAGGAGACAAGAAAAAATCATTTCGGAAGTGGAAAAAGGACAAAACTGAAGGAAACTGGAGAGAGCACAGGAAGCAACAAAAAGAATGTCACCGAGTAGTCAGGAAAGCCAAGAAAGAGTATGAGGAGAGACTAGCCAAGGAAGCAAGAAATTTCAAACCATTTTTCCGATATGTGAAAGGGAAACAGCCAGCGAGGGAGGAGGTGGGGCCCCTGGATGAGGGTGACCGGAAGGGAGTGGTGAAAGAGGAAAAAGAGGTGGCTGGTAGGCTAAACAAGTTCTTCTCGTCGGTCTTTACAATAGAGGACACATCCAGTGTGCCAGAACCGGAAAAAATCTTCAGGGGAGATCAAAAGGGGAAATTATCATGCATGGAGGTAAGCCTCGAAGACGTTCTCAGGCAGATAGATAGATTAAGAACGGACAAAGCTCCAGGCCCAGATGGGATCCACCCAAGAATACTGAAAGAGCTCAGAGATGAAACAGCAGAGTTACTGCAGCATATTTGCAACCTGTCCTTGAGAACAGGGGTAATCCCGGAGGACTGGAAGATAGCGAATGTTACACCGATCTTCAAAAAAGGATCGAGAGGCGACCCGGGAAACTACAGACCGGTGAGCTTAACCTCTGTTCCGGGGAAGATGGTCGAATCAATGATCAGGGAAGGTATCAATGAGCATATAGAAAAAAATAATCTGATGAGATCGAGCCAGCATGGTTTCTGTAAAGGCCGATCATGCCAGACAAATCTACTGCATTTCTTTGAGGGGATAAGTAAGCAATTGGACCAAGGTGACCCAGTAGACATTATATATCTAGATTTCCAAAAAGCCTTTGACAAGGTGCCCCATGAACGCTTACTGAAGAAACTGTGGAGTCACGGGGTGGAAGGGGACGTGTACAGATGGATCAAAAATTGGCTGGTGGACAGGAAACAGAGGGTAGGAGTAAAGGGGCACTACTCTGACTGGATAGGGGTCACAAGTGGTGTTCCGCAAGGGTCAGTGCTGGGACCATTGCTGTTCAATATATTTATTAATGATCTAGAAACGGGGACAAAGTGCGAAGTTATCAAGTTCGCGGATGACACAAAACTCTCCAGCAGGGCCAGAACTGTTGAGGAATGCAAAGAACTGCAGAGCGACCTGAACAAACTGAGTGAGTGGGCAAAAAAATGGCAGATGAGCTTCAATGTGGAGAAATGTAAGGTCTTGCACATAGGGAAGGGGAACTCCATGTACAGCTATACGATGGGAGGGAGGGTACTCGGGGAAGGCAGCCAAGAAAAAGATCTGGGGGTATTGGTGGATAACACAATGAAGCCGGCGGCACAATGTGCAGCGGCCTCAAAAAAAGCGAACAGAATGTTGGGCTTTATCAAAAAAGGTATCACTACCATAACAAAAGAAGTTATCCTGCCACTGTATCGAGCAATGGTGCGCCCACATCTGGAATACTGCGTCCAATACTGGTCGCCATACCTCAAGAAGGACACGGCAATACTCGAGAGGGTCCAGAGGAGGGCAACGAGGATGATAAAGGGTATGGAGAACCTTTCATATGCCGAACGGTTAGACAGGCTGGGGCTCTTTACCCTGGAGAAGCGGAGACTGAGAAGGGACATGATAGAAACTTATAAAATCATGAAAGGCATAGAGAAGGTGGAGAGGGACAGATTCTTTAGACTAGCAGGGACAACTAAAACAAGAGGTCATTCAGAAAAACTGAGAGGAGACAGATTCATAACGAATGCAAGGAGGTTCTTCTTCACTCAGAGGGTGGTGGACACCTGGAACGCGCTTCCCGGAGAGGTGATAAGACAGAGTACAATTCTGGGGTTCAAAAAGGGACTGGATGACTTCCTGGAAGCGAAGGGGATAACAGGGTACAGATAGAGGTTTACCTTACAGGACATTGAGCGAATAGGGTATGGATATTTTAGGTTAGGTAGGGAACACTTTCAGGTCATGGACCTGGGGGGCCGCCGCGAGAGCGGACTGCCGGGCACGATGGACCCCTGGTCTGACCCGGCAGAGGCAACGCTTATGTTCTTATGTTCTTATACTATACTATTCTCCTGGACTTTTGCAGCCCAAGTGCATGATCTGCACTTTTATAGCATTAAATCTTAGTTGCCAATTACCAAACCATTCTTCAAGCATCACCAGATCCCACTTCACGTTATCCACACCCTCCGGGGTATCTATCCTATTACAGAGCTTGGTATCATGTCATCCTCAAAAAGATAAACTTTGCCAGACAGTCCTACTGCAATATCACTCACAAAGATGTTAAATAGAGCTAGCCCAAGGACAGATCCTTGCAGCACTCTACTAACAACATCCTTTTTCTCCGAGCAAACTCCATTTACCACTACCACTTAATCAGTTTATAATCCAGTTTGTCACTTTAGGGTCCATACTGCTTACATTCAGTTTATTTATCAATTGCCTATGTGGCACCGTGTCAAAAGCTTTGCTAAAGTCCAAGTATACTACATCTAGCGCCCCTCCCAAATTCAACTGTTTGGTCACCCAGTCAAAGGAATCAATCAGATTCGCCTGACAAGACCTACCTACCTCTCGTAAAATCATGTTGCCTCGGGTCCTGCAGTCCATTTGATTTTAGAGAAATCTCACTATCCTCCGCTTAAGAAGCGTTTCTATTAGTTTACTCACTACCAAGGTCAGACTAACCAGCTTGTAATTCCCAACCTCCTCCTTACTACTGCTCTTGTGCAGAGGGACTACATCCGCCCTTCTCCAGTCCTCTGGGACCACATCAGACTAATTTTACAGGAAATATACAAGAGCCACATTTCTTATATCAGTGTCAGTACCAAGTAACCTTGCAACATATTCAGATTCAAATACCAAAATGCACAGCAATCAGGAAAGTTTCAAACAATGTTTGTTTCAGGCAAAGGAAGTAACTATTCTGTATTTTGAGTGGAGAAGAAAAGATCTTCAAATACAGTCCATTCTCATTATTCATGGTAGTATGGTTCCCGAAAATGTTCATGAACTGCAAAATCGCGAATAACAAAATGCTGAGTCTGTGGAAAAATAGAGGTTAGATTCCAGCAGTACACGTGTCTCAAAACCGTGGAAAGTGAACAATGGATCCTATTGGGAATATAGAGTTAGGCACTTAGAGTACCTGTAATTCACTCTCCAGATGCTTGGAGGCCATATCTGGAAGCAAACATCTGACCACAAAGTGAAAGCTATTTTTTTAAGAACAGGTCCACAAATACTTGAACACAGCGGCACAAATGGGGAATATTAATGCAACCGTGGATGCACAAAATTCCGCATTGGGAACATGCAAATAATGAGAACAGACTGTACCAACAAATGAAATCAGTCAAAGAAAATGTGGAAAGATACAGAAAATGTCTCAATTGTGTTGGAAATTCTTTTTGATCAGTCTCATGCTACCACGATATTCAGTGCTATTTAACTGGCCAGGAATGGCTCCTAGCCAGTTAAATAACATTTGGCCAGCTATTTCCATTGAATATTAGCAATTAGTGGAATAAACTGGGCTGACCATATCATGCAATTGTCACTGATTTTAAGTGCTGACTAGCCAAGGTTAGTGGCCAAATTGGACCCTGCATAAAACAGGACTATCTTTGGCCACTATAATTGAGGCAGCCAACGTTTAAAATTGACTTATTAGGCTAAGTTTGAGCCAGCCAAAAATAGACAGGATATTCAATGCTGGTCACCAGAAACAACCCAGCATTGAATTATCAGTGGTTGGCGCCAACCACGGGAGTTAGCCAGCTTGGCTCCTGTGATCTGAATATCAGCCCCATGGTGACCAAATGCATTAAGATATGTTGCCGGTGCATTTTATACCTTAAAATCTCCAGAAGGAGGTTTTTTTCAGAACAATGAAAGTGTTGAGGCAAACATAAGCAGAGAAATTGAAATTATTTTCATCATACCCTAGCATACCCGAGACTAATAGTAGAGGTTGCTAGCACCATTTTGAACCCAGCACCAGAAAAGGCAGGAGCAACTGGAGTCTTTCCTGTTCCAAACTCACTGGATGGCAGAGAGTAAGAAGGTAGCCAGGGGGTAGGGTGGGGGCCTAAGGAAGCTTAGGAGGCTGCTTTGATTGTGGTTGGGGGAGGCTTTGGGGAAAGTACTTAGGAAGTCAACTTCAGGGAAGGGGGGAAAATCTTTTAGAAGGGTCATCAGGGTCCCAGCTCCTCATTGGGAACACAGAACATCGCACAAAGCATCAGCCTTTTTAAAAAGTAGCCCAGGAGTATCAGGCTGTGGCTTTGTGGGACAGAACAATAATGCTACATGTGAGATTGACTGCTAGTCATATCATTGTACTGTGGGAGTTGGTGACTTCCTTGTTAAATTAAGGTGTGGTAGAAGTCCAACTTTTAATGTGCAGTGCTGTGTATGCTTTTCAGAGCTATAGAAATGATAATAGTAGAAATAGTAATAATATAACAGAGGACTATCCAAATGCGCACATGTATTACTTTTAAGGACGATAATTGCTTGGGGTTTTTGACTAAAGTAAATTATTAGAATCTCTTGTCAGAAAGATGCAAGTAGAGGAAATGAATAAAATTAATTTGTGTAAAGTTTATACTTTTCATCAAAACAAGAACTTCACATGCTTTATAATTAATTATTTCAAAAACATGCATGCCCTTCTAGGGACAAATGACTGAAAGCATACATCTGACTTCTGAGCTGAATGAAGGGGCAAGAACTCTTTCATACTCCATTATACAGTATCTCAGAAAGCAGAGGCATAATGACCAAGCACAAAGAGAATAAGTGGTAAAAGGGATTTCAACATGCAACTTCAAGATCATCATACATTCTTGTTCATGCTAGTCATTTTTCAAATCACTCCTTGCAACTGTAAAACATTAATAGATACCTAGTCACTGTTTTTCATTATAAAGCAAGTCCATGTGATAGCTTCATTCTACCTTCACAGCTGTAGTCACTGGATAGGTATATACTGAGTCATAAAAAAATCCTTTAGTTGATAATTATTGTTCGATGTCACTATGTCCTTCAGCTTTGTTCATGCATCCAAAGGTAATGTCATTTCTTTGTTAGGGTGGAAAATTAAAGGCCAGGTTCAGTATTTATTTATTAAATTTTATTTCCAGTGCAATAGATGAGGCATTCTAGACAGTAGGGTTATTTCTCTATAGCTGCATGCTTAGAAGGAATCCACCCTGGATTTTTTACTCTGACTCTATAGTACTTCACTGGGCTGTTTACCTCCCTCTAAAATTCTTTCCTTGTGCACACATGACTGCAGATGTGTTGGTTTTGCTCTCCCCATTTTATTATTTTTAATCCAATGTAATTTCATTCCCTTTTCAGGTATTTTAGTGCTTGGAGCAAATTTAAAGCTCTGCCTGCTTGAAAATTCACAAACTTCAGTCTGTAGCTGACAGGCCGATCCCTCTGGGTACCTGTTAGCCAGCCTGCATAGTTTTTTCTGGAGCTCAGGGCTGTCCCTGAGGTGGTCTCACCTTCTGTTAATCAGGGGTCAAGTGCAGGCTGTTAGGCACCCTTAGGAGGCTCAGTGGGGTCTCACAGGGTGCCTGCTGTGGCATCGCACCTCCGCCCTTCCTGGTGCACATCCGGTGGTCCGCAGGAGTGGAGGTGTAGTCAGACATAGGAGTCAGATTTGCAGTGAATTTTCTTATCCAAGTACTGTGTGAGAGCTGAAAGCAAGCTGCAGCACTGATTCTGTCAGGTCACAGTGAGTACACAGGCTGAGACCCTGTGAGAGACATCAGGGAGGTTAGAAAACTGGGGGTTTGAAGGTTTCTGAATGTTCCTCTGTGTTCCCCCTCCTGAAAAATCCTAAAATGCCATTTTTACTTTTGGAAGTGTGAAAAATATTGTGATTTTGGTGCAAATTTTTTGACGGTGGCCATCTTGGATTTTTAGTGATCTTTTTTTCTAAATAGTTCTCTGCTTCTTCAAAACTACGTTTTGTGCCTGGAAAACTGCTGGGATGGAGTCCTTAGGCTCTCATGGGGATTCTTGCCAGGAGTGTGCAAATTTAGCACTTTTGGAGCATCCTTGCACCACATGCTGCAGCCAGGAGGGGAGCTTCAGTGCCCAACTTAGCTTCTCCCCTGCTGAAGCAGGTGTCCAAATGCTCAGCTATCCCAGTGGGGCTGCCATTGTTGTTTTCAGGGCTCGGCACGGCTGATACTTCAGTCAGCCAGGCTGCAGACCCTCCACAGTCTAAGAAACGCAAATGTAAATCCTCTAAGACTGCCTTTCTGCCCCAGGAGCCGGACACTTTTTCTAAGTTCATGAAATTTTTGTGGTCAGTTTCAGACCAAGTGTTCTCCCTCTCTACTGTCTCAATCCACCTCCGAGGTGTCTTAGTGGCATGGTGCCTTTTGGCACATCTTTGCCTCAGTCTACTGTGGCTTTCATGCTACCTGATCCTGATCTGGGGGACCCAGAGGTTTCCCTTACTGCTCCATTGTTTACAGGTACAGCGCTTCCCGGAGTGGGAGATTCGGGGATGTGTGCTGAATCTGTGGGTCCCTCTGCACTCTTAGATCCTATAGATGAATCTACTGTCTTGCACTTATTTAAGTTATTTAAGAGATCATTTCCGAGTTGTTGCAGGAATTGAATTTAGTCTCTCAACCGGCTCCATCCACTTGCTATGTGGTATGCGCTTGCAGTCAGCTACCTTTCCCTAGCATCTTGATATGAGTGTTCTGGTCTCAGAGCAGTTTGACTCTCCGGAGGGGTTTTCTGAAGATTGCTAGAGCTATGTCCTGCTTGTATCCTGTGGCACAGGAGTGTCAGCAGTTTTTGGGACAGCCCAGGGTAGATTATTTGGTGGCACAGGTGACTAAGCGTACCTCTCCCCAGTGAGGGTGGTGTTGTGTTAAAGGACATGCAGGACCACCGGGTGGATGTGTTCCTCAGAAAACCTTTTGATGCAGCTACTTTGGGTATCAAGGCTGCTTCGGTGATGTTTGTGGCACATGCCTGTCTCTCTTGACTGCGCACCCTGGAGATTGAGACAGTGATCCCCCTCCTCAACTTCTGATGGCTGGGACAGATTATATGACAGATACATTGTATGATCTCATGAGCGTTTTGGCAAAGGTATCAGCATACTCCATTTCTGCCCGCCGAATGCGCTGGGTCTGCCAATGGGCTGGTGATTCTACTTCCAAGGCTACTTTGGCTAGGCTGCTTTTTAAAGGGCAGTTATTGTTTGGCAAAGGTCTAGACAACCTTATGGATTCGATGATGGGCCATTGCCCTAAAACTCTGTCCGATTGTAGACCCAAACCAGTGTTCCCTCTAAGGTGAGCGCATGAGCGATTGCTCACTCTTTTCAGTGGCGTCGCTCATGCTTTTTCTCGTGTCGCTCAGAGGTAAGAGGAAGCAGCGGCGGAGATGAGAGGAAGTGGCGGCAGAGGTGAGAGGAAGTGGCGGCAGAGGTGAGAGGAAGTGGCGGCAGAGGTGAGAGGAAGTGGCAGCAGAGGTGAGAGGAAGTGGCAGCAGCGGCAGCTCTCTACTCTTAACTTCATCCTATGCCCTCTCATTGCAGAGTTTCCTTTCAAATGAAAGAGATTCGACTCATGTGCATTTACATTACGTAAGTATTTAAACATCTCTATCATATCTTCCCTATCCCGCTTTTCCTCCAAAGTATACAGATTGAGATCTTTAAGTCTGTCCCCATATGCCTTATGATGAAGACCACATATCATTTTAGTAACCTTCCTCTGGACCAACTCCATCCTTTTTATATCTTTTTGAAGGTGCAGCCTCCAGAATTGTATACAATATTCTAAATGAGGTCTCACCAAAGTCTTATACAGGGACATCAATACCTCCTTTTTTCCTACTAGCCATACCTCTCCCTATGCAACCTAGCATCCTTCTAGCTTTTGCCATCACCTTTTCAACCTGTTTGGCCACCTTAAGATCATCACATACAATACAAGTTCCGCTCTTTTGTCATGCATATAAACTCTTCTCTCCTAATCTGTACCGTTCCCTCGGGTTTTTTAAGGGCTTCAGTTTGCCTTTGGGAATTTAGCAACTGTGGGTTGTGCTTTTTTTTTTTTTTTCTTTAATGCCACTGTTGCTGTGAAAAAGAAAAATCCTGGAATTGTTTAATTGTAATTACTTTTAACCCTAGCCTGGGGAAGACCAGGAAAGTGGCTAGACTATATGATATTATCCAAGCACTACAGTTTGGGCGGGCAGGCTATAGGGACAACCTACCCAGTCCAAATTAGTGGTGTCACATAGCACAGCAAGGGCCTAGCAGTTGGCAGAACAAACAGTGGGTTTCTTTTTGCCTTAAGAGCAAGGAAAGTTTTGGGGACTTGGTTGTTTTTTTTTCCTGTTTTATGCAAGGGAGATTTTTGTGAGGAAGGGGCAGAAGTTCCCCAACCTCCAGGAACTTGAAGTTTTGCTAGTTATTGAATCTCTGCTAGTGACAAGCTCACTGAGGGGAAAAGGTGGTGGGCCAGTCTGGTCCATCAGGATTACAAAAGATTCTGTGTGAGTTAAAATGTGAACTGCAATCCTGACATATCTAAATAAGTGGCTGTGATTCAAGCCTAAAATAAAGTTGGAGCATTTGTTTTTGTGCACAAAGACTGGTGTTTTTCATTGAACTGTTTAAACCAGAGAAAAGTTCAGCAATGTGCTTGGGAGGCACTGAATCTGCATGGAAGCACCGTCACACGTTAAATTGCTTGGTCGGGCTGGGACCAAGGCTGGCTCTTAAGGAGTGAGCTGGGTGTCCCTGCCACAATACAGGCACCACAATTAATGACACTATGCACTCTTTTTTTGGAATCAATGCTAGGAAGTTCTTCTTCACCCAGAGGGTGGTGGACACCTGGAATGTGCTTCCAGAGGGTGTGATACGACAGAGTATGCTACTGGATTTCAAGAAGAGTTTGGATGAATTCCTGAAGGATAAGGGGATTGAAGGGTATAGATATAGGATTGGATGATTTCTGGAAGGAAAAGGGGATTGAGGGGTACTGATAGAGAATTACTATGCAGGTCCTTGACCTGATTGGCCTCCGCGCGAGCGGACTGCTGGGCAGGATTGGCCTCTGGTCTGACCCAGCAGAGGCACTGCTTATGTCCTTATGTCCCTCCCAGGACATCTCTAGTGGCAAGGGACGTTTATTTGTCTAGTCTAGAGTTGCAGACCCTATTCAGAGGAGACAGGGCTAAGTTGGAAGCACCTTTCACCTCTGAGGAGATTGAGAGGGCTATTCAACAGAGTGCCCTAAGTAAGTCCCTGGGCCCTAATGGGCTACGTAGTGAATTTTACAAGCTCCTACGGGTGGAGATTGTGCCCCTATCGGCCTTGGTCTTTAACGAAGCTGTTCAGGAGAGAACTTTGCTTTGCCATCTGAATTTAACATGCGGACTGCGGACTGGAATGTTCCGTCTGCGGAATCGGAAAGAAGTAGGGAGATTGTGGATGCCTTTCAAGAGGCTCTGCTCAGACAAATGGTGACGGAACCCACAAGGGAAAAAGCGATATTGGATCTGGTCCTCACAAATGGAGAGAGTATCTCTAATGTTCGAGTGGGTGCTCACCTGGGTAGTAGCGATCATCAAACGGTTTGGTTTGATATAACGGCTAAAGTGGAGAGCGGCCGCACGATACTTAAAGTCCTAGATTTCAAATGTACGGACTTTAATGCAATGGGAAAGTACCTGAAGAAAGAGCTGTTAGGATGGGAGGACATAAGAGAAGTGGAAAGACAGTGGTCTAAGCTGAAAGGAGCGATAAAAATGGCTACGGACCTTTATGTGAAGAAAATCAATAAAAACAAGAGAAAAAGGAAGCCGATATGGTTCTCCAACCTAGTGGCTGAGAAAATAAAGGCGAAAGAGTTGGCGTTCATGCAGTGGCGTACCTAGGGTATGTGGCACCCGGGGCCCATCATTTTTTGACACCCCCCCCCCCCTCATGTAAAATTTTTTTTTTTTTTTTTTTTTTGCAATAACCATGAAATGGAATAAATGGTCAGAATAGAAACAGGCAGTGAAAATTTTCTTTTTTTTTTTTTTTTTTTTTTCCAAAGTATTTTTATTGAGAATGGCAAAAGGTCCAGACAAGCAACCATGGTCTGTACAGAAACTTATACATTATCAAAAAGAACACAGAATGAGAGTAACAGCAACAACAAGCATGAACAAGCCTCTCCCAAGAGAAAATTGCCAATGAGAGGCATAGCAATACACAACAAAAGGCCAAAACTTGGGGCAAGCAAACAAATCCCACCCCAGAACCCACAAGAATAATAAGCCGGACTAGACCCTCAGCCATATTTTATAATGAAAAAAACCCCCACAAGCAACAACACCCAGACCGCTCACCAGACACACCAATCCGCACAACAAGCACCCAAGAAACACCCAGCCACCACCCAGACAAAACTACCAGACACACCTACCCCACCAAGCCCAGACCCAACCCCCCCTCCCCAGAGAGTGCAAGCGCAAAGTGGACCGTGAAAAGGGCAGCTGCAGAAGTGGAAAGCCCCAGATAAGTAGGTTAGCTAAAGAAAGCCCACAGATAGAAGAAATCAGGATAACAGAAGTTCCAACAAATGCTCCCACAGAAAATTTTCTTTTATTGAACCTCATTTATGTAACCATTATTCCAAACATAACATAACATAAATTATGTCTGAATTGTCATGACATCAGAAGTACATATGGAGTAGTTGCAGGTGATGCTTGGGACAGTTCTGATTATGTTAGTTTGGTTTTATGTGTTTTTTTAATAGAAGGGTTTTTATTTCTTTTTTTAAGGTTTTGTAGTTTGTGGTCGAGGTCAATAGGTTGTAGAGTTGGGGGTCAAGTGTTGCAGCTCGAATGGCTAGGAGGTTGTCGAACAGTTTTTTTCTTTTGACGTTTTTGGTTGGAGGGTGTGTGAATGGTGCGTGAGTTCTCCTATGTCTGTTTGAAGTGGATTGAATTATTTAGCTGAAGAAATTAGTTACCCCCCCCATTCCACACACATTAATTCTCTTCCATTTTTGTTCCCATTATAAAAAAACACTGATAAGTTCCCAGGAAAAAAATACATTAAAATAAGAAGTGAAAACAAAGGCCCCTACAGATGAGAACATAACATAAGAATAGCCTAACTGGGTCACACCAATGGTCCATCATGCCCAGTAGCCCATTCTCATGGTAGCCAATAGTGCTGCCCGATTCAGAGAAAAATATTTCATTCGATCCGATTCACCCTGTTGAATCGATTTTTCGATTAGATTCACTGTTAATGACACCGCTTTTTAAGTTTAAACAAAGTATAACAATAAATTTCACAACAACAATAAATTTCACAAAGTACTTAAAAAAAAAAAAATCACATTTTTCCATTAAAGCAGTTCTGGAGACATTTGCTTGAACAGTCTTTTTTCCCAGTCCATAAGCAAGCAATATGAAAAAGATTTCCTTAATTATCTACTCAAACATTTTTGCTATTTACTTTCATTGTACCTATACTATTATTCAGTAGAAAAAATGGACTTAACTGTGCAGGAAATGAATCTCCTCATACACCCACCATATAGTGCAAAAATGTGCAAAGGTCTGTTTTTTTCTTTCGATCACTACATAGCCTAATGCCACACAAGCAGCGCTGTTACAAACATATTCTGAAGGTCAATGCTAAGGTTGACAAAGTTTCCTTCCTTGGACCAGAAGGAGATACTGACAAACCACTGGAAGAGATTCTAAAACAACTACCCAGAAATAACACCCAAAGACCCACTCAGTGTGTGAACCAGTTGAGTGGAGTGGACTAACTGGGGGTGGAAATGGGCCCAGAGTTTGCTCAGCAGAATTTCCCAGACTACCTCTTCCTCTCAACACACTGACATGCTACCACCACCACCAACACTAGGAACACCTCACCGAGTATGCCAGCAATGCTTATAAACTTTATAAAACACATTATTATATTTTCTTATAAAGCATATATTTTAACTGAACTCAGCCTTGCCATTCACAAAAATAGAAAAGTTCCCATTTCAAGCTGTCTCATGTACACTTTTCAAATCTAACATATTGTAATCACAAAACAGAAAATAAAATTATTTTTTCTACCTTTTGTTCTCTGATCAATATTCAAATCTTGTTGGTCCCAGGCTCTTGTTGTCTTGCTTGCCAGGGTCTCCTTTCTCCGTGCTAACCATCCGTCTGCCATCTCTGTTCTCCCCTTCCGTTTCCCTTCCCTCTCCCGGAGATCTGGCATCTTTCCTTTTTTTTGTCTCCATCCACAGATTCACCTTTTCTCAACTCCCCACCACCCCAGGATCCACCATCTCTCCCTTTCTGTTCCCAACTATCCTCCTATCCAGTATCTCTATCCCCCCTCCACACCATCCCCTGTTTCCAAGTTCTCTCCCTTTCTGTTCCTTCCCTCCCTAAATCCCATTATGCACCATCTCTCTCCCACTCCTCTGTTTTTAGACCCATTATTTCTAACCCCCAAAGTCTGGCATATGCATGTATCTTTGAACCCCCCCTTCCCTCTCTCCCTCTGTGTACTTTTACACCAGGACCCCCCTCCCCCGAAGGTCTGTCCCCCCTCCGAAGGGCTACACCCCACCCCTGAAGACCTGCACCCCCCGAAGGACTTTACCTCCCACCCGAAGGTCTGTCCCCCTCTGAAGGCCTAAACCCCACCCCTGAAGGACTGCACCCCCCCCCCGAAGGCCTGCACTCCCTTGAAGGTCTGCACCCCCCCGAAGGCCTGTCCCCCCCTTGAAGGCCTGTCCCACCCCCTTGTAGGCCTGTCCCCCCCTTTAAGGCCTGCCTGCCTGCCTTTCCCCCCCTTGAAGGCCTGTCTCCCCCTTGAAGGCCTGCACCCCCCTTGAAGGCCTGCACCCCCCCTTGAAGGCCTGTCCCCCCCCTTGTAGGCCTGTCCCCCCCCTTGTAGGCCTGTCCCCCCCTTGAAGGCCTGCCTGCCTTTCCCCCCTTGAAGGTCTGCACCCCCCCGAAGGCCTGTCCCCCCCTTGAAGGCCTGTCCCACCCCCTTGTAGGCCTGTCCCCCCTTTAAGGCCTGCCTGCCTGCCTTTCCCCCCCTTGAAGGCCTGTCTCCCCCTTGAAGGCCTGCACCCCCCTTGAAGGCCTGCACCCCCCTTGAAGGCCTGCACCCCCCCCCGAAGGCCTGTCCCCCCTTGAAGGCCTGCCTGCCTGCCTGTCACCCCCTCCCCCTTGAAAGCCTGCTTGCCTGCCCCGCCCGCCCCACCCTGAAGGCCTGATGCCCCGACCCACCCCGAAGGACCGCTCGCCCCCCTGGCCTCCCCGCACCACCTATGAACAGCCGCAGCAGGATCGCGAAGTCAGCGTCGGGTACCAGCCCTAAGGGGGTGTTCCCGGCCTTGCCGTTCAGTCCCCCGCCACCCCCGAAGGACCGCTCGCCCCCCTGGCCTCCCCGCACCACCTATGAACAGCCGCAGCAGGATCGCGAAGTCAGCGTCAGCGATCCCTGCTGCTTCCTGCGCCACGGTCCCGCCCCTCCTCTGACGTCAGAGGAGGGGCGGGATCGCGTCGTAGGAAGCAGCGCAGGGATGCTGACGCTGACTTCGCGATCCTGCTGCGGCTGTTCATAGGTGGTGCGGGGAGGCCAGGGGGGCGAGCGGTCCTTCGGGGGTGGCGGGGGACTGAACGGCAAGGCCGGGAACACCCCCTTAGGGCTGGTACCCGGGGCGGCCCGCCCCCCCCGCCCCCCCCTAGGTACGCCACTGCGTTCATGAAATATAAAAAAAACCAAGAAGAGGAGAGCAGAAAGGACTACAGGGTGAAACTGAAAGAAGCCAAGAGAGAGATACGTTTGGCGAAGGCACAGGCGGAAGAACAAATGGCTAAAAATGTAAAAAAGGGAGATAAAAATTTTTTCAGATATATTAGTGAAAGGAGGAAGATAAAAAATGGAATTGCTAGGCTAAAAGATGCTGGGAACAAATATGTGGAGAGTGATGAGGAGAAAGCAAATGTGCTAAACAAATACTTCTGTTCTGTGTTCACAGAAGAAAATCCTGGAGAAGGACCGAGATTGTCTGGCAAAGTTACACGAGAAAATGGAGTAGATTCTGCGCCGTTCACGGAGGAAGGTGTTTATGAGCAACTTGAAAAACTGAAGGTGGACAAAGCGATGGGACCAGACGGGATCCATCCCAGGATACTAAGGGAGCTCAGAGAGGTTCTGGCGAGTCCTATTAAAGACTTGTTCAACAAATCTCTGGAGACGGGAGTGATTCCTGGGGATTGGAGGAGAGCGGATGTGGTCCCTATTCATAAAAGTGGTCACAGGGATGAAGCAGGAAACTACAGGCCGGTGAGCCTCACTTCAGTTGTTGGAAAAATAATGGAAGTGTTGCTGAAAGAAAGGATAGTGTATTTCCTTGAATCTAATGGGTTACAGGATCCGAGGCAACATGGCTTTACAAAAGGTAAATCGTGCCAAATGAACCTGATTGAATTTTTTGATTGGGTGACCAGAGAGCTGGATCGAGGACATATGCTAGATGTAATTTACTTGGATTTCAGCAAAGCCTTTGATACAGTTCCTCATAGGAGGCTGAAGTTAGGACCCAAAGTGGTGAAATGGGTCAGAAACTGGCTGTCGGACAGACGCCAGAGGGTGGTGGTTAATGGAAGTCGCTCGAAGGAAGGAAAGGTGACTAGTGGAGTCCCTCAGGGTTCGGTGCTGGGGCCAATCCTGTTCAATATGTATGTAAGTGACATTGCTGAAGGGTTAGAAGGGAAAGTGTGCCTTTTTGCAGATGATACCAAGATTTGTAACAGAGTAGACACCGAAGAGGGAGTGGAAAATATGAAAAAGGATCTGCAAAAGTTAGAGGAATGGTCTAATGCCTGGCAACTAAAATTCAATGCAAAGAAATGCAGAGTAATGCATTTGGGGATTAATAATAGGAAGGAACCGTATATGCTGGGAGGAGAGAAGCTGATATGCACGGACGGGGAGAGGGACCTTGGGGTGATAGTGTCCGAAGATCTAAAGGTGAAAAAACAGTGTGACAAGGCAGTGGCTGCTGCCAGAAGGATTCTGGGCTGTATAAAGAGAGGCGTAGTCAGTAGAAGGAAGAAGGTGTTGATGCCCCTGTACAGGTCATTGGTGAGGCCCCACTTGGAGTATTGTGTTCAGTTTTGGAGACCGTATCTGGCGAAAGACGTAAGAAGACTTGAGGCGGTCCAGAGGAGGGCGACGAAAATGATAGGAGGCTTGCGCCAGAAGACGTATGAAGAGAGACTGGAAGCCCTGAATATGTATACCCTAGAGGAAAGGAGAGACAGGGGAGATATGATTCAGACGTTCAAATACTTAAAGGGTATTAACGTAGAACAAAATCTTTTCCAGAGAAAGGAAAATGGTAAAACCAGAGGACATAATTTGAGTTTGAGGGGTGGTAGATTCAGGGGCAATGTTAGGAAATTCTACTTTACGGAGAGGGTGGTGGATGCCTGGAATGCGCTCCCGAGAGAGGTGGTGGAGAGTAAAACTGTGACTGAGTTCAAAGAAGCGTGGGATGAACACAGAAGATTTAGAATCAGAAAATAATATTAAAGATTGAACTAGGCCAGTTACTGGGCAGACTTGTACTGTGTATGGCCGTTTGGAGGAGGATGGGCAGGGGAGGGCTTCAATGGCTGGGAGGGTGTAGATGGGCTGGAGTAAGTCTTAACAGAGATTTCGGCAGTTGGAACCCAAGCACAGTACTGGGTAAAGCTTTGGATTCTCGCCCAGAAATAGCTAAGAAGAAAAAAAAAAAAAATTTAAATTGAATCAGGTTGGGCAGACTGGATGGACCATTCGGGTCTTTATCTGCCGTCATCTACTATGTTACTATGTTACTATGTATAATTGTATTGTTAAAACCAGGTAAGGAGGCCAATAAACCAGACTCCTACCGGCCGATATTGCTGTTAAATTTTGAGGTGAAACTCTTCGCCAAGGTTTTGGCCAACAGACTGGCTCATGTGTTGCCTTTGCTCAGATCACCAGGTTGGGTTTGTTCGGGGTCGGCCAGTAGCAAAAAATATGTGCCATATATAAGCTACACTAGAGAGGGTATCGCTTGATTGGCTCCCTTCTCTACTGATTAGTTTTGATGCGGAGAAGGCATTCAACCAAGTGGATTGGGCTTTTTATTTCACACTTTACATGGTTATGATTTGGGACCTTGGTTTATTCAAGCGGTCTGCACATTATATATAAGAACACTAGGGCCTCTCTCTGGGTAAATTAAGTACTTTCTGGCCACTTTTCCAATGGGAGGGTTATGCGTCAGGGGTGCCCCCTTTCCCCACTTCTGATAATAATTATCCTTGATCCCTTGATACGAGAAATCCAGAGAATCCAGAAATTCATGAAATGGTGATTGGTGCCCATCACTTTAAAATCGTAGCTTTTGCAGATGATCTCCTTGTGTATTTATTGGACCCTAAATCTTTGCTGTCAATACTACTGGAAAGTTTCCGTAAATATGGAGATTTTTCCGATTTTAAATTAAAGTATCTGAAATCTGAAGCTCTGGCTCTCCCCAACTGTCTTCAGAAAACTTGGGGGACCCCATTTTCCTCTTTGTTGGACAGTATTTAGGTATCACACTGCCCATAGAAGTCAAATCCCTTTAATGTTTAAATGTAGATGTTCTGTTTCAGGAGACTAAGGGTGTTTTGGGGAGATGATGCAACCTTCCGCTAGCCTTATTGGAATGTTTAAATCTCTTTAGGATGATCATCTTCCCCAAATGGCTTTATGTTCTGCAAACGTTACTGATATTCCTGTTGAAGAAAGATGTAAGACGCCTCCAGAGATTGTTAGTATCCTTTTGCTGGGGTGGTAAGAAAAGTAAGCTTTGTTGAGACTGTTTACAGGGCCCCTGGTTGAGGGGGGTATGGGTATACCTGATATTAGACAGTATAATCTGGCTTGCTCGATAAGGCATGTTGGTGACTGGCTCCAGGATAGCTCCCATTTTATGCATGTGACTTTGGAAAGAGATTTTTCCCCCCCCCCCCCCCCTGGCAACTGCATTACTTATTGCATGCGGAATGTTTAGAGATACATTGGATGGTGCTACATAATAGCCTTGTCTATCCTCTTCAGCGTCATCTGGCTTGAGCTTGGGGTCAGAATCCTTTTTGCTGTCTTTGGTGGGAATGCAGGGTTTTGCCCCAGATTGGATAATGTGGTGTTCAAGTGATGGGCCCATAAAGGACTATGGTATTTGGATCAAGTACTTACGAATAGGGGGAAGTCTTCATTCGTTTCAAGACTTACGAGAGGAGTGGTCCCTAAGCCCTATGGATTACTATGTGTATTTACAATTAGCACACTATTTTGCCTCATTGCTGGTTGATGCATTATCGAATGACTTTCCGCAACTACTCTTTGAGTTTTTCACTGATGACCACTAGGAATGGATATTGATATTTCAATATCAAAAGATACTTTTACAATTGCGCTCTTCTAGGGACTATCAAGTCATTTTGAATCATTGGCAGAGGGATCTGGGCAAGAGACCGCGCCTCACCTCTTTGGCTAGTCTGACAGCGACCACCCCAACGCAGAACTTCAAGAATGTCATTTTAGAATGCTACATTGTGCATACATGTCACAAAAGCAGGCCTGTCATTTGAGGGGAGCCCATATACCAATGTTTCACAAATGCAAGGGTAGGGATAATTCCTTTGGACATGGGCTTTGGTTGTGCCCATGAATTCGGGCTTGCTGGAGGGCAGTTAATGCATATCTCAAGTCTCTTCTGGGTCATGATCTCCCTTTTCATTTGGAGGGTATGATATTCCTTTCGGCAGGTTTCCTGGGGGGCCAGTCTACAGGGGAGTCTCAACTGTTGAGTAAGAGTTACATTTTGGGGAAGAAGTGTTTCCTTAACCATTGGTTGTAAGACCAGCCACCGTCCATTTGGTACTGGTGAAACAAATTTCATGCTCTGATGGGCTGGGAAGCGTTGTTGGCTAGACACTCTAGGAAACACAGTAAGAGTTTTATTTTGATTTGGTCCCCATATCTCTCTACTCTCTCCTATGATCCGGAGCCAAATTTTGAATAAGTTGCAGAAGCCATTGCTACCAGGACAGCCGGTTGGAGCACCTTGAGGAAGGGCAAATGGGGAGATGGGTAGGATGCAGTTGGGTTTGGGGGGGTTGGGTTGACAAGTCAGCCCTGACCATAAGAACATAGGTCAAGGTCATTATTATTAGTTTTCTTCTTTATGTTTGGTTTTATAATTTCTTTATTATGGACTATGGTATAATCTGTTATCCATTACTTCTACTGACTGTTTATTGTTGCTCTTTGAATAAAAATGTATTACATAAAAATTCGACCATGTCACTCCGCTTCTATGTGATGCACACTGACTTCCCATCTCCCACTGCATTACATTTAAAATTCCACTTCTCACTTACAAAACCAAACACTCCAACTTCCCATCCTTCATTGACAAACATCTGATCTCCTATACTACTACTTGGACACTACGTTCAAATAATCAAGACCTGTTGGAAGTCCCTTCCACTCGTGAAATTTTCTATGAATCCACCAGGAAAGCTATTTTCTCCATGATGGCACTTTCACTTTGGAATCCTCTTCTATTCTTTATCAAACAAGAGCCCTCTCAAAAACTATTTCGGCCTAAAATCAAAACCTTTCTATTCAAGGATGCCTTTAACACTTAGGGCTCCTTCTACTATGCTGTGATAGTGGTTTTAGCGTGCGCTGAATTGCCGTGCGAGCTAGACCTTAATGCCAGCATTAGTTCTAGTTGCGTAGCGTGGATTTAGTGCACACTAAAATCTTGTGTGCGCTAAAAACGATATCGCAGCTTAGTAAAAGGAGCCCTTAATACCTCCTATCATTTTTGTTACCCTCCTCTGGACCACTTCAAGTCTTCTTACGTCCTTCGCCAGATACGGTCTCCAAAACTGAACACAATAGGCCTCACCAATGACCTGTACAGGGGCATCAACATCTTCTTCCTTCTACTGGCTACGCCTCTCTTTATACAGCTCAGCATCCTTCTGGCAGCAGAATAGCGCGTGCTACATTGCCCCGCGATTTAGCGCTCGCTAAATGCGCACCTTAATAAAAGAACCCCTAAGTAACTAAGGGCTCCTTTTACTAAGGTGTGCTAGCATTTTTAGCGCACGCAGGAAATTACCGTGCGCTACGCTTCTAGAACTAACGCCAGCTCAATGCTGGCATTAAGGTCTAGTGCGCGGGGCAATGTAGCACGCGCTATTCTGCGCGTTAAAGCCTAACATGGCTTAGTAAAAGGAGCCCTAAGGCTTAGTCTTAGCAGAAAGGGTTACAACGTCTCCAACCCCACAACAGCTCTGTGGTGTAAACAAAATAAATATTGTAATCACAAAACAGAAAATAAAATTATTTTTTCTACCTTTTGTTGGTCCCAGGCTCTGGTTGTCTTCTGATAACTTGCTTGCCAGAGTCTCCTTCTTTCTTCTTTCTCCATGATAACCATCCATCTGCCATCTCTGTCCTCCCCTTCCATTTCCCTTCCCTCCTACGGAGGTCTGGCATCTTTCCTTTTTTCGTGTCCATATTTGCAGCTGCAGCAATGGATCTCACCATCGCCAGATCCACTATTTGTCTGTTTCTCAACTACCCTTTCATCCAGCATCTCTCCCTCCTTCCCCACTACTCCAAGGTCCACCATCTCTCCGTTTCTCTTCCCAACTACCCTCCTATTCAATATCTCTATCCCCCCCTCCACACCATCCCTTGTGTCCAACTTCTCTCTCTTTCTGTTTCTTCCCTCCCTCCATCCCATTGCCCACCATCTCTCTCCCTCTCCTCTGTTTTATTTCTTTCCCATTCCACCCCACTCTCCCTCCAAGCAAACATATTCCCTTTCTTTTTAGCCTCTCTTTCTATCCCTCCCTTCCTTTGTTCAGCATTTCCTCTCTTGCCCCTCTCCATTGAGCATCTTCCCCTTTCCTCCCTGCTTTCCCCTCCCACATGTCCAGTATCTGTGTCCTTACTTCCTGTCGCCATGCTTATGATCTCCCTTTGTCATTCTTCACCCACCCCTGATCTAGCATTTTCTTGGTCACTCTGTTCCCTGCAGTATCCAGTATCCCCATTTGTGTCCCTAAATATCTGTATCCTTATTCTCCCCTCATTCTTCCTCAGTCCTGCACTTGCACGTCTGGACCCCTCCTTCTCTCCCTCTGGGTACTTCTACACCAGGGCCCACCTCCATCCTGAAGGCCTGCTTTCCCTCCTTCCTGGTCTCACCTTCATATTTGGCCTGCCGTTCCTACCCTCCCTCCAACCCGGCTTCCTGGTCTCCTCTGGCCAGCCAGCAGCGGCTGCTGCTGCTCTTCATGCACATCTACCTTTGCCTGGTCTCCTCTTCAGAGCACCCTGCTGAGGATCGCTGGCCTGCTTTAGCGAACCTCGCAGGCCTCTGTCGACCTCGGTTGCACGTTCCTTCTGATGTGATCCTGCCCCTTCTCTGACGTACCGAGGTCAGCAACGGCCTGCGAGGTTCGCTATAGCTGGCCAGTGATCCTCAGCAGACTGCTTTGAAAAGGAGATCAGACGAGGGCAGACACGAGTGAAGAGCAGCAGCAGCAGCGGTTCGTGCCGGTGGGCTAGATTGAGTATAAAGTTGAAAATGTCTGGCGGGCAAATTTTTAACTCACCGTGGGCCAGATTTGGTCCACGGGCCAGAGTTTGACATGTCTGGTGTAGATGGACTGGAGTTGGGAACCTAAGAACAGTACCGGGAAGAGCTTTGGATTCTTGCCCAGAAATAGCTAAGGAGAAGAAGAAAAAAAAAAATCCAACAAATTTTTAGATTGAATCAGGTTGGACAGACTAGATGGACCATTCGGGTTTTTATCTGCTGTCATCTACTATGTTATTATGTTACCAAAGAATTCCCATAGTCAAGTCTGCTAAGAACTAGTTTGTGAAGCAACTTGTATAGTGGTGGCTTAACAATAAAGGAATGTACCGATCTTATAAAGCAGAACACACCAAAATAGCTCTGAATGTGTGCCGGCTCAAATGTTAACTGAGAATCCAAAGTTATTCCTGAAATTTTGAGGTATGCCCCAGTAATTGAGGAGCAATCTTCGGTTTGATAGACAGCCTGATATCCAGATAGATTTAGATTTAGAGGAATTTAACTTTAAATGATGATCCTTAAGTCAAGAAGTGATGGTGTGGAGACTGTTATTGAAGGATATGAGATCTAGTTATTGAGAATTTACATATGCAACCAACTATGTATCATTAGCAAAAAAGTGAGCCGAGATACACAAGTTCTTGAGTGACAGAAGCCAGTGCACTTAAAAATAAATTAAACAACATAGCAGCTAAGACCCACAGTATTCATTAATGCAAGGAAGTCTCAAATTAGTATTTACAAAGATCAGTGAGTAAGACAGCAACCTTATTGAGGGAAGAGCTGGGAAGCAAGGTGAGGATGGTAAACCAATACTAGAAAGAATGTGAGATCAGGGAGGAGAAACATCATACACAAATATCAGAGAGGAAAAAAGCCTTTAGAGAACAAGAGAGATGGTAAAAGAGGAGGAATAGATGAAAACCACCCGCTCCCTTTTTGTATGGGTGGCTGTATTGCAAAAAGGAAAATCCAGGAGCATGGCATGAAAAAGTGGACCTGGACATCTGAATTCCCCTCTCCATGTCCTACCTAAAATGTATCTTTCTCAGCAATCTGGATTTCTTGTTAAAACACCAGTTCCATGTGTCCCTTTGATGAAATCACTTTAACTTCTCTATTCTTGATTCACTTTAGGTGAATAATATAGTATTGTTCTGACTTCTCTCTTTCTAGGGGTATCCAGTAACTAGAATCAGCTGCCAATATATTTTACCTTAAGGGATCCTACATCTAATTTTCCAGAGTGCTTTATAGCTGTAATGCATTTTATTTTGTTTGAATATAAACAAGTTATATTATTATTATTATTCCTGTACTTCAGGTTTTAAAATCTATGAATCATCTTAACAACCCAGAAATAAATAGGTCAAAGCTGCACACATTGCCTTCAGTTTCATTTGATTCACTGCCAGCATTCGATGCTTCTAAGGCCTTTTTCTATCAGGGGCCACATTTTATATTTTGTAACATTTAGAGGGCCAAAATATGTACTGTTGTATTTTGCCATATGCTTCATCAAATAGTGGCAAAATATAACAGTTTATTGTCCCTTCTCAGACAGTCTCTCTCTCTCATCTATCTACCCAGTACCGTGGGGGAGAGGGGTAGTCCACCCCAGGTGCAGACCATAATGGTGTGCTCACGGGGTCGGTGTCATGGTTCGTGAACTTCACTGCTGCAGGAGGAAGGCCCAATGCTGGCAGAGCAGCGAGTTAAGGCTGCCGACAATGAGAGAACGCTCTGAACAGGCTTCTTACAGCCTGCCAGGGTCTTCCCTCTGCTGCTTCACTGATGATGTTACTAATGACACAGACAGAGAGAAGCCCTGGTGGAGCAGGCCACAAAAATATATCGCAGTGTGAGTAGGTCGGGTCTGGAGGTGCAGCACAGGGGGATGGGAGGGAAGGATGGAAAACTGCTACACAGGGATAGAGGGAGGGATGGAAAGCTGCTGCACGGGGGGGGAGAGGGGAGAGAGGAAGGATGTTGAACATGGGGTGGAGGAGAGGAAGGGAGTGCAAAAAAGAGGTAGAAAGGGGTGAGAGAAAGAAATTCTGCATATGGTGGAGGGGAGAGAGGCATGCATGGAGAAGAGAGGGGGAGAAATGTTGCATTATCGAAGTGGGCCGGCCTAGAAATTGTCCCACGGCTGCTGCGTTTGCTGGTCCGGGGGTGAGAAGAGGTGTCCCGGCAGCGGAAGCGCAAGAGTCAAACTGCCACCGCCACTGAAATTGCTGCACGCGCCGCAAGCCTGCGCACGCTCTGCAAATAGAATACAGCCATGGAAGCACATACCACGCTGTCAGGGATCATGGCCTCCTTAGTGCGCATGCGCGCTTAGGGTTTTATTATAGAGGATAAAATTACAAAAAATATTTTTTTATATGGGGGGAGGGGTAATAAAAAAACGATCTGCCCCGGGTGTCATATACCCTAGGTCTGCCACTGCATCTGCCCACAGCCTTCATACAGTCTACTTACTTGCTCTCTCTCATGTAACCCCCAGCCTTTATCCAGTCTCTTTCCTCTCACCAGGCTTCACTTGTAGAACAAACAACTTTTCCTGTTTCTCCAGTGTGACTCAGCTCTCTGCAAGTCTGAGCTCCATGTTGCCGGAAGCTCAGGTTAGTCTCATGGTTTCAATTCTCACAAGACTTGAAACCTGTGAGACCAATCCAAACTTATGACACTGCTCTGCTCAAACTTTCAGAAATCTGAGTCATGGCAGGGAAGCAAGAATATTACCAAAGGCATCAGCTCTGTGGGTGCTAGAGCACTCCCAATATTCTTTCCAGCACTGCCCAGACATCAGAGCTAAATCTTCCCAATGTAGAGCTGCAGGGGAAAGCATGAAGAAGAGCAGTGAGTGTCTGTAGCTACTGCTTCCATCTCCCCCTGCAGCCCATTGGTCAGACATTCCTTTGCTAGCCAATAAGCTGCAAAGGAAGCATGGCCAGTAGCTTAGGAGATACCATTAGTCAGACATTCCTTAGTCAGCCAAGAGACTGCAAGGTAAAGCAGGAGGGAAGGTTGGTGTCTCCTAAGCTACTGGTTTCACCTTCCCCTGCAGCCTATTGGGGGCACTGGGCTATGTGAGCCTAAAGAAGTAGCACCACAGCAGCAGCAGGAAGGGGTGCCAAGTAGTGCTGCCCGATTCACGATTCGAATCGTTTCACAGATTCACTTCGGGTGAATCGATTCGAATCGATTCAAAACAAAACAAAAAATCGGCTTCCCTATTCGGCTGACCCTCCCCCCTCGCCCCCTAAATCAGGAGCGGCTGCGCTGCCTTTGCTGGCTGGCCGCTGCTGCACCTGCTTTAGATGGCGAGTGGGGAGGGTCAGTCAGGAAGTGCTGGTGTCCAGCTTCCCCCCCTGGCGTCTGGCTTCCCCCCCTGGTCTTCTCGCACTGTTTACCTTATAGGAGCAGCCTGTAGAGAAAATTGCGATGCTAGCGATCTTTGCAAACTGCTTCAGAGCTGTTTCCTCCACCACGATCCTGCCTCTGATGTCAGAGGAGGGGCGGGACCACGGCAGAGGAAACAGCTCTGAAGCAGTTTGCAAAGATTGCTAGCACCGTGATCTTCTCTGTAGGCTGCTCCCATAAGGTAAACGGTGCGGGGAGGCCAGGGGGGAAGCCAGACACCAGTGGGAGGCTAGGGGGAACACACAGGCCATCCGGGGGGGGGCGAGCAGTCCTTCGGGGGAAGGTTAGGAGGGTGGGACAGGCCTTCAGGGGGCAGGCAGGCCTTCAGGGGGGATGCAGACCTTCAAGGGGGGGACAGACCTTCAAGGGGGGGACATGCCTTCAGGGATGGTGGCACAGGCCTTCAGGGGGGACAGGCAGGCCTGCAGGGATGGGATGCAGGCATTTAAGGGGGGGGGGTCAAGCTTTCAAGGGGGGAACAGGCCTTCAAGGGGGGGAGACAGGCCTTCAAGGGGGGTCAGACCTTCAAGGGGGACAGACCTTCAAGGGGGGGGGGACAGACAGGCAGGCCTTTGGGAGGGGTGCAGGCCTTCAAGGATGGTGGCACAGGCCTTCAGGGGTGGGATTCAGGCCTTGGGGGGGACAGGCCTTTAAGGTGGGGGGACAAGCCTTCAAGTGGGGAGACAGTTCTTCAAGGAGGGACAGGCCTTCAGGGATGGTGGCACAGGCCTTCAGGGCAGGGGTGCAGGCCTTCAAGGGGGGACAGATCTTCGGGGAGGCCCCTGTGTAGAAGTATAACGGAGCAGAACTAAGGCAGTTTGGGGGGAGCTGCAAAGAGGTCTATCTGAGGCGTTACCCATTGAGAAAAAATTTGATGAAGAGGCGAGGAATGGAGTGTCCATTCTTGAGGTTGCAGAAGACAACTCAAGTTGTCCACCAAGCAATTTTTCGCCCCTTGTATGTAGACAGCTTTGAGGAAGGTATTGTGGCGGATTGCCCAGTCCCAAACCTTCAGAGCTTCTTGACAAAGGGAGGCAGATCCCATCCCTCCCTGTTTGTTGACATAGGACATGGTGACTTGGTTGTCCGTCCAAATGAGGACTACCTGGTCGTGAAGAAGATGTTGAAAAGCATTGAGAGCCTTGAGGATCGCTCTGAGTTCCAAAAGATTGATGTGACACTGACGACCCGTACTGGTCCAGTGGCCTTGTGTACGGAGACCATCGAGGTGAGTGCCCCAAGCATAGGTCGAAGAATCTGTCGTTAGGACTTTTTGATGGGAGTGGCGATTGGAACAGCAAGCCTCTGGAGAGATTGGAAGAGAGAAACCACCAACTGAGAAACTGCTTCAATGAAGGAGTGACTGATATGTGTCATGAAAGTGGGTCACAAACTTACGTCCATTGAGATGCCAGTGTCCACTGAGGAATTCTGAGGTGAAGTCTGGCAAAAGGAGCCACGTGTACTGTGGAGGCCATGTGACCTAGGATTACCATCATGTGTCTCGCTGAGATGGAAGAGCAGGCAGAGTTGAAGAAGAGTTTCCAGATGTTGTGGAAGGAATACTTTGAGTTGGACAGTATCTAGAACAGCTCTGATGAATTGTAAATTCTGTGAGGGCTGAAGTTGGGATTTGGGAAAGTTGATTTCGAACCCCAAACTCTGTAGGAACCACGTAGTCCGTTGGGTCGCTACAATAACCCCCTGATAAGTTGAATCTGATGAGCCAGTTGTCAAGGTAAGGAAATACCTGAAGACCATGGTTTGTAGAGCTGCTTCTACCACTACTAGGTGAACATTCTGGTGAACATTCTGGGAGATGAAGCCAGGCCGAAGGGCAGCACTCTGTATTGATAATGCAGATTCTCCACCTGAAATCTGAGGTATTGACGGGAGGCCGGATGGATGGGAATATGAGTGTAGGCCTCCTTGAGATCCAGAGAACATAACTAGTCATTCTGCTTGAGAAGGGGATAAAGGGATGCCAGGGACAACATGCAAAATTTTTCTTTGACCAAAAATTGGTTGAGAGCCCTGAGATCCAAAATGAGCTGCAGATCGCCCGTCTTCTTCGGAACAAGGAAGTAACGGGAATAAAACCCCCTGTTCTGCTGGTTCAAAGGAACTGGTTTGATGGCATGGAGACGAAGCAAAGCTTGAGCTTCCTGAAGAAGAAGGGCGGTCTGGGATGGACTAGAAGGATACTCTCTTGGAGGAAGCTCTGGTGGAACCTGAGTGAAATGAAGAGAGTATCCTTCCTTGATGATGGTTAGGACCCAGAGGTCAGATGTAATTGTCATCCATCGGTGGTAAAAATGATGGAGACGACCTCCTTTATGGAGATGGGAAGACAGAGGCAGAACGGTCGATGTTATGCTCTGTTGTAAACTGTCAAAAAGGCTGAGTAGCCTTAGGTGCAGCAGAAGGCTGAGATTTTTGTTGCTTCTGAGGCTGCTGTTTCTTAGGAGGAGGGCGATTGTAAGGAGCCGTCCTGGGAGCAAAATGCGTCCGATATATAGGTGTAGGACGTGGAGGCTTAGCAGGAGCTGGCTTTGGCTTAGGTCTGACTATAGAAGCAAAGGATTTTTCATGGTCAGACAGTTTCTTGGTGACTGCCTCGATGGATTCATCAAAGAGGTCATTGCCTTCACAAGGAACATTAGCCAAACGGTCCTGAAGATTAGAATCCATGTCAATAGTACGAAGCCAGGCAAGGCGATTACTACAGAACAAGCAGCCGCCCTAGCAGATAACTCAAAGGCATCATAGGATGATTGAAGGAGATGTAGTCTGAGTTGAGATAGAGAAGCGATGACTTCTTGGAATTCAAAATGTTTTTGAGTGTCTAAATAACTCAAAAATTTTGGCAAAAGCTTAATGAGGATCTCAAAATAAGTAACAAAATGAAAATTATAATTGAGGACTTTAGAGGACATCAAAGCATTTTGATAGATGCGACATCCGAATTTGTCCATAGTTTTCCCTTCCCTTCCAGGAGGTACGGTGGCATAAACCTTGGAAGGATGGGACCTCTTTAAGGATGACTCCACAAGCAAGGACTGGTGATATAACTGTGAGTTGTCGAACCCTTTGTGATGTAGAGTTTTATACCTAGAGTCCAATTTGCCTAGAACTTCTGGAATTGTAAAAGGAGTCTCCAGGCATCTGGAAAAAGTCTGAGACAAGAGCTTCTGAAGAGGAAACTTAAGTGACTCTGCCGGAGGTTGGGGAAGATGCATAACTTCGAGATACACCTTAGAGTATTTGGAACCAGCATCTAATTGAAGATCCAGGTCAACAGCCATCTGAAGAAGAAAGGATGAAAAAGATAGCTGATTGGCCAATGCTTTGCCTTGAGAGGGACTCGAGGTTGTCGAAGCAGCCTGGGTCGAGGTTGAAGCTTTGGTCGGAAGAAAAGTATCAAATGAATATGGAGACTTGGACGAAGCAATCAAAACTGCGACATCCTCGAGGTTTGGAAGTGGAGACCTCGATCAAGGAGTAGGCGGTCTAGTAGAAGTAGGAGTAGATAGAGGCTTGGTTGAAGAAGGACGTTCTTTAGAAGAAGAACTGTGCCTGGAAGTATGCCTCGAGGAATGTCTCGATCTTCTGTGAGAATGGTGCTTGGAAGCAGATCTCGATGATCGAGGAGACTTCGCCTCGGAGACAGAAGCAGCTGATGCTACCAATGAATGGATAGGACTGGAGGCTGTAGAGTGAAGCTCCAGAGGCTTGGTGGAGGAACTCGATACATTCCCAAAGACTCTGCTCCTTGTATAGAGTGTGAGGATTCCTATCGAGGCACTGGTAAATAATCTGCTCCTTGCATGACATGCTTGGATGCCAGACCAGACATTCGCAGAGACTCTGCTCCCTGCAAAGAGTGTCGAAGCTCAGACTGAGGCAAAGGAAGCAGCTCGACCTTGCGGAAGTCTGCAGAATGCCCAGGCTGGATAAGAGGGAGAAGCTTCAGTCCCATATTAGTAAGGAACTGCATGAATTGCTTCTCCAACATGGTCTGGAAAGCAGCCGGCAAGGAGGGTACCGCGTCTGAAACTGGCCCACCTGCCTTGGCTGGAAGTTCCACATAGGCAGTGGGAATGTGCTTCGTCTTGGAAGTCTTAGGCACCTTAAGAACCACTGCTGGAACTTTCTGCTGTGTTACCTGACCTGAAGATATAGGGGAAGACACAGCAGGAGTCGTCGACAAGAGAGCTGCTGCAAACGAAGAAGGTTTGATGAGGCTCGAGGTGGAAGCAGTTGAAGCAGGAGGAGGCTCAGTCGAAGGTGAGGTCAAGGCTGTGTTCGAAGTAGAGGGATCAGAGGAAGAATCCATGCCGAAGAGCTGGTCCACCAAAAGACGACGATGTTTAAGGGCTTGAGGTTGATGAGTAGCACAGCGCTCGCACGACTTCGGTTGATGGTCCGGCACAAGGCACTTGAGGCACCAACGGTGTGGGTCCATAAGGGATATCGCACGCTGGCACTTGCTACACTTCTTGAAACCTGTAGTTGGCCGGAACATAGGAGAAAAAATAACCGCTGCAAAATCGAAGCCCCTGGGCTGCGGCCGGGTGGCCTGCCCCGGCAGCCGAACGGAAGAAAATAATTTTTTTTTTATTTTAAAGAAATAAAAGTAGTAAAAACAGCAATTCATGGAGAAAACCCCCCCCCATAAACCGCGGTTGAGAGAAGGCACTGAGTTGGATAACCTGAATTACCTGGTGGAGAAATACCTTGTGTATGTTGGACACTACAGCCATTTTAATACATATTTTCTCACAATCTAAGCAGCTAACCAGATGGAACAGCATGTACTTCGCTAATCTATGAAAATGATACTCTTGCTGGCCTAGTTCTTGTCTTCCTAAGAAGGATACTTCTCCAAGGTTCGGTGGCCATTGTTCATTTGTACTGAGCTGTTATCAGTGCCGTGTGACATATGCAAGGCACCCTGAGAAGCCACATAAAACACCCATAACAAGTAACAACCCCTGAAGGATGAAGGGGGAGCAGGGATGTGGGGGCCTGGTGCCTGTCTCTAAAGCAAGCCATGGGATCCAGGCATGGCCAGGATGCTGGAATGTCACCCTTGCATCTTTGTTTCCATTTGCGGCATAAGACTGCTTACAAGGACACCATCCTGAAGACATACAGTGTTGTATAACGAATAAATCAGCCTCAGCAAGGTGATAAGGATTCAAGATATGGACAAAAGAAGTTCCCGAAGTGCCCTCTGTTTCTGGACTGCTAGGGCCCCTCTTGTGGAGGGGGAAGTGAGAGGCGTGGACTGGGGGGGGGAATAGTTAGGTATACATTCTTTGTATCATTAGGGAGTCATATGACCAGAGTTCGGGGATGAGCCTTTTGAAACAAAGCAAGAATTTATCTGTATAAAAGACCATGCATCACAAGTAGGGCCAGAGAGATTTACCTGCTTATGCCTGGAGGGTGTGCTAGCCCCCTGCTTGGCATATGAGTGTAAATGTTACTCTCCATTGCATATTCTGAACTGACAATATATATTTCTTTCTGTTATGACTCTGCTGCTATAAATTTGTAAGCCATTTTACTAATAATAAAAATATTGTCTGTTTTGGAAAATACAATGCCGTCTTGTAGTCATTCCAATGAGGTCAGCAAAGCAGCCTTTTTATCTCATTGGTGACTGCCCGACGTGATTCCCGCAAGCATGTGTAGGTTCCCTGCGCCTGCGTGATTATTTTTCAGGTGTTCCTGTGAACTTCAAAGAATAACCCGTTCAGGGGGTACTGGACGGAAGGTTCTCCTGGGTGAGGGTAAGCAGGAGTTTTGGGGGCCACCTTGTGGACCATTTTTATTATTTTTTTTTTTTTTATGTGTGCCATAATTGGACGCCAAGACTCCGAGAAAAACAAAAAAACAAAAGAAGAAGATGTCTAGCCACCCAGAGACCGTACGGAATTAATACTGTACAAACTGTAAGTACAACTTTTTATTTTACTTTTTATATATATTAGCGTTATCAATAGGGAAAGATAGTACAGTGTAGGGAGGCGCGTGTTTGTTTTTTTCAAGCAATTGTATATTTGTATATAGAATAAGGACTTGTACAGTTTAGTCTGCATCAAGATGTTACCTCTAGAAGTCGTAAAAACAGCCAATCATTCTCAATTAGCTATAAATATAACCCACTTCCATGAAAAATGGATCAAAGTGACAGCTAAAAACCCCCAAAACAGCACAGATAATTGGCAATGGCCGAAGGAAGGTTCCCTACTGTGGGACGACCTGATGAAACTTCGGACCAATATTATGCAGCATAAGACTGGAAAATCTCAGAGTGATCATTTAGAAATGTGGACCTTGTGGCGGGAGTTTTGTACTAACCCTCCCATTACACAGCAATGTAAAAATAGCTGTCAAAACAAAGCAGCTCCAGCACCTTTTGACCCTTCCCTGGTAAGAAAAATCGAGGGAAATGTTACTCTGACCCCTCAGAGTGGATTAAATGTACCTGGCAATCACTTGCCCGCTCAGGACTCTGGATCAGAATCTGAGTTTTCTGATTCATCGTCTGATGCAGCACATGCTCAAGTGCCGGCACAGACTCCTTTCCGAAGGATGGACATCCCGTTACGACCAGAAGAGCTGGCAGTAACCCGGATGAATCCACAGCTTCCACAGCTCACATCCATGCCTCCACCCTTAACACCTTACCACCCTGTGGTCGGTGCTCTTAGGGACCATTTGGCACAACACCAAATCCCAGTGCAGCCACAACCCACCTTTGCGCAACCTATAAATGCTTATCAGAGCCCCATTTATGCAGACCCTGTCAGAACCATGTTCCAGTCAGCACTATCTCCCATGGAGATAGTGCTCCAGAACGAAGGATCTCCCACGTATGTATACGTTTGGGTATCCAATTTGGCAGGCTGGACAGAAGGACAGTCTCCACAAATGATTCCCTACCCCCGAGAGGGGTCGTTTGCAACAGTTCATATGAATACTGCCAGACTGTGCATCAAGCAAGGCACAGGAGACCCTGGCTGGGATCTCAAATACATGAAAAAAGGCTTAAAGGTGTGGGGAAAATACGAGCACATTTACAAGGGAGAAGCAGTTCAATTCCCAGGAACTGCTTTAAGACAAAGCGTGGCTACGCCCATGCCCATCATGCAAGCCCCCCTTCTCATGAGCACAAAAGAAGGAGGGGAAGTGCAGCGCTCCTACATTCCTTGGAGCTTCACTGACTTCGTGGCAATTAAACGGCAGCTTCCCCCCTTGATGCAGGGAGCTGGCCCATGGATTAAGAAGTTTGAAAAAATTACAGCTCAGTGGACCTTAGGAATAGGTGATGTCCGACACCTATTAGTCCAATTGGTAGGCAATACAACAACTGATATCTTTTCAGATGCTGGCATTCCAGATTATACACCCGATGTCACATACTTTGACGGAGCCCCATTTAATACCAGCCGCCCGAGGGTCTGGAAAGCCCTGCGGGAAAGATACCCTGACATTAAAGATTTTTCAAAGTTAACCACTAAAAGCTACCCTCTGACAAATGACATTTATGATCAGCCTTGTAGTCATGCGATCATGCGAGATCTGGCATACCAGATCTTAAAAAGCACGTTGCCAAAAAAGGTTCAGAGCGAGTTAGACAATGTTGTAGAAATAGAAGGAAAACATTTGAGTGAGATTGTTTCCCATGTCAATCAGTTTGTGAAACAATCAAAAGAAGAGGAAGCCAAAATAGAGAAAGAAATGGCACAGATGCAAAAGAAGGTTTTTGCTTTACGGATTGAAAAGGAGGAATCAGCGAAGGCAGACAAAGTACAACAGATTAGCCAGGCTATCCAAGATAACATTAACACAACAGTAGAAAAGGCATTACAACAGATTAGCCAGGCTATCCAAGATAACATTAACACAACAGTAGAAAAGGCATTACAACTTGCTCAAATTAAATGGACTAACAACACCCGGCAACCCCCCTTCCGAGGAGGCCGTAGGGGGAGGGGTGCCCCGTCTCAAATACCCAGATCTCAGATACAATGCTTTACGTGTCATAGATTTGGGCATTATGCAGATGAATGTAGAAATAAAACCCTGCGAGGGAAAAGCAGGTACAGGGGAGGCAGAGGCAATCCTCGGCCCCCTGGCAACCCTTACAATCAAGAAGGGCAAATGAATTGGGACCACGCGGGCCCTGAGGATGGGGGTGCATATACCCAATGACGGTCTCAATCTGTTTGCAAAAAGAAAAGATTTCTTTTGGTATGTGTGTTCTTTTTCTCAATGGATAGAAGCTTTCCCTTGCTCCTCTGAGTCAGCTGCTGCTGCTGCAGAGATGTTTTGCTGTGAGCTTTTTCGTAGACACGGTGTGCCTGAAGTTCTGTACTCAGACAATGACACCCATCTGTTTTTGTTTGCTGCCTGTATATCTCTATATTTGCTTAGCCCGCACTATGAAGCTATAGCATTTTACATAGCCATGCTTGGACTAGATTAACTCTCCTACTCTTCTGATTTAGCACCATTTAGATAAATACACTGCGACAAAACAAACACCCGAACATTTTTCCATGCCCTATGCCTCTTCTTTCATTTATGTTCCCTTTCCTTTCCTGCTTGAAGTTTTTCTTTCTTTCCTTGTTTCTTCTATGTTTAATTCTGGGTTTGTAGAAGTTATTTTTTTTTTTTTGTAATTTTGTACTACTTGTCAAAGTGATAAAAAACATATATAACATCTCTGGGGACACCAGATAGGACTGAGAACAAGAACTTGGTGATGTTAAGAAATTACCAGGGGAGATGGAAAATGCATTTAGGTTGGAAACCTGGGAAAGGGTGGTAAAGCAAGACAGCATGATTGTTGTCGTAAGTTGCAGACAGGACAGCGTAAGTTGCTAAACAGGGTACAATGCATGTGGATCAAGACAGAATTAAGAATGTGAGTTTCGCAATGATGAAGGACTGTGATTTTAGCCATATAATTTTGACAAGCTTGAAGGAACTAGTGTTTGATACTGAATGCAGTGGATTTGTTACAGGAAGTGAGTAATTTAAAGAGAATTAAGTCAGATAGGTTCTCGCGTAAAAGTGTGTCTGCTGGTAATAACAAAGTAAACCCAAACAAACATAAAGTGACCATTTGTCAGACATGTGGGGTTTGTGTTGGGCACCTCCCTGCCTTGGAATCCCAGTGTTGGGGGATTTAAAGTACAAGACTACCAATGATAGAGGTTAAGTATCCATATTTTTCTGACAATTGAATTATTTGGATTGTGTTTCGTTCTTGTGTGCTTACTGTCTCCTTTGCTTTCCCGTATTGTGTCTTTATCCTGTTGTTCTTTATGAATTCTTTCTTCCCATGCATGTTTGTATAACGTGTTATCATCACTCAGATTCTAAATACAATTGGAAATAGAAATTCCTTTAAAACAGTAGCTACATCGTAAATTGTCTATCACCATTCATTCTCTTGATCACCCTGCTTCTATTGTCTTTGATGTCTGCTCTCTCACTGCTGCTTTTGACTATTCCAGAGCTGATTTTGGACTTAAAAGTGCCCGGTATGACAGACGTGGCTGTGGTAGCCTGTCTTGGCAACGTGCCTATTCCTCTGATGGAAAATATATGTGCCCTGCCCGTGCTGCTATGACTTCCTGCTTTTCCTGGGCTGAGGGAGTTCATGACACCTGGAAACCAGCTAAGTTTACTGGCTTTCCCGGTATGTTCCTTCGCAAGTTACCAGCCCCTTCCCCTTGTAAGGTGGATGGCCTTTACTTTGCTAGGTCCTCTCTTTGGTCTGCCCCTGATGATCTGTATTGGATTTGTGGTCATATGGCCCGTCGAGTCCTCCCTGTCTCTTGCACTGGCGCCTGTGGCCTGGGTACCATCCGACCCAGTTTCTTTCTTATTCCCCTTACTGTGGGTAAGCAGTTGGGTGTCCCTGTTTTTGCTCCCCGTGCTCGCCGCTTTCTTCCTATTGGTGATTGGAGTGATCCTGAAAGGCCTCCTGAGCGTATTATCCATTATTATAGCCCTGCCACCTGGGCGGAGGATGGGTTATGGGGCTACCGCACTCCTATTTACATGCTTAACAGAATTATTCGCCTTCCGGCTGTTGTTGAAATCATAACCATTGAAACTTCTTTGACTTTAAACCTCCTCGCTCAGCAAAGCACTAAGATGCGCACTGCTATCTATCAGACCCCCTTGCCCTCGATTACCTCCTTGCTGCGGAGGGTGGGGTATGTGGTAAGTTTAATCTTTCTAACTGTTGCCTTGAGATTGATGAAACTGGCTAGGTAATTGAAGAGCTCACTGATCGCTCACTCCTCAGAGTGTAGCGGGACCCAGGTGTCAGACAAGGGTTCCGGTTCTGCCTGCAGGGAACATGGCTCAGTGTCCTCAGGGGTAGTGTCCCGTTAAAATGTCTCTTCTTTGTTTTCGCAGTCCTACATACGGAGCTGTTCAGGACCTGTTACAATGAGCCTTTTTCTAACCCAGAGAAGGAGGACACTGTTATGCTTTCAGTAACCTTGAACTGACCTTGCACTTAACATTTAACATGTTTTTTTTATTTTTTATTTTTTCCTTTTGAATAGACATTGCCATACTTCAGAATACCTCTCTATTTCTCATTGTACACTGTATCTTACTTTACCTAGTAAGTTTTGCTTCTTTTTCCAGATTGAAACTCACCCTAGCAATTGCGTCCCTGTCTGCCTTATGAATGAAATCGGCAGGGCACCGAGTCAGTATGATCACATTCTTACGTTTTCTCTTTCAGAAGTTCCAGTACCCCTTTCGATGCCTTTTATGATTATGTGATTATCATGCCATGTGTTATATCGCACTTTACTTTGCCACTATGTTCACACATTTATGATTCGTGCTATGATGGACGTTTGTTTTTGTATAACTGTGCATTTCTCTGCAGATCTAAGTTCAGCTCTGAATCTTTGCCTGATGGATGAAAAGTTCCACGCCTGTACCTTTGTGTTTTCTATGTTTGTGCCCTGTAATCTTTGTATTGTCTATCTGTTTGGTTTGTGGGGTACCCCGGGAAAACCGACTATCCATTGGCCATTTTTGGATATTTTTCTTTGACCATTTTTGGAGATTTTTCTCTCCCTTTTTACATTTTTGTCAATACATTTTTATTTTATTTAATTTAATTTTTTTTTTCTCTCTCTTTCATGGCCTGAGCGCTGCTCCGTTAGGGGTTCTCTTATTTAGAGAAAGGTTCTATAGACTTAATGGTATTTTTCTGTGCCCTCTCCTAAGTTTACACCATGTAACATGTCCTCTTCTACATATTGTGTACTTGAATCTTGTATCTTTCTTACTGTACTTATGATCAGTAAATGCATTATTTTTGTCCCTTGTTGACGCCCTCAGTACGGGCAACCTGTTCTCTCTCTTTCTTTTCTTTGACTCTCTTCATTGGATTTCGGCTGCTGGATGATGATATCTGGACTTCTTTCAAGATGGTGTCAAGTTTCAAGTTTCAAGTTTATTAGAGTTTTAATATACCGACTATCAAGCAAATATCTAGCCGGTTTACATAAAATTTTAAAAAAAAAATTTTCTAAAAAGAGGTACAAATAATTATAAAATATTAATTAAATTAAAATATGTAGTGAACATTAATGACTTTAACGTAACAAACTGGATGGTGAGGGCAGACGGGGAAAGGGTGGGTAAAGTTACATTGTAGAGAGAAAAATGGAGATAGTAAGGTTAGGGTTATAACAAATAGGGTGGGGAAAAAAATGTATGTGATGTAGAGTAGTATGTAAAAGTATGATAATAAAGAGAAGTTTAAACGGAGGAAAATGCGTCGAGAAATAGAAATGTTTTTAAGCTCTTCTTAAATTTATCAAGATTTTGTTCTTCTCGGAGTGGTTGTGGAAGAGAATTCCATAATGTCGGGGCAGATACCGCAAAATTTATTTTTCGTGTGTAATAAAATTCTTTTATAGACGGAATTAGAAGGAAATTTTGATTTGTAGATTAGAGAATGACACGGTGAAAAAATTGGTCCCCGTCACCGCCCCGTCCCCGTCTCACCATCCTCTGCACCGCCCCATCACCGCCATTCCCTTCACCGCCCCGTCACCGCCACTGCCACCCCATTCACCGCCCCGTCACCGCCACTGCAACCCCATTCACCGCCCCGTCACCGTCACCGCTGCATACATAAAAGCCTCAAACGGGTACGATTTTATATACTTTTCTTTATTTACGTATAAAGGAAACATTCTTTAAAACTTTAAAACTTTAAAACTTAGTTAAATATTAGTTAATAACTATACAAAAACAAAACACGACATGTACTTTTAATTGTCCTCCACGGAGCTGGTTTTTTTTTTTCACACAAACAGTCCTACTAGAAACCTCTAATGTGGCTTAGTAAAAGAGACTGGCTGAGCTACTCTTTCCAATAGCATACACATTCTCATGCTGAAATAGAAGGAACAAAATGCATAGGGAGGCAAAAGAAATCATAACAACCTAGCAGACAAATTGAAATTCAGAAAGAAAGGTGTAGAGCAGTAGATATATAGAGGATATGCAAATGAATCTGATTAATATATATTTTAAAAACTATTAGATAACAATCATGAAATCACAGGAAACAGTACATATGGAGAAACACACATTATTGAACATTGAAATAGCATTGAACGTGAATATAGGTGAAGCAAAATTCATCGTGCCAATTTCTCCACTTCCACGATTCTTTCCCTACACTCACCCCCAAGCCAGCAGCCGATTTCACTCTGCTCCTTCCTCGATGTCCTGAACTTCATCGGGCAGGGAAGGGAATGGCGGTGACGGGGCGGTGCAGAGGATGGTGAGACGGGGACGGGGCGGTGACGGGGACCAATTTTTTCACCGTGTCATTCTCTAGTCCTGAATTTCATCGGGCAGCAGCAGCATTCACAATTCACTTCTGTTGCCCGCTTCAGGCCTTCCTCTCTGTCGGGTCCTGTCTTCATGAAAACAGGAAGTAGGCAGGACCCGGCAGAGAACAAGGCCGAAAAAGAAAACCGGCAAACTAAGGAAAGCTGGAGAGCAGTAGCGTACCAAGGGGGGGGGGGGGGCGGGAGGGGCGAAAAAGGTAATGGCGCCATGCCTTGGAACACCGAGGCAGACCGAACCCCCGAACCTCCTCCCAGCCGAACCCCCGCCGAACCTTTCCGACTTTCCCAGCGAAAGCAGCAAACCTCCCAACAGTAGCGTCATCAGTGACGTGTCAGAGGGAGGAGAAAGCCGCGAAGGAGATTTAATTACAGGTGTGGCAGTAGCGATTGGTCCTCTTCTTAGGGGGCGGAGTCAATGCGGCAACGTGCAAGTCGGGTTGAGGAGACAGACCACGCGAAGACAAACATGGCCGCCTGGAAAAAAATGACACCCGGTCACGACCAAAGACTCACGGTGAAAACACGGTAAATAGCGGTTCTTTGAAGGGGGTACATTGGCCTGCGGGGACAAATCTTTTCACCTGCGCCTGCGGGCGGTGAAAACTTTTTTCCCCGTGTCTGCGGCGATTTGAGTATAGAGTCTCTGAAGTCCGCAGCCAAACCGCAGGCTCCCTGCGGCTCACTGCGGGGATCTCTCCCCGTGTCATTCTCTATTGTAGATCTCAGAGTTCGAGAGGAATATTGAGGAATGAGTAATTTGTGTAGAAATAATGGCAAGTGTGAAGATTTTATTTTGAATGTCAGTAAAATAATTTTGTAGGTGATGCGATGTGTCACAGGAAGCCAATGAGCATCTTTCAAAGCTGGTGTGACATGGTCATATTTGCCTAAGTTGTAAATAAGTTTTATAGCTGAGTTTTGGATTAATTGAAGGCGTCAAATTTCTTTTTGTGGTAATCCATTGAAAAGGGAATTACAATAGTCTAAATGGGAAATAATCAGTGAATGGACAAGAATTTTAATAGATTCAGTTTCTAACATTGAAGTCAATGAGCGTATTAAGCGGAGTTTATAGAAACAAGTTTTTACTACTGAACTTAGATGGTCATGGAATGAAAGGCTGTTATCAATGGTAATACCTAAGAGTTTTATTTTTGTCTCCATTTGGATTGGGATGGATTTGATAGAAATTTTTTCTGGGAGAGTTTCTAACTTTTTGGTTGAAAATACAAGACCGTGAGATTTTTCTATGTTGAGTGCAAGTTTATTGAGGTGAAGCCAGTCGTTTATTGAATCCAATTTATTGTTTATAGATTTGATATCAGAATTATTAGATGTAGTAATAGGATGAAGTAGTTGAATGTCATCGGCGTAGGCAAAGATCGTGAATCCAATAGATTGTGCTAAGGTTAAGAGAGGCGATAGAAATATATTAAATAATAATGGAGAAAGAATAGAACCTTGTGGGACACCATACGTTAAAGATAAGGAAGAAGAGATTTCGTTGTTGGCAGAAACTTTGAAACTGCGTTCTTGGAAATAGGATGAGAACCAGGATAATGCGGCACCTGTGATACCGCATTCTTTAAGTCTGTTTAAGAGGAGAGAGTGGTCTATGGTGTCAAAGGCTGCAGAGAGATCAAGTGAGATAAGAAGAACAGATTTTTGATGATCAAGATAGTAGTGAATGGTTGAAATTAAGCCTAACAAAGATAATTCTGTAGAATAAGAAGAACGAAAGCCGGTTTGACAGGGGTGTAAAGTGGAGTGTATGTGCAGACCCCTTTCATTCCGAATGTGCACCGTACTGGTTTAAAGTGACTGCGTGCCTTGAACTGCTGCATCCTGAACTTTTATTTTCTTGGACACTTTCTCTCCCTGTTTCTACCCGTTTTGCCGGTTTGCTGGACTTTTTGCAGTTTTGGCTCTGGATATTATTTTTATGAAGGACTGCTTGTTTTCTTCTGTATATTCCTTTTAAGTGACATTATAATTTTTATGCTGTGATGCCTAGGCTAGGTTATGGACCTGTCAAGTGTGTCCATTTTTGTTTTCATTTTTATTACCATGTCCTTCGTTTCTTGTAATGCTTTATTTATATTTTGTTAGCTTGCCTCTTATACTACCACCTGAACAGAAAACACATATGTCCTGTATGCCTTTCTTGCTTTCATATCTTCCTATGGTCTGGTTCTCATATTTTTAATGACTCTCAATGCTGTTCTTTACTTAGCAATGACTACTGTTTTTATCCTGCTGTGGAATTGTTTTTATGGTTCCCCTATTAGCCTTTTGTGCCTCCATCCTCTGGTTCTGGCATATACTGTATCTTAGTTTAGCTAGCTGGGTGGGCTGCCCCTCCTCCACGCCTTTGTTACTTCCTCTCCCGGCCACCCTTTGAGTGGCGGCCCTCGTTACTTCGGCCCTCGTCACTTCAGCCCGCCAAGAGGGGACTGAGTTGGATAACCTGAATTACCTGGTGGAGAAATACCTTGTGTATGTTGGACACTACAGCCATTTTAATACATATTTTCTCACAGTCTAAGCAGCTAACCAGATGGAACAGCATGTACTTCGCTAATCTATGAAAATGATACTCTTGCTGGCCTAGTTCTTGTCTTCCTAAGAAGGATACTTCTCCAAGGTTCGGTGGCCATTGTTCATTTGTACTGAGCTGTTATCAGTGCCGTGTGACATATGCAAGGCACCCTGAGAAGCCACATAAAACACCCATAACAAGTAACAACCCCTGAAGGATGAAGGGGGAGCAGGGATGTGGGGGCCTGGTGCCTGTCTCTAAAGCAAGCCATGGGATCCAGGCATGGCCAGGATGCTGGAATGTCACCCTTGCATCTTTGTTTCCATTTGCGGCATAAGACTGCTTACAAGGACACCATCCTGAAGACATACAGTGTTGTATAACGAATAAATCAGCCTCAGCAAGGTGATAAGGATTCAAGATATGGACAAAAGAAGTTCCCGAAGTGCCCTCTGTTTCTGGACTGCTAGGGCCCCTCTTGTGGAGGGGGAAGTGAGAGGCGTGGACTGGGGGGGGGGGAATAGTTAGGTATACATTCTTTGTATCATTAGGGAGTCATATGACCAGAGTTCGGGGATGAGCCTTTTGAAACAAAGCAAGAATTTATCTGTATAAAAGACCATGCATCACAAGTAGGGCCAGAGAGATTTACCTGCTTATGCCTGGAGGGTGTGCTAGCCCCCTGCTTGGCATATGAGTGTAAATGTTACTCTCCATTGCATATTCTGAACTGACAATATATATTTCTTTCTGTTATGACTCTGCTGCTATAAATTTGTAAGCCATTTTACTAATAATAAAAATATTGTCTGTTTTGGAAAATACAATGCCGTCTTGTAGTCATTCCAATGAGGTCAGCAAAGCAGCCTTTTTATCTCAGCACGAAGTAACAAAGTTAAATGCAGAGAATCAAAGACGGACTTCTTAGCTCCACGGAAAACTGAAAACTGAGGAGACGCGCCCTGCGCTGGGCGGGAGGGCACTCATGCATGCGCGGTGCGGTCGTCTCGAAACTTCGAGTTTCTTTGGGCAGGTCTGCTTGCGAGGCTTCCGCATCCAGGCTCTGTTGATGATGTCACCCATATGTGAGAATAGACTGCCTGCTTGTCCTGGGATAAAAGGTGGAAATGTGGAGGGAGACGAAAAAAAGGAAAGATGCCAGACCTCCTGGGGAGGGAAGGAAATGAAAGGGGAGGACAGAGATGGCAGATGGATGGTTAGCATGGAGAAAGAAGGAGACCCTGGCAAGCAAGTTATCAGAAGACAACCAGAGCCTTGGACCAACAAGATTTGAATAATGACAACAAAAGGTAGAAAAACTAATTTTATTTTCTGTTTTGTGATTACAATATGTCAGATTTGAAACGTGTATCCTGCCAGAGCTGGTGTTAGACCGTAAACATGAGCTGGGATTTAACAGAGAGAGGAAAAATATTTTTGTTTGTTTATTTTGTTTATACCACAGCGCCAGTGTGGTTAGGATAAAAAAAAAAAAAAAGGAGAAGGAAAAGGAGATGAAGAGGCTATAAAATAAACCCACCAGGATGTTTGAAAAAACACCCAATTGGGCAGGAAAATTGAATCAAATCAAGTAGAAAAACCATTTCAATAGGCTGAATCAAATCGAAATTTTTTTTCCTGAATCGGGCAGCACTAGTGCCAAGAGACCTTTGACAAATTTGAAGGAAGGGGGAGAACAGGCATATTCTCTCACAAACTCTGTGTGTTTCTTGGTTTGGCTCTCTGGCTTTCCTCGTGTTTGTTAAATTCTTGTTCTTGGCTCTTAAGCAGCCGTCAACCAGATCTCAAGTCAGCTCCCTGAGCCACTAGAGCAATATCATGTAGGCAGCCCAAATATAGTGGCTGCATATTTCTATGCCCTGGGCTGGTGGAATGTGTTTTCCCACTTGACATATAAACTCTGAAGTTTCAAAACTGTGATCCTTGCTGGGCTTTCAGAGCTCAGGGTGAGAATGTGGCAAAGAATCTCATGTAGACTCTATAGGCAGAGAGTGGTTATTGGCCTGGAATCGGTGAGTACCAGGGGAAGTGCTGCAGTGCAAAAGGGGATGGATAAGCAATCTCAGAAAACAAGAATGTACCTGGATCCAGGGAGAGCAGAGCAGGGAAATGATCTATTCTGGTGGTCAACAGGGAGTCACAAGGAAAGAAAGTCTTATCTGTACAGAAGAGTGAGAAGTGGGAATCAGTGAAGGGACGGGTGAGCTAAACCTTCATGGTACAGCAGCTGGTTAGGGAAAAATGCATTGGAGCTTGCTGGAGAGTGGAGAATATAGGGAAATAGAAGCCTGGGTCAAGGGGAAATGAGAAGCAGAACAGGTGAAAAAAATGTAGGGAGTGGAGCAGGAAGAGAGCTATTAAAACTTCTTGCTCCCAAATATAAAACATCAAATTATGCCTGTGCAAAAGAAGAAAAAATAAAAAGCGCAGAGGGAGGAAAAGAGGACAAGGAGGGGCAAGGAAGATAAAGAACATAAGAATAGCCATACTGGGTCAGACCAATGGTCATTATCCTATTTCCATAGTGGCCAATGCGGGTCACAAATACCTAGCAAAACCCCAAATAGTAGCAACATTTCATGCTACTGTCCCAGGGTAAACAACACAGAGCAGCAGATATATGGTAACTCTGGCTACCTTGTTAGGCAGACTGGATGGACATTACAAGCCTTTGCCATAATTTACTATGTTACTATCCTCACTATTACCACTGGCTTTTTTTTGTTGTGCATAAGTACACCAGCCTAGTGCGATATAGAGAAACATTTATACAGGCAGTCAAGTAGGTAACTCATTGAACTTTTTACATCACTTGAGAAAATTGTCCTCATAAAGGAATATTATATTAATTGTGTTTTCAAAATGTCATTACACATTTCCACAAAATTACTTTGCCCCACAGTTCACACTGCTCTTGAGAGAGGAGGGGTTAATCATAACGTCATCAAGCACAGGAAAAGAAACCCAAAAACCTGTGCCAGTGATGTGTGAGATGATGTCACAATGCAGCTGATGACTGTAACACTCATAAAGGACAAGTTGTGTCTGGTGTTCAGGGAGATTCAACTGATTGCTTATATCAAGGAAGAGTAAGAGAAAATTGAATATGTCTAGAAGTAAGTTATGCTACAACAGTTTCCTGATGAGAGGCTGAACTACAACTAATACCTTGAGAGGCAGGAAATCTAAGTCTGACACACATTGGAATCTATTCACTAAGGTATATTCTCTCACACAGATGGTCTCATGTTATTTGGAAAACAAACTGGTCCTGCCTTTGTTTATTAGGGGAAAGTGAAAAAGATGAAGGAAAAAGTGTGGTGTAGATGATGGGCTGTGGGACTGGTTGGAGAAAAGTACACCATGTGAATTACCAAACTTCCAAGGACTAGAAAAAAAGCACATGGAGGGCTGTGTTCTGGCCCCAGGGCTATCGGTTGGACAAGTCTGTTCTATAAAGTAAACTAGAACGACATTGTTTGTAGTTAGTTGACTTTTTGCTTATTCTAAACACAAGCATAGTGGCGTAGGGAGGCGGGATCTGCTCCAGGTGGCGGGATCTGCTCCAGGTGGCATATTGGTGGGGGCACCAGCACCCCTCTTCCCCGCTCTTCCCACTCCTCCCCTTGCCTCTAGTTATTCACTGTCATGAGCAACAACTTTAACATGCTCCTCGTGACCGTGTCGTCTCTCCTGCTGACATCACTTCTGGGTGCAGCATATAGGGAGTGACATCAATGGGAGAGACGATGGGGTCGCGAGGAGCACTTTGAAGTTCTTGCTGCTTTTTGTGGTGACAACTAGAGGTATAAGGGAAGGTGGGGCACACATGTGGCAGGGGGATCGGGGAAGGGTCAGGGGGTGCGGAGATGAGAGTGGGGGAGGAGCACCACTGCCCCGGGCGCCTCTCACCCTCACTATGCCACTGCACAAGCAATGGAAGTTACAAAGATATTTTAACTTTCAGATGATATTTTTTATAATTACCATATACCTGTATGAGCGTCAGAAGCATTCAGCGCGGCTTCCTGAGCTAATAACTGCTATTGCAGTTTAGTAAAAGGGGGGAAAGAGTGTCAAGTGAGCCACTATCATCATAGGTTCTGAAAAAAAACTCCACTAGGCATCAAACTTTTGTGCTTTCATACTTGTGCTTCAAAAAAACATTTTATTGTGGAATATATGAATCGTGAACAATAAATAGCAAAAATCTTATAAACAATGATAGTAATCCAATTGTAGTAGGCGTTCATGTAGAAGAAAGTGGTTACATATAATGCAGTTTTACAACACTGTCTTAAAGTCTGCTATTTATTGTTCACGATTCATATCGTGAACATTTTTTTGGGGAAAAAAAAAAAGATTTCTAGAATAAGCAGGAATAATATGTTATGCTATACTTTTATTTTTAATTATTCTGCACAGATCACAAGCTAACAAATGCTAGGTTTAACTAAATGGTGCTAAAAGTTTTTAGCACGGGCCGACAAGGTAAATGCTCCGACAGTGTTAGAGCATTTACCATGCTGGCCCGTTGTAAAACCTCGAGCGCCGTTTAGCAAAAGGAGCCCAAAATTTGAGTAAGAAATACAGTGATCCCCCATTATAATGCAATGATTGGGATCCATAAAATATGATTGCATAAGATGCAGGATTGTGTTATAGCAGGGGTAGGGAACTCCGGTCCTCGAGAGCCGTATTCCAGTCGGGTTTTCAGGATTTCCCCAATGAATGTGCATGAGATCTATTTGCATGCACTGCTTTCAACGCATATTCATTGGGGAAATCCTGAAAACCCGACTGGAATACGGCTCTCGAGGACCAGAGATCCCTACCCCTGTGTTATAGCAAGGCCAATGAAAAAACACCTAAATTGAATCACACATTAATCTGATCCAAAAGATCTATTTGGGTTGCTAAAAACCAACATAGCATTAATACAACTGAATGACTGAATCATGTACAGTATTTTTTTTTCAGTTCATAAAATTTTTATTGTATATTTTGTGAAACAAGAAAACAGAGAACATAAGACAAAGAACTCCCAGGGGAAGTAATCAGCACATACTAATCAGCAAATGAACAAGCATGTGTGTAAAGTGAAACATAAACATAAAAATGCATATGCAATCCCAACCCCAGGAAGAAACCATCGTGAAACCTGGAGAGAGAAACTAAGAATACATAAAAAATTAGTCAATTATACAAGCAATAGATTCAAAACAAAGTCCAAGCTAAAAAAAATTCCATAGCGTCATATAAGAAAAAGCTATGACGCACTATATAAAAATGGTAAAACTGATTGAACTGGGATGACAGTTGATTTGGAATGTCAATGTTACTGTGAGTAATTGAGTAGTGGGGCCCAAATCTTAGTGACAGTTTAGAGTATTGGAGAAAATGGCTGTCTTGGATTCATATAAATGAGTCAGCAGGACAGTTTTCCACCAAAATGTGATATTAAGAAGATTCGCTGACTTCCAATTATGTAATATCATTTGTAGCATAAGTGCAATTAGGATGTTGAAAATAAATTTTTGCCAGTTATCCAAGATATCAGGTAATGCCATAGATCTAAATATGATAATGTCAGGAGATAGAGAGGATGTAACAGGCAAAATCTTCTGGATATAGTTCCAAACCAGCATCCAAAAAGACTTCACAAGAGGACAAGAGTATAACATGTGTAGGGAATCCCCTAGGTCTGTACCACAGTGCCAGCATGAATTAGTCTCTCTGAGACCAGCCCGAAACATTTTGTTGGGAGTCCATAGAGCTTTGTAATTAATGAAATATAGAGACTGAGTTAAACTGGTGGAGGTGGTAGGGCGAAGTACCCAACTGAAATATTGAACCCATTCCGGTGAGGAACCCATCCAAGAAGTTTTGGACTGCCATGTATCTGCTTTTTTTGGTCTGGAATAAAAATTGGAGCGTAACTCTTTGTACAGAATTAATGGAAGATACATCTCTATCATGATCTATTTTCTTAATACAAACTGTTGTAAAGCTGTAAAATGTTGATGTTGTCCACATTCTGAGTTTCTAGTCATTTCAAACGTGCCTTGAGATGTTCTTTAGCCTCCGACACTTTTGGTAAAAGAGCAGGAGGAACATCAATATCTTCTTCATCCTCAGTGTTGACTTCTGACAGAGTGGTTGCAACCTTTTGATAAATATTTGTCACAATTCTTTCATCTGTCACATGTTCTTATGTGGGACACTCATTAAGAATATCACTGTGCATGTTTGCATTTTTCTAATGATTCTTCACCTAACCGCATATCCTCTGGAGAAAAGCCTAAAAAAGCTTCCTCATGGGCATCTCCAGGACAGGATTAATTTGTCGAGGGCCCCTAGGCACACATGTGCATTGGGCCCCTTAGCCCTGCCCCACCCCCTGACTCACCCTGCCCTGCCCCGCCCCCATTTATTTACCTGTTTTCTTATTTACTTCTTTATTTCCACTTGTATTTCTTTTTTTCTTTTATTACAAAATTCAAAACAAACAAAAAAGATTACCATACCAGTGCCAGTGTACAGTTTTAGTTCTATGCAAACCCCAAACATCTCTGAACAAATTCCCCCTTCCTTCCCTTCCCACCTACTTGCCCAGGACTTTAACTCTGAACCCTTTCCATACGTATATAAAAGTGTTCAAATGCATAAGTCTATATTAATAATCAAGTTTGCAACTCCTCTCAACTGCCTCACTCTATGTCATCCAACTTTAACCCATATGTATGTATAAACAACCAAATCTGTATCTCCTCTGATATGTTCCACATGTATGTTAATTTGTAACAAAACAACAAGGCAAGCCATCCACCAAAGAATCCAATGTGGAACAAAAGAAGATTGGCAGACAATAAAGACAAATCAGGTTTATTCAAGGCGCTCCCAGGAACCATGCCTGATGCATTTCGCCAAACAAGGCTAGTCAATGCTAACAGAAAACCATATCTTTCATACATACAGGACACAGAACCATCCTTACCCAGTATGGAATAAGTAATCACAAACTAACCCCCTCCTTTTTTTATAAAAGCACGGAAGAGGTTTTTAGTACTGGCTGGCGGACTGAATGTTCTGCGCTGTTCTGATGATCATAGGAATTATGTGACCATCGGACCAGTGCAGAGCATTCAGCATGCTGGTTTGTGCTACAAACCGAAGGAACGGTACAGTTTAGGGGGGTGAAGAAACAGTGATGCATATCCCCCCAATACTGAACATAATATAAAAATAGCAGATGTAAATTTGAAAAAAGAGAAATAACAAATCACTTTACAAATTAACAAATAAAAATAAAACAAAAAATGGAAAATAAGATAATACAATCTCTCCTGCTGCTGCCGAAGCCTGTAAACAAATTTAACACACGCTCAAACAATGCGCGTGCCGCTGATGGCTTCCCTCCTCCTTCCTCCCCCTCAAGACGTAACTTCCTATTTAATTTATGGAGGAGCAGGAGGAGAAATCCGGCAGCGTCACGCGCACTGTTAGAGCCCCGTGGTGTGTGTTAAATTTGTTTACAGTACAGGCTTCGGCAGCGGCAGGAGAGAGAGAGAGCAGTCGCAGGCCCTGTTTCTTTCAATGGGGGGGCCCGGTGTTGCCGGTCAAGGGGGGGGACCCCGGTGTTGCCGATCAATGGGGGGGGGGCCCGGTGTTGCCGATCTATGCTGGGTGTTAAAAAAAAATTTTTTTTTCAGTGTTCTCCTTCAGCAGGCCCCCCTGACCATTTTGGGTCCTAGGCACATGCCTACTAGGACTATTCATTAATCCGTTCCTGGGCATCTCCCTCAATTATCAGATCCAAATCCCTTCAACCAGCATTGCTCAATGCAAATTGCTGAGATAGCATTGTAGTATGTTTATTGGACAAACCAAAAATCAGTTAGATCAGTAATTACTCTGGACAATTATGTACATTAGCATATTCCTTCTTTGGGGAACATCCAGAATGGGTTCATACAATCCAATTTGTGAATTCACACCCCTAGCTACAGCATTGAATAATAATGATAATTAGCAAATTTGGCAAACAAGCATATAACAATACATACTACTAAAGATTACAAAAAATCTGGCTGAGTTTTACACAAAATAGATATCTGCATTATTCTGTTACAGTACTTGTAATTATTCCTGACAAGAGGAATTTTTTTCTTTGTCATATTATTCACAAAGGCCCAACTCCAGTGACCACAGAATTGCAAGATTTTGTGGAGGCTTATAGAAATGAATTCTTCCACTATGATCCTTTATATTTTTCTCATCATGTTAGTGTACTAACCCTGCCCTTGCCATGCATTTGGAGCCTGATTCTATAAACAACACCTAAATTGGTAGGTGCCTAGGAAAATGGCACCTACTGCATGTTATTCAAAGTTAAGCCGTGGAAAGAAGGCAAGGACATATTCTTCATACGCAATGGGATATGCCCCTCACATTGCCCCTGAGGATGAGAACGAAACAGGGGACTCTGTAGAGCATTCGGCTGAGGCACCCCCTAAAAGAGAGAGCTTGGATTCCTTGTGGACCCATGAAAGCTAAGTTTTCCTTCATATTTGATTTAGTGGAGGAAACTGCTAATATCAATAACTGTTTGATTTGAATGTTTTTATTGATACACTGATGATTTCTTTGATTCTAAACTTGCATATGGCACTTTATTATTTATTTTTTCATATATAAAAAAAGCACTTTTGCACTTAAAAGGTTCACAGGGTGATGGAAGGTGATGTTTGTGGGTAAAACCTTGTAGGGCGCTTTCTGCGCTCAAGCGCTGAGGATATACCCAGGTGAACTCCTTATATAAAATTTTTGTTAGGAAGTTCCCATGAACTGATTAGTCACCCTGTGTAAATCATATTAAATCTAACTTAATACAATGTCTTCTTTTTGAATGGTAGGTGTGCATGTGCAAAGATAGAATACAAAGGACTAGGAGCAGGTCTTTGGGATTGATTTGTACTTGTGACTGACCCCTCCTCAAATACATACATTCTTAGGCTTTTTGATATTCAAAGTTAGGTATCATTTTAGAATCTCACCTAGTGGCACCTAACTCAAATTAGGCTGTAACTTAGGTGCTGCAAATTAGGCTGCATCTGTAACTTAGATGCTGGTGCCTAAGTCAGTCCATGCCTATACTGTGCCTCCAACCATGCCTACTTTTCATGTAAGTGCCACTAGGTGCCTTGGTGTAGACACCTATATGGGCCTACCGAGATAGGCGTCTACCTGAAAAATTTTTTTTTAATTGGTTTTTGATGGCGCTGTTCAATTAACAGTTCAGATTGAACCAATTAAAAAATTTAAGTAAGGTGCCTAGATTGGCTAGGCCCGCCGATCTAGGTGCCTAAAGGCAGGTGCTTTTAATAGAATCAGGATCTTAGGGGCTCATAATAAAAAAAAAAAAGTCTAAAAAGTGGCCTAAATGGGTACTTGGACGATCAAAAAGCCTGATCGTCCAAGTACCCATAATCAAGACGTTATCTAAAACCAGCTTAGGCCTTTCCCCTGCCTCTATATGTTGTGTCAAAGTATTTTTTTTAATAAGAACATAAGAAAAGCCTTCACCGGATCAGACCGAGGTCCATCCAGTCCGGTGATCTGCACACGCGGCAGCCCATTTAGGTACTCCTGATTGGAGACCCAGATATACCGTAGCCCTCAATATGATTTGCAAGAAGGTGTGCATCCAACTTGCGCTTGAATCCCAGAACAGTAATCTCTGTCACAACACTCCGGGAGAGCATTCCAAATTCCCAGCACTCGCTGTGTGAAAAAGAACTTCCTGACATTCGTCCTGAATCTGCTGCCACTCAGTTTCAGTCTGTGACCTCTTGTCCGTGTCACCTCCGAAAAAGTTAGTAATGCTTCTTCTTGGTCTATTTTATCAAATCCCTTTATTAATTTAAAAGTCTCTATTAAATCCCCTCTCAGTCTTCTCTGCTTGAGGGTAAACAGTCCCAATTTCCTAAGGCGCTCTTTGTAGCTCAAATTTTCCAATCCCATGACAAGTTTCGTGGCTCTCCTCTGTACCCTCTCCAGCAGAGTTATATCTTTCTTGAGGTATGGAGACCAGTGTTGTACACAGTATTCCAATTGCGGTCTGACCATTGCTCTATAAAGTGGCATTATTACATCTTCCGATCTACTCGTGATCCCCTTCTTAATCATGCCCAACATCCGGTTTGCTTTCTTCGCCGCTGCCGCGCATTGTGCCGAAGGCTTTAGGGTTCTGTCAATCAGTACCCCCAAATCTCTTTCTTGTTCGCATTTTGCTAATGTCGCCCCCAGCATCTTATATTCGTGTTCTTTGGTTTTTTTCCTAGATACATCACCTTGCATTTGTTTATGTTAAAATTTATCTGCCACTTTGTTGCCCATGCTTCCAGCTTGTTCAGATTCTTCTGGAGTTCCTCGCAGTCCCTTTGAGAGTCAACCGCCCAACATAGTTTTGTATCGTCTGCAAACTTTGTTATATTGCAAGTTGTTTCCTCTTCCAGATCATTTATAAAAATATTGAACAAGATGGGCCCAAGAACCAAGCCCTGGGGCACGCCGCTAGTCACCCTCTCCCAGTCCGAGAATTTCCCATTTATGGTAACCCTCTGCATTCTGTTCTCCAACCACTTGCCGATCCATCTGTGCACTTCTCCTCCTACTCCATGGCTTAGTAGTTTCTTCATAAGCCTTGCATGTGGAACCTTGTCAAACGCTTTCTGGAAGTCCAAGTAGACTATGTCCACTGAATCCCCACTATCCACTTGTTTGTTCACTTTCTCAAAGAATTGTAGTAAATTTGTCAAACATGACTTCCCTTTCCTGAATCCGTGTTGACTAGCCCTTATTAGGTTGTGATCCTCCAAATGTTGTACAATGTTGTCTTTAATCAGTGTTTCAATTATCTTCCCAGGAACCGAAGTGAGGCTCACAGGTCGATAGTTTCCTGGATCACCTCTTGATCCTTTTTTGAAAATTGGGATAACATTTGCTATCCTCCAGTCTTCTGGTATTTGCCCGGTTCTAATTGACATATTAGCCACAGTTTGTAGCAATTCACCAATTTCGACCTTAAGTTCCTTTAAAACTCTCGGGTGAATTCCATCCAGTCCAGGGGATTTGTCACTTTGTCAATCTGAAAGTATATCATGTCCAACGTCACATTTACTGTTGTGAGGCTTTCTTCTATGCCTCCGGTGAATATCTTTCCTGTGTCTGGCACTGTTGAAATGTCCTCATTTGTGAAGACAGAGGCAAAGAATGAATTTAACCTATCGGCAACCTGTTTATCCTCTTTAATTGATCCTTTCTTTCCTTGTTCGTCGAGAGGGCCCACTGTCTTTCTTGCTGGTTTCTTACCTTTTATATATCTAAAAAAGGGCTTGAAATTTTTGGTTTCCTGAGCTATCTTTTCTTCATAGACTTTTTTGGCGTCTCTTACCACTTTATGACACTTTTTCTGGTCAATTTTGTGACAGTTCCAGGCCTCTAATGTTTTTTCTCGTTTCTATTTTTTGAACGAATTCCTCTTCTCTCTCACTGCATCTTTCACCTCTTTTGATAACCACGCTGGTTCTCCTTTGTTCTTCTTCCGCCTTCCTTTAGATATCTTCGGTATGTGAAGATTATGTGCTTCTGTGATGGTGTTTTTCAGCAGAGACCATGCTTGATCAACTGTTTGGTTTTCTGCTTTGTGCTTCTTGAGCCGTTTTCTAACCATGGATCTCATGCTGTCGTAATTCCCTTTTTTGAAGTTAAAGGTCGTGGTTTTATTCTTGATTGGTTTCCCCTTTCCGATGCTTATGGTAAAAAAGATCATATTGTGATCACTTGTCCCTAGCGGGGCCTTAACTTTTACATCTGTTGCTCTTCCCGAAATGCCATTTATGACCAAATCCAGGACTGCATTTCCTCTTGTCGGTTCTCCTACCATTTGTTCCATGAAGCAATCTCCTATCATTTCCAGGAATTTTATCTCCCTGCCGCAGTTTGATGTTTCCAAATTTTAGTTTATCCCCGGAAAGTTGAAGTCTCCCATGATCGTCACATTGCCTGATTTACTTCCCCGATTAATTTCCTCCATTATTTCTTTGTCTGTTTCCTCAGTCTGTCCCGGAGGTCGATAATAGAGGCCAATTTGTGTGTCCGCCTCTTTATGTCCAGGAATCTTTATCCAGAGTGATTCTAGTTTTCCATTTGCTTCTATCTCTCCTTCTCTAACAGACTCTATTTCTTCTTGGACATATAGGGCAATACCTCCCCCTTTCTGCCCTATCCTATCTCTTCTGTATAGTTTATATCCTTGTAATGCTGTGTCCCATTCATTTTCTTCATTCCACCATGTTTCTGTTATTCCTATGATATCCGGATGTTGTCTACTTGCTAATTCTTCCAGCTCTCCTATTTTGTTTCCTAAGCTTCTGGCATTCGTGTACATACATTTAAGTTCTGTTCGTGCTAAGTTACTGGATTTAGTGGTCCACACATCCTTTTTTGTATCTAATTGATCCTTTTTATTTCCTCTTGTAGTGTCCTCATATTCATGCCCTATATCTGTATGATTGCTTGGAGTTGCCTCCTCAGGATATCTTGCTGTCCGGGCCATCGACCGGCTGTCGACTGTCGGCTCTCCCCTGATCTTTAGTTTAAAGCCTTCTCAGTGAACTTCCTTATGTTCTCAGCCAGAACTCTCACTCCTTGTTTGGCTAGGTGAAGTCCGTCCTTTCTATAATATCCGCTCTTTCCCCAGAATGTTGTCCAGTTTCGCACAAAGTCAAAACCCTCTTCTTCACACCAACGCCTCATCCAGGCGTTCACAGCTCTCAGTTCATCCTGTCTCATAGCATCCGCTCTCAGTACCGGAAGGATTTCCAAGAAAGCCACCTTCACCTCTTCCACCTTCAACTGCCTTCCAAGTGAGCGGAGCTGATCCTTTAATTCTTCCCTGTCGTACTTCCGTCTGCAAACATCATTGGTTCCCACATGGATGAGCACAGCAGTTTCCTTTCCCCCTGCTCCATCTATGATCCTGGTGATCCTGCTGGTCACATCCTTGACTCTTGCACCAGGCAGGCAGGTGACTAATCTATCCCTTCTTCCTCCCGCAATGTGGCTGTCCACATTTCTTATTATGGAATCTCCGACTATAATCCCAATCTTCTCTAGTTGGATGATACTCAGGGGTCTTAAGTCTGTATCCTCGGCGTAAGTCATGCTTGCCTTCATCTGTGTCTCGTCCTCAGTTGGTCTATCGTCTCTGCTGATTGGATTGTTGTCTCTTTCTGCATCAATTGTTCCAGCCTCCTTGGTTGTTTGGTTGCTGATCTCAAGCCCTGGGGTCTCCACAATCTGCTGGTGGGCATCTTCGATGTATCTCTCCAACTCTTCAATCACTTCATTAGAGCTGGACTCCACAGTCAACCTCTCCTGCGTGCGATTTTCCTCTTTAATAATGAGAAGTTCTTCTAGTTCCTTCACCGTTCCCTCCAGCAACCAGACTTGCTGTTTCAGGCTTTCCAGCTCCCTGCACCGACTGTAAATGTATGCCATAGTCCCAGAGGGGAGGTATTCATACATACTGCAGCCGGTACAGAAGACTGGAAAGCTCATCTTCTGGCTTCCGTGGGCGCTCATAGCCTCCTTATGACCCAAGGATTTGGGATCAATTAATTTGTTGGCCTTTCTTCCTGGCTCTTTCTTAAGGCGTCTTCGCAAAGGTGCTCTCGCTAAGGTGAGCGCCTTTGCTGCTCGCCTTCGCCGTGCGCCAAATGGCCGCACGCCGTTGGCCCTCTCCCTTATAAGGGTGAGCTGAGTCGCGCTGTTTCTGACGCGCTGGGGGTGGGCGGAGCTACCTCTCGCCTACCCCGCGCTGCCTGCGATCTTTTCAAGCCTTTGCTGGTATAAGTAATTTAAAAAAGAATAAAGACTATCTCCTTACAGAATTTGCAGCTCCGGTGGTTCCTACCTCCCCCACCGGCTGTACTCAAATCTCCGCGGCTCTCCCTTATAAGGGTGAGCCGAGTCGCGCTGTTTCTGACGCGCTGGGGGTGGGCAGAGCTACCTCTCGTCTACCCCGTGCTGCCTGCGATCTTTTCAAGCCTTTGCTGGTATAAGTAATTTAAAAAAGAATAAAGACTATCTCCTTACAGAATTTGCAGCTCCGGTGGTTCCTGCCTCCCCCACCGGCTGTACTCGAATCTCCGCGGCTCTCCCTTAGCTTCCATAGAGCGAAGAAGCATTTCTTCACTATTAAGTTTGTGTGGTCAGCCATGGTCAAGTGCGTGTCTAGAGTGACTCCCAGGATTTTTATGGTTTTGGAAATCGGATATTCGTGGCTGTTTATTTTTAATGATGTTTTCATTAATTTGTCGTTGGGCCTTGCCAAGAAGACTTTTGTTTTCTCTGTATTTAGTTTCAGTTTGAAATTGATGGTCCATTTTTTGATTTCTCTCATTGTGTGTGAAAGGGTGTCTATAATTTCAGTTGAGATATCATTTAAGGGGACTAGGATGGATATGTCATCTGCGTATATGTAATGTGTTAAGTTTAATTTTTGTAGACGGTGACCTAAGGATTCTATGTAAATGTTGAATAAAGTAGGCAATAGACGTGAGCCTTGGGATACCCCTGACGGGTTATTCCATGGGTTGGAGTGATTTCCATTGCTGGTTACTCGGTAGGATCTGATTGTTAGGAATTCTTGGAGCCATTTCTTTATCTTTCCCGTGATTCCCATTGCATCAAGGCACAGTAGCATGATTTTGTGGTCTACTAGGTCAAACGCACTGCTGAGGTCTAATTGTAGGATCAGTACGCTTTTGCCTTTGCTGAAGAGATCACAGAGGTGGTTTAATATGGAGGCTATGACCATTTCTGTGCTATATCCTTTCCTGAAACCTGATTGATGATCGCTGAGGATGTTAAATTTGTCTAGGTAGTTTACCAGTTGGAGGTTGACCAATCCTTCCTGTAGTTTTGTGAAGAGGGGAATACTTGCTATGGGTCTGTAGTTGGATGTTAGTGCTGTAGAGGTTTTCTGATCTTTGGGGATTGGTGTAATCAGTATGTGGCCCATGTCTTTGTTTAGTATTCTGTTTGTAAGGGCCTTGGTTAGCCAAGTGAATAGTTCCATTTTGAATTAAGGTGGGCAGTTTTCATGATTTTGGGGGGACATTCGTTGAGTAGGCAGTTTGATTTGCTGTATTTGTTGAATAAATTTAGGAACTGATGCCAATTTGGGAATTCGAAGTGGTCCCAGCTCATGTCTACTCTAGTGTTCTGGTCGTGGGGTTCGAGATAGTGGAGGATATCGTTTGTGGGAGGGAGTAGAGTTGCTCTAAGGTCTGCGATTTTGTTTTTGAAAAAGTTGGCTAGGGCTTGGGCAGATGGGGTGTTCTCATTGTCATTTTTCAGGATTCTTGTTGTGTCTGTTAGTGTTTTTACTAGTTTGAACAATTCTTTGCTGTTTATTTTTTCCGTACCTATTTTTTGTGCGTAGTGTTTTGTGCGTTTTTCTCTGATCATATTTTTGTATGTTTTCATTTTTTGTTTCCAGGTTGTCTTATCTGTTTCTTTGTTTGTTTTTTCCCAGATTCTCTCCAGCTTTCTTAGTTCTGTTTATTGGTTAGTAATTCTGAGTCAAACCATTCATTGTGTGCTCTATCTTTCTTTTTGTGTGTTTGGTAAGAAGCTATTTGGTCTAAGAGTTCTTTACTGAACTTTTTCCATCTTGTGGGGAATTCCTGTATTTCATTGGTTGTAGGGTGAAGCTCATAGTGGGCCCAGAATTCAGTTGGGTTTATAGTACTTCGGCTGGTTATTGTTTTCGTGTTTTTGCTCTTGTGTTTCGGCTGGGAATTCTGTTTTTGCCAGTGTAAGTGGAAATTGCCAATATAGTGGTCCGACCAGATGCATTTTTCCCAGGACCCTGAATGATATTGTATTTTGGGGTCTAGGATTTCTTTTTGAGAGAAGTTAACTATGTCGTTTGTGGCCTTTTTCATGGGTTATCTCTGTGTCTGGAATAGGGAAGTCGAGTGACATTAGGAAGTTGGTAATTTCGGTTACTTCTGGCTTTCCCTTTTGTTCTAAGTGAATGTTTATGTCCCCTAGTAGTAGATTGTATGGGCCTTTTAGGGTGTTAACGGTTAGAAATTCAAAGAATTCTTCTCTGGCGCTTGACCACTTTTTGGGCGGGATATACAATAGAGTTGTTGTCAGTAGACCTTCTAATTGAGCATTAGTGATTTTACAAGTTAGTATTTCTAGGTTTTCTGAAGTTTTGGAATCTGTCTTGCTGTAGTTAAAGGGTTCTTTTAGTATAATCACTAGGCCACCTCCTTTTTTCCAGCTTCTTGATAGTGGGAGTATTTTGTATCCCTATGGTAGGATTTCTTTCATGATAGCATCTGTATCAGAGATCACCCATGTTTCTGTCAGGAACAGAAAATCCGGTTGCGTTTGTAGTATCCAGTCGTATATTATGTGTGCTTTGTTTCTCACGGAGCGGGTATTTAGATAGTATCCTTTGATGTTATCATAGCTTGTAGGGGTTGGATTGGGTTGCCCCACGATCCCCAACCCCAACCCCCCTGCCGAGTCCGATGGGGCCAGGAGGGAGCCCAAGCCCTCCTGGTCCAGTGATCTCCAACCCCCCTCCCACTCCACGATCCAGCCAGGAGGGAGCTCAAGCCCTCCTGGCCTGGCGACACCCCCTAACCCCCACCGCCCCACTAAAATACAGGCAGGAGGAATCCCAGGCCCTCCTGCCCTCGACGCAACCCCCCCACGACTGCCCCCGAACCCCTAATCGCCCCCCCTGCCGACCCATGACCCCCGCCGACCCCCCACCCTGTACCTTAAAAATCGTTGGTCAGGATGGGTGCCAAGCCCGTCTATCCGACAGGCCAGCCATCTCCAGAATGGCTGGCCATAGGGCCTGATTGGCCCAGGCGGCTCAAACCCCGCCCACAGGTGGGGCTTGAGGCACCTGGGCCAACTGGAATCGGCCTTAGGCACATGGACCCAACTGGCGACTGGCTCCTCCTTCGCCTAAAAGCCCTTGTTTTGGACGTTTGGGAATTAGGCTTTTTGTAGGTTGATTATATGGTGTAAGTTTAGACGTAGTGGTGGTCTGGGCGTTTAAACAGCTGAACGTAGAGGCAGGCCATTATCGAAAAAAACCTCCTTTTGGCGTTTTTTTTTATAATGGACATTTTCCCTACTTCCACTTTCAACGTTTAAGACCTTAGGCCAAAAGGGGACTTGACGTTTTTTTTATTATGCCCCTCCACGTGTTCATCTCATTGTTTCTTTAGTGAAGACTTTTTACTAATATTTTTACTGTTCATGTGCTCATTTTTCTGCTATATGGGTTCATTTATGAAGATTTTGAATGTTTTTGAACATGCTCCTGGTTCTAACATGCCTAGTTATATTATTATATCATTCAATATAAAGGAAAAAATCACAACCTCACGTGCGAACTGTAAAAGCCGAAAAGGGAGTGGGGAAGGAACACAGGTCAAACCAGTATAAGGACAATTTGTTTATTAAAATGTCAACAAATGTAGGTTAAAAGTACACAAATGTATGAGTAAAACATGACAGGCATAGAAAGTCCTTTATAATAAAATATATACTGGACCCCAACACGGTATGTGTTTCAGCTAAATAGGCCTTCCTTAGGGGTGTAAAAAGAAGCCTAAAGAAACAGAACAGCAAAATGAAAATACAGGTAAACTATAAAAATACATATGAACAAATGTAATATGTACCGGAGGTTAAACCTTAAAAAACTGCTGAGGTATGCACATAGATAACATTGTGAGCAAGCAGTGAAGGAATAAAACATAAATACATATATGAAATATAAATACCATAAATATGTGAACAAAACTGTATAACGGAATAAAATGACATGCAAATGAAAACAGCAGATATAAACTGGATAAAAACCAGAATGAAAGACAAGATAAAACCAGACCTACCCAGTAGATGGCGCCAAATTGCATAAAATCAAGCCAAAATGGTTACTAAAAAGTAAAAGGATAAATAAAGACTTAGTCCTTATAGTGGTTTGACTTGTGTCCCGACTCCTTTCCCCACTCCCTAGTTATATTATTAGACTTGCTGAAGATGGGATAGGCTCTATTGTAGTTATTCTACCTTCAAAAGTGGGGAGGGATACTATATGGGTGTCCCCTGTGTCTCATTTTTTGTACAACTGAGGCCTAACTAGGCCAGGATCTATCTTTTATGAACCATGTCATCAAGGCTAACTGAAGGACTTCCTGTATCACTACTCTGACTGATATCTCTCAAAGATATACTGAACATCTGTGTTTTGTCTCTGGTATGAAGTCGGTAAGAGGAAAGATTTACACAGATACAAGAATGAAATAAGCTTTATCCCCCTCCTCCCTTCTAATCATCACTCTCGAGTTCGTTTTGTCATTGTCTTCAATGTACACTCCCCTTCCTTTTTATAGATATCTCTTTTAAGTATCATTTTTTATCACTATTATAGCATTTTATTGTAAACCGGCTAGATACTCGTTGATGGTCGGTATATTAAAAATTAATAAACTTGAAACTTTGCTAGCATCAGCTCTGCTGGGGAGTATGTTTGAAAGAACCATGAGTAGGGTTACCAGATGTCTGGGAAAACCCGGACATGTCCTCTATTTAGAGGACTGTCTGGACTTTCTAAAACCTGACCTCCCGGCCGCATCTGGAGAGCCTCTGAACATGTGTGGATGATATAACATGCATTTGCGCATGCTTGGAGGCCCTCCAGACACAGTCCAGAGGTCAGATAAGAAAGACGAGGCTTTGTGGAGATGGGACTGGAGGCAGGACAGGGCAGGGCTGGGGCAGAATGGGGTGGGACCATGTGTCCTACTTTCTCCGTGGAAAAATTTGGTAACCCTAGCAATGGGCAGTTATTCAGGGTCTGCATTTCATCTGCTGAACAGTTATTCAGGACCTGATTGGTCCAGAAAAGTCACCTGAGGACCATTATGGTTCATGGCAAAGCTAATATCAGCCTTTGTGAAGAATAAAGAGAGAGGCCAGGAAGAAGACAAAAAAAATTAAATAGCTAAGAAATGCAAGGTCCTTTGGGGAATAGCCAGCACTGATCCATATGGTCCATCTTCTGCATTCATACCCCTAGCTAAATGTGTACATAGCAATTACTGATATAAGTGATTCTCTATCTGTCCAGTGCATATATTACAGCATCCCATGCCTTTCTGCCAAGGTGACAAACATTCTTTAAGTTAAGTGATGCCAACACTGCATCAACTGTGGTACTGTTGTTTAACAAACAAATTCTGGCAATTAAGGACACTGGAAAAGTGGAGTAGCTGTACCTGTAAGGACCAGATTAATTTTAATGCAAGTAAAAGATAAAAATTTAAAACAATGCATGCAATTATAAATATTATAAGTCCATAAAACAACAAAGAGTTCACAATAATGAATGGCACCGGCTCTGAGAAGAGTCCTAAATGTGTGCTAATGTGATCAGTAGCTAATCCCAAGTTTGTGCCAGTTGTAATGGTTAATGTGGTGGTTAATGGATGAGTTAATGATTTTCTGGTTTTAAAAAAAGGAGTTTCTGGGGCTGCTGTGTTTTTAAAGGGAGTTTGAAAAGATGAATTTTTGCTGTGGTAAAGACTGTGACATTATAAGACTCAGGGAAGCTGACTGACAGGGTGTTGCTCACAGCCTCCTCCCCCAGGTAAGCATCCATGACACCTCAGCTGCAGCACAGGAGTCAGGTACATTTGGAGGATAGAAGCTGTACTGTTTGTGTCCCCTGTGCTCCATCCACTCTCCCAGGCAGGGAAAAGGGGGACTTCACTCCCATGGCACCCATGGGAGAGGCAGGGTCCCTAGGGAGGGTAGAGAAGGGATGGCCAGGGTCAATTCTGATTGGAAACAAAGCAAGGCACATAGCTCATGGGTACCACAGGGAGTGGGAGGCTGTGGCAGCTGATTGGACCCATGCCTAGACTGAGCAATATGCTACTGTGAATAAACAATATGTCACTTTAAAGATAAGTGCGGGTGTTTTGCACACTCTTTATTTATTTTTTGATATTTGAATTATTTAGGAGCTAAATTTGCTCAAGATCATGAGTTAAATTTTCACGGGAGATTTTTGATCTATGAAAGAAAAGATTGTCCTGCTTATAGACTGTCTTCATTGATGTAAATCAGCGCAGGCATTCTGAGATCTTTTCCTCTTATTATTAATACAACAAAAATTGTGTTGTGAAATCTTAAATGTTGTTTTTCTGATTGAAATACCCCTATATATGTAAGTGAACAACACTTCCCCTCTCCCCAAACAGTGCCCACACCTTTACCGCACACCTTTGTGTTCCTAGCAGCCCTAGCACATTCCATCTTCCTTTCTTCTCTTTGATATGCTATTGTCAGGCACCTTGGCATCTGAGGAGCAAAGGGCTAGATTCACAAAGCAAACCAATCGGTTTGCAACCACTTTGCAACCAGATTTCCCTCCTGCACTATTCATTAAGGCCTATAGTGATCCGATCCCGATCCTCACATGCAAATTAGTAAAACCCCATGCAAAATAGCCAAGTGATTGATTCACTAACAATTGCTTGGCTATTTTGAATCGGGTTTTACTATTGGCAAACTCGACTGGTCGACAGGTCTGTAGATTTTTTGACAAGCCTGCCTGTCTTTATTCATTTCCCATGGCACAGATATTTTGTGTGTGTTACACATGCAAAATATCTGCCCCATAAAAGAAAAATGAAAAGACAGAGTCCTTTTATAAATCGGAAAACTACTGGGTGTGCAGAGAGAGGTTTCCCATCGAGAGGCTGATGAAAAGCAGCAAAAGCACTAAGATGGACTCAGATAGATGTAGACTGAAGTCCAGATTGCGATAAGTGAAGTAAATAGTCCAAAACAAAAGCCAAGGATGTAGACATAGGCTCCATCTGACGTGTGGAACACCAAGCAGAAAATCTAGTCCATTTCTGACCGTAACACTGTCAAGTGGATGGCTTTCTGGAAGCAACCAAAATATCTTGAACAGACTGAGAAAAATGTGAGGAGTCTGTCAGGCAGAAAGGAACCAAGCTGTTAAGTGTAGCCACAGGATGTTTGGGTGCATGGGGATCAGTATGGCCAGCAGGACAATGGAAGTTTGCTGCCCCTCTAAAAATTTTGGTGAGACCTCCTTGTGAATTTTGTGTACATTTAAGTTCAGTTCAAAGGAAGGCTACTACAAGGGTTGATGGTCTATGTCCTATAGGCATATGGGAACTGAGTTCATGATCTCCATCTGTATACATTGAGGAAGGGCATGAGAAGGGAGATAATAGTGATGTTTAAATATCTATGTGGCCTAAGTATGCATGAGATGACTCCCCTTTTATTAGACAGCAAATCCAGAGTAAGAGGGCAGGGGATGCAGTGCAGCATGTCACACCCATGCTCTCTGTGGACACCCTGAGCTGTCGGGTAGTGACACGATGTTTGCTACTGGTGTGGTCCCTTTAGAATTAGGGTGTCCTTTTAAGTTGGCCGCCTCTAAGCAAATGCGTAACTAAGCTTACTTCCAAGGGCTTTGAAGAAAACACACTTGTCAGAATGGCCTTGGTGCAAAAACATAAGCTTTTATTTGGCCACCAGCCATAGAATCACTGTGCCACTCCAGGTTTCCTTGGTAGCAGGAACATAATACAAAACCAAAAATAAAAAGTTCATTTCACTCACTATCCCTCAGGAATCAGCTCTGAGCTTGCTTGGCAATTCATATACAGTCATTTAGCTATAAGGCTTAGAGGTGGAACAGTTGGCAAAAATAACTTCACTGTAGAGCTACAGAGGAGACATTCATATTCATGCCTAAGAGACATTCTGTGCTTTTCCTATAGTGCACTCAATCTCTCCAGCTGGGCTGGACTTCCCACCCGGAAAGGGAGCAGGCTTTAGGCTGAGAAGATTAATCTCCTTTTCCTAAGAGGCATGCAGGCTAATTTAATTACCTAATTGCTATGGCAATCAATTCACCGCTGGGCTAGAATTACAGCCTAGCGTTTGGTTCGGCTGGGCACATTTCCTGAAGAGATTACTGTGTCTTTCACAAAGTCCAGCAAACTAGCATGTGAAAACTGCAGTACAGGATTACATTCCTTGATAACTCCCACAGTCACCATGGGTCATGTTTGGGGGGCAGGGAGGGGAAGCATGGCCTTGCGTCACCGTGGGCCATGTTTGGGGGAATGTTATAAATTTAAAGACTTAACGGGAGCTAGTTTCGACACCGAATAGCTCCCTGGGGGGGGGGGGGGGGTGAAATATGCATTGGGGGTTTGTTGGTTTTTGGACACAGATTGTATTGTAAGTGAAGATAATATTCAGATAGATAATAAAGCTGCGGCCAAATATTTATTCCAATAAAACTGAGTTGTGTGATTATTGAATGATGGTGATTAGCTTTCAGTTGCAGGTGACGGGAATGCAAATGCTAATGTTATAGATTTAAAAGCATCCCATAATATTTCTAAAGAGACCTTCTCTGAAGCATTTATTTGAAAATATTCATTCATTTTTAGTTGAAATTCTTCAATAAAGTTAGTCTCACCAAGCAGAGCATTATTAAATCTCCAAACAGGACTACCACAATCTTGTCCAGACATTTGAAACTCAATCCAAACACCTCCATGATCTGATAAAATAATCGGATCAATGACGGCTTTTGTGACCTGCTGAACTAATTTGTCCGAAAAAAAATGTAGTCTATCCGTGGAAATGACTTGTATACCTGAGAATAAAACGAAAACTCCTGAGCATTAAAATGAAGTACCCTCCATATATCCTTCAATCCACAGGATTGAACCAAGTTATCCAAACCTAATGATTTGATAATTCTACTAGGTTTTTTTATTAATCAAAGAATCCATAACCGCATTGAAGTCCCCATCCACAACCAAATTTGAAGCAGCCAGTGGTAGAATCAACTGTTAAAGAGACTTAAAAAAATTCCATTTGATTCGAATTAGGTGCGTATAAATTAAATAATGTCAAGGTATCATTCCCTAAGCTCATATTCACCTGGACCCGTCTTCCTGAAATATCTGTAGAAATTAATGTAAAACTTGCAGAACACTTCTTATTTACCAAAATAGCTACACCTGCCTTTTTACCCACAGCTGGAGCAAAAAAACAATGTTTAGCCAACCTCCCTCTAGTTATGTTGATTCAATTGCAGAAAGGCGAGTTTCTTGAATATAATAAATATCAGCATCTTGTCAATTTAAAAAGTTTAGAGTTTTCTTTCTTTTAATAGGATGATTGAGGCCATTAACATTCAAAGAAAAAAGTTTAAAATTCATTATATTTTTTAATAAATTGATATCTTAAAACATAATCCCAATCTTTCCCATATTTAAACATTACATATATAACACATGTCCACCCCATCCAATTAAACCCCCCCTTTCCTCCCACCCCTCCCTCCCTCTTACATATTTTGACTGCTTGGAAACGTCCATGTGGAATTATAACCTAAAGCCCCCTCCCCCGGAATTTATATTACAAGAATTTCCCTTTTTATTGTCACATAACCTTCACATAAAACCTTTAAATTAATTATATTCAAAGAAATTATGTATATAAATAACATTTTAATCTCATATCTATATAACTTATATAACGTACCCCTAAGTTTCAAGTTTCAAGTTTATTTGGATTTGATTAATCGCTTTATCTTAATTCAAAGCGATGTACAAAGTAAAATTACAAATTAAAAATAATACAGATTAAGAATGTGGACAAAACAGACAAAACTTATTTAACAATACTAGAAACAGTTATGGTAAGGGAGGGAATGAAGTTACATTTTCATAAAAAGATGGGTAAAACATTTAGGGAAAGTACATAAGGCAAGGAGAAGAACAACTGACAAACTGACAAAATAACCTTGAATTATTTATCCTAACTCTCATTATTCTTCCCATATTGACTAAAACCCCTTATAAGTTAATTACAATCATGTTATTCCCTTTCCAACATTCTTATATCTTAACACTAGTGTTTAAGCCCGTTATGTTAACGGGTGCTAGAGTAGATGTCTATCTGTCTGGGTTTTTTTTCTTTGTCTCTCTTTCCTTGGACGCTGTCTGTCTGTCATTCTTTCTGTTTGTGTTTCTCCCTGGCACCCCTGTATGTCTGTCATTCTTTCTGTCTGCGTCTCTCCCTGGCCCCCTGCCTGCCTGTATTTCTCTGTTGTGCCATGCCTGCCTGTCTCTCTGTGGCCCCCTTCCTATGTCCTTATTGCCCCCAGTGCCTCCTTCCCATGTCCTTAGTGCCTCCTTCCTATGCCCTTAGTGCCCCCAGTGCCTCCTTCCTATGCCCTTAGTGCCCCCAGTGCCTCCTTCCTTAGTGCCCCCAGTGCCTCCTTCCCGTGTCTATAGTGCCCCCAGTGCCTCTGTCCTGTGTCCTTAGTGCCCCCAGTGCCTCCGTCCTGTGTCCTTAGTGCCCCTAGTGCCTCCGTCCTGTCCTTAGTTCCCCCAGTGCCTCCTATGACCTTAGTTCCCTCAGTGCCTATGTCCTTAGTGCCCTCAGTGCCCTTTCCTATGTCCTTAGTGCCCCAATGCCTCCTTCCTATGTCCCCCTCACTCCTTCCTATGACCCCCCTCACTGTCTTCCAGACTTTGTCCCACCTCCACCCCTGTAGCCAGCCTGCCTCCCTCCCTCCCTCCCACCCCCCTGTGTAAAACCGTTGAGCAGCATGTTTCCATCCCCCCCCACCACAACTGCTGCCTTGCAGCCAACCCCATTGATCCTCCCATCCGACCCTCCCAGCACGAGACGACCTAGAAACCTCCCAGCTCCAGCAGCGTCTGCAGCACTCTAAACACGCTGCATTGCGGCCTTCTACTGCCCTGATTTCCTCTGCCACGTCCCTGATGACATCATCAGAGACAGAGACGCAGAAGAGGAAATCAGGGCAGTAGACGGCCGCAAAGCAGCGTATTTAGAGTGCTGCTGGAGAAGGGAGGTTTGTAGTTGTCTCGCGGTGGGAGGGTTGGATGGGAGGGTCAATAGGGGTTTGGATGCACCGGGGGGTGCGAAAACGATGAACTGCATTACAGTGACTGAGGAGGGAGTCGAAGTGCGCATGCGCACTCCTATCTGCGTGTTCTGTGATCCGTATGTCCGTGGCGGGTAGGAGTGCGCATGAGCGCTTAGGGTTTTATTATTATATAGATTTCCCCCTTCTTTTTTTTTCATAACATCCACATACCACATTTCTATTATAATATTAGATTATTATGTTAATTAACACAATGCAATATTTGAACCATATCATATTAAATACTGTTTATGAACTTAATAAATATAATATCCCCTTTGCAACAAATCAACCACAATTATATTTCATATCACATTTTCTTCCCTTCCTAGCAACTAAATTATAATGAACTTATTTAAAAGAACATATTAATTCCATCAATCCTCATGAAATACCCCACATATTCTGCCCCATTCTAAACTTATACTGAAATATTAAAATCGCTGAAATCCCATTAAAATTCAACTACAGTATATAAGAATTCTATTAATTAATAAATCATTATCAAAATATTTAATGATACCTAAAGGTAATTCATATCCTCAATAACAAAACCAATTGCCCAAATCATCCCATTACCAAGAATCAGAATTACAAACCCTATTTTATCAACAAAATAACTTAGGGGTCCTTATACAAAGGCACGGTAGCAATTTAACGCACGGAATATCGTGTGTTAAACCGCCTGCCATGCTAGTATCTAATGCCTCCATTGATGAGGCATTAGATTTTTTTAGGCTGCTGCGGGGGTTAGCGCTTGATGAAATGTTCGATGCGCTAACCCGTGTAGTGCGCCTTGATAAAAGGAGTACTTAGTATCATCACTAAGGACAACTCCAATAAATCTGCTTCTAACAATAAAAGAGATAAATTTTTCATAAGAATATAAGCAATGCCTCTGCTGGATAAGACCTGAGGTCCATCATGCCCAGCAGTCCACTCACGCGGCGGCCCAACAGGTCCAGGACCTGTGCAGTAATCCTCTATTTATAACCTTCTATCCCCTTTTCCAGCAGGAAACTGTCCAATCCTTTCTTAAACCCCAGTACCGTTCTCTGCCCTATTACGTTCTCTGGAAGCGCATTCCAGGTGTCCACCACACGTTGGGTAAAGAAGAACTTCCTAGCATTTGTTTTGAATCTGTCCCCTTTCAACTTTTCCAGATGCCCTCTTGTTCTTTTATTATTTGACAGTTTGAAGAACCTTTCCTTCTCTACTCTCTTTATGCCCTTCATGATCTTATAAGTCTCTATCATATCCCCTCTAAGTCTCCTCTTCTCCAGGGAAAAGAGACCCAGTTTCTCCAATCTCTCAGCGTATGGAAGGTTTTCCATCCCTTTTATCAGACATGTCGCTCTCCTCTGAACCCTCTCGAGTAACGCCATATCCTTCTTAAGGTACGGCGACCAATATTGGACGCAGTATTTCGGATGTGGGCGCACCATCGCCCGATACAATGGCAGGATAACTTTTTTCGAGGTTGTAATACCCTTCTTGATTATACCTAGCATTCTATTTGCTTTCTTAGCGGCCGCTGCGCACTGTGCCGTCGGCTTCATTGTCATGTCCACCATTACCCCCAAGTCCCTTTCTTGGGTACTCTCATTCAATAACATCCCTCCCATCGTATAGTTGTACCTCGGGTTTCTGCTTCCCACATGCAGTACTTTACATTTCTCAACGTTGAACTTCATCTGCCATCTCGTCGCCCATTCCCCTAGTTTGTTCAGGTCCCTTTGCAATTCTTCGCAGTCCTCTTTAGTCCGAGCTCCACTAAATAGTTTGGTGTCGTCTGCAAATTTTATTATCTCACACGTGGTCCCTGTTTCTAGATCATTTATGAATATATTAAATAATAGCGCCCCAAGCACTGAGCCCTGCGGAACACCACTCGTGACCCTCTTCCAGTCCGAGTAGTGGCCCTTCACCCCTACCCTCTGTTTCCTACCCGCCAACCAGTTTCTGATCCATCTATGTACGTCTCCGTCCACCCCATGGTTCTTCAGTTTCTGGAGTAGACGCTCGTGAGGCACCTTGTCAAAGGCTTTTTGGAAATCTAGGTATATGATGTCTATGGAGGTCTCCTTTGTCCATCCATTTGTTGATTCCTTTGAAGAAGTGCAATAAGTTAGTTAAGCACGATATCCCCCTGCAGAAACCATGTTGGCTTGGTATCAGAAGTTCGTTTCTTTCCAAATGTTCATCGATGTTTTCTTTTATCAGCGCTTCCGCCATTTTCCCCGGAACCGAGGTGAGACTCAACGGTCTGTAGTTTCCCGGGTCACCTCTTGATCCCTTTTTAAAGATGGGCGTGACGTTGGCTATCTTCCAATTCTCTGGTATCACGCCTGTTTTCAGGGATAGGTTGCAAACTTGCTGCAGTAGTTCCGCTATCTCTTCCTTTAATTCCTTCAGATCCCTTGGATGGATTCCGTCCGGACCCGGGGATTTGTCAGTTTTTAGTTTTTCTATCTGCCTTCGCACATCTTCAAGGCTCCCTTCCATGGATGTTAATTTTTCTGCTTGATTTCCATTGAAGAATTGCTCAGGTTCCGGTATGTTGGTTGTGTCTTCGTTCGTAAATACAGACGAAAAGAACATGTTAAGTCTTTCCGCAACTTCTTTCTCCTCCTTCACTACTCCCTTCCTGTCGCCGTCATCCAGCGGTCCCACCTCCTCCCTAGCTGGCTGTTTCCCTTTAACATATCTGAAGAACGGTTTGAAATTTCGTGCCTCCCTGGCTAGCCTCTCTTCATACTCTTTTTTGGCTTTTCGAACCACACGGTGACATTCTTTTTGATACTTCCTGTGCTCCTTCCAGTTCCCCTCAGTTTTGTCCTTTTTCCATTTCCTGAATGAATTTTTCTTATTGCCTATCGCTTCCTTCACTATTTTAGTCAGCCATACCTGGTCTTTTGTTTGACTCTTTTTGCTCCCCTTTCTGAATCTGGGTATGTACAGATTTTGCGCCTCGCTCACAGTATCCTTGAAAAAAGAAAACAGGCATGTTCTACTGTTTGCCATTTCTTGGAAGTGTTCTTAAGTTTCTTCCTTACCATTTCCCTTAAGAAGGCCTACAAGCGAGGTTTGTACGCCAATCGTTCTCTATTGCTACAGTCACATCCTGCTCCATCATCACGTCCCTTGGTGTGTGTTTTACCATATTCTATACATGCGTTCCACATTAAAAAGATCATTAAAAGTCATTGGCCCATTTTGCAGTTTCATGATGCCTTTCATGAGATTCCCATGTTTGCATTTTCTAAAGCCATGAATCTCAAACAGAGATTGACCCATTCTCAGTTTTTGAGTCAACCCTCTCAGCTATCTCCTCTGGGACATCATTCTCCGTGTGGACATTGCAAGGTTTGCTTGCTCAGTGTACCAATTTATCAAATGTCACTACCTCCTCAATTGAAGTATACCCATCTCAGCACTAACTGTAACTCACATCATGTAGTGTATGCGATTTCATGTCCGTGTCAACTGGTGTATGTTGGATGTACTACACGTAGACTAAAATTACGGATTGGGGAGCACATGAGTCGCATTCGAACAGGGGTGCAGGAGGCCCCTTTGGTTCAACACTGGCAACAAGCACACCATGCATTGGAAGATCTGACTTTTACAGTTTTGGACAGTATTGAGTGCCCTAGGGATGGTGACATCGCTCGATTTTTGTGGAGGAGAGAACAGAAGTGGATCTTCAATCTAAACACTTTGCACCCTCATGGCCTTAATGGCGAAATCGAATGGGCTGCTTTTCTTTGACATCAGCTGCTTGTGCAGTACGCTTGACAGTTTTTTCATGCATCAGCTGTGAACTGATGACGTCATCACGTCCGTGCGCTCGGAGCACCCCTCCCCCTCCTGCTTTTAAATATCGGAGCGGGAGGCGGCGTTCCTTGTTGCACAGAAGTTTTCTATTGTTTGACTGGTATGTATGCTTTGTGTGCCTTTCATGTACTTCAGCCGTTAATTTTTATGACAATTGCACAGGTCCAGCAGCTTTTTGAGTGTCAGTGTGCTGTATCTGTAGCATTTCAATTTGCTTATTGGTTTTTGTATTTCAGACCGTAGTTTGAACTCCATTATCAGTGTGACTCTTTTGCAAGCATTTTTCAGTGTGTGGCGGGGTCTCCTGAAGCAGACGCCGAAACGGGGCCGCGTCGGGACCCTGAATATATCTTCATGCTTATAAGATAAGTTCACTCTCTGTACAACCTGAATGCAATCTCCTAATTTTTGAGAAAAAAAGAATTTACTCATATATTAGCGTTGCAAGTATTACAAACAATTGCCTTCTTAAGTTGGACTTGCTTACTGCATCTCTAGCTATGATTGGATGAAAAACTCTTATCCTAAGAGAGGATTAATTTCCCCTCTTCAGAGTTACAAGTCTCTGAGCTCTGAAGATAGCAGTGCTTGTCCTTCTTATATGTTGGCTTCATTGAGGGAGTCAGTCTCTATTTTGCTATTCAATAATTTTTCTGACCCTGTTGATACATAGTCCCTGCTGTTGTGGAAACATTCTTTTATGTATAGGGCTATTCCACCTCTTTTCTGTCCTGACCTGTCCTGGTGATAGAGCTTGTACCCCATTTGCTTCCTCATTCCACCATGTTTCAGAGATTCCAATGATGTCTACGTCCTCTGCATTGGCCACGGCTTCTAGTTCCCCCATTTTGTTGCTTAGGCTCCTTGCATTAGTATATATGCAATTTAGGTCCTGGCATTTTGTTGTCTTCACTACCTTTCCCTGTGCTTCGGTCTTTGGTGTCTTCTTTTTTGCTACACTTTTTCTAACCTCCTCTTCTGGGTTAGTCGACTCCTGTAATTTGTCCCTTGTTTCTTCCCAGCCTTTTTTCCCCTTAGTATCTTCACGGGATACCTTCTTCCGAATTGTCGACGCTAGGTCGACTGTCGGCTTTCCTCTTCCTTTTAGTTTAAAGCCTGTTCTATTCCTCTCATGACGTTGTTTGCTAGAAGTCTTGTTTCCACCGCACTCAGGTGCAGTCCATCTCTCCTGTAGAGCTTGCTGTTGCCCCAGAACGTTGTCCAGTTCCTCACGAAGTGGAATCCTTCTTCCTCACACCATTTCCTCATCCACGCATTTATTGATTGTAGTTCCTCCTGCCTTTTTACATCTGCCCTCGGTACCGGTAGGATCTCTGAGAATGCTGTCTTCTGGGTCCTCATCCTCAGCTTCCTTCCCAGAATCTTGAACTGTTCTACAAGTGTGCTTCTTCTGTAGTCTCTCCTGCTGACATCATTCGTCCCGATGTGGATCATTACTGCTGTATCTTCCGTCTCCACTCCTTCCAGGATCTTCCCAATTTTGTCCATGATGTCCTTGGTTCTCGCTCCTGGGAGGCAGGTCACCAGTCGATCCTCTCTTCCTCCTGTTATGTGGCTGTCCACATGCCTCAGGATCGAGTCTCCCACTAGGATCGCTGACTTTCCCTTCTTCAGTTTTCGCTTCAGTCTCAGGTCAATGTCCTCGGTGTGCTTCTCTCTCTCTTCTGGGCATCGACTAGTCAATTTCTCCCCCTCTTGTGGTATTCCTCTGTGGTTGTCTTCTTTGAGGTCATCTGCTTCTTGCTCCCCCTTCCATGTTGGTGGAACTTCATCCTTCATCTGGAGTTCGTTCTCTGCCACCCTCCTCCTGTATGCTTCCTCAATGAATTCCTCGAGTTCCCTGACTTCCTTCTCGATGTGTTTCTCACTTCTGAAGTCTTCAAATGCCTTGATAGGGTCCTCCGTGGTGTAAAGTTCTTCTAGCTCCAGTATCTTGTCAAGTCGCTTGACTTCTTTCTTCAAGCTTTTCAGCTCCTGACACCGACCGCATACATACAACTGTCTCCCCAAGGCGAGGTAGTCATACATATGACAGTCTGTGCAGAACACTGGAAAGCTCATCTTCTGGTTTCCCTCTGCTTTCATCGTTATTCCTACTTTTAAGATAACAGTTAAGATTACGTGCTCTTTCTGTGCCTGTTTCCTTCTGCGCCTGCTTCTTGCCTTGCTGCCTTCTTCTTGTGTGTGCTGCCTATGCTCTACCTTTCCTTACTTTTGCTTGTGTGTTTGTTCCTTCTGTGCCTGCTGCCTTTGCACAACCTTGCCTAACTTTTGCTTGTGTGTGGTTGTTCCTTCTTTGCCTGCTTCTTGCCTTGCTGCCTTCTTGTGTGTGCTGTCTTTGTTCTTCCTTACCTTACTGCTTCTTGTGTGTGTTGGTTCCTTCTGCGCTTGCTTCTTCCTTACCTTCTGTGTTTCTGTGCTTGTCGTTTCCTTATCTTTCAGTTCTTCCCTGTGCTCCTGGGTGTAGTGACTTGGCCCTTCGCAAAGGCGCTCTCGCCTTTGCCGTTCGCCTTCGCCACGCGCCGAATGGCTGCGCGCCATTGGCTCCTCCCCTTTTATAAGAGAGTTCGGACGCTGACTCTTCTGACGCGGTGGGGGTGGGCAGAGCTTACTCTCGCCCTGCCCCTAGCCTCCTGTTCTTCTCTGTCTCCCTCCTCGGCTCTTTTCTTGCCTTTAAACTTGCCTGGACCCTATTCAGGGACAACCTGCAGGAAACACAAAGAATGTACATCCCCAGTTTCAGGAAAGGCTGCAAGAACAAACAATCAAAGGACCCGGTTTGGATGTCAACTGAAGTAAAGAGGGCAATAAATGACAAAAAGGTATCCTTCCGGAGATGGAAAAAGGACCCAACGGAGGAAAATCACCAGGCGCACAGGAAATGCCAAAAGGAATGCTTAGAAAAGCAAAAGGGGAATACGAAGAGGGGCTGGCCAGGGAGGTGAAAAACTTCAAGGCATTCTTCAGTTAAGTAAAGGGGAAGCGACCAGCGAGAGAGGAGGTGGGGCCGTTGGACAATGGGGATAGGAAGGGAGTGATTAAGGAGGATAAAGAGGTAGCTGAGAGGTTGAACACGTTATTCTCATCGGTTTTCACGAGCGAAGACACATCTAATATACCGGACTCAGAGAAGCTCATGAGTGGGGATCAGGCCGAAAAATTGGAGCACATAGAGGTAAGTAAGGAGGATGTCCTCAAACAGATAGACAGGTTAAAATGCGGCAAATCACCGGGCCCGGACGGGATCCACCCAAGGGTTCTGAAGGAACTAAGACAAGAAATAGCAGGCACAATCCAGCATGTTTGCAACCTATCCTTGAAAACTGGTGAGGTACCAGAGGACTGGAAATTGGCGAATGTCACACCTATCTTCAAGAAGGGATCGAGGGGTGACCCCGGGAACTACAGGCCAGTGAGCCTGACTTCAATTATAGGGAAGATGGTGGAAGCTATGATCAAGGACGGCATTTGCGAGCACATCGAGAGGAATGGCCTACTGAGAACAAGCCAGCACGGATTCTGTAAGGGAAGGTCGTGCCTAACGAACCTTCTGTACTTCTTTGAGGGAATAAACAGTCGGGTGGACAATAGGGAACCCATAGACATCATTTACCTCGATTTTCAAAAGGCTTTCGACAAGGTGCCACATGAAAGGCTGCTTAGGAAGCTGTGGAACCACGGGGTGGGAGGGGATGTGCACAGATGGATCGAGCACTGGTTGTCGGGTAGACTGCAGAGGGTCGGAGTAAAGGGCCAATATTCTGACTGGCGGGGAGTCACGAGCGGTGTGCCACAGGGATCGGTGCTGGGGCCGTTACTATTCAACATATTTATCAATGACCTGGAAAAGGAGGCAAAGTGCGAGGTTATAAAATTTGCAGACGATACCAAACTGTGCGGCAGAGTTAGGTCCAGGGAGGAGTGTGAGGACCTGCAAAGGGACCTGGACAAGCTGGAAGACTGGGCAAACAAATGGCAAATGCGCTTTAACGTGGAAAAATGCAAGGTCATGCATATAGGGAAAAAGAACCCGTTGTTCAACTACAAATTGGGGGGGGGGGCATTGTTGGGAGACAGAAGACTTGAGAGAGACTTGGGTGTGCTGGTGGATGTATCACTGAAGCCATCTGCACAGTGCGCAGCAGCCTCGAAAAAAGCCAACAGGATGCTGGGCATCATAAAGAGGGGCATAACAACCAGGACGCGGGAAGTCATCATGCCATTGTATCGAGCGATGGTGCGTCCACATCTGGAATACTGCGTTCAGTATTGGTCGCCACACCTCAAGAAGGACATGGCGGTACTTGAGAGAGTCCAAAGGAGAGCAACGAAACTGGTAAGAGGGCTGGAACACTGCCCATACGCCGAGAGGTTGGATAGGCTGGGGCTCTTCTCTCTGGAAAAAAGGAGGCTCAAGGGAGATACGATAGAGACCTTCAAGATCATGAGGGGCATAGAGAGGGTGGATAGGGACAGATTCTTCAGACTGAAGGGGACAACAAGTACGAGGGGGCATTCGGAGAAACTGAAGGGAGATAGGTTCAAAACAAATGCAAGGAAGTTTTTTTTCACCCAAAGGGTCGTGGACACTTGGAATGCGCTACCGGAGGAAGTGATCAGGCAGAGTACGGTAAATGGATTCAAACAGGGATTGGACGGATTCCTGAGGGATAAAGGGATCGTGGGATACTGAGGGAGGAGCTGGGATGTAACACAAGTATAGAAAGCTAACCAGGTAATAAGTATAGAAACCCAACCAGGTCGTGCATGTGCAAGACCAGAGGGTTAGGACTTCGATGGGAAGATAGGACTTCAATGAGAAACCAAGATGACAAGGGAGCCCCTTCTGGTGATTCAGACAGGTCGTGACCTGTTTGGGCCGCCGCTGGAGCGGACTGCTGGGCAGGATGGACCTATGGTCTGACCCGGCGGAGGCACTGCTTATGTTCTTATGCCTTTAAACAGCTTTTCTCCTGCTTCTCTTGCTCTCCCTTAGCTATTCTTGCTGCTCTTCCTGTCCGATGCTGTGCAATGCTGTGAAATGCATCTCTATAATTTCATCTCCATTTCTATAATTTAGCATAATCTAAATCCTTTATATTAAATGTATTACTTAATCTTATAGGAACACCTTGTATATAATATTATCAATATATTTGAAATACTTATAACTTTAAATTAATTTTCATTAAGTACATTGAATCACTATATACGACCCCCCTATAAGAATCATAACATCCGTTAAACCTTGCAGCAAATAACCCTCTAAGTATTCTGATTCCCACCCTAAAATATATTTTAAAGAACAGCATTTCTCACATAATATCGATTTAACTAATAACAAATTATTAGAACTATGCCATTCTTTGATTTCCCATTAATCACAGCACCAATAAATGTTAACACTTTAATCAACTTCATCCCAACATAAGCATTAAAACAGAACATTCTCCGCTTTAAATTTTTCCAACTGACATGTCTCCGAATAATCTGAATTTCGCTCTGAAGAGCCTTTTAACAGAACAGCACTTTCCATGTAAATATAGATTAAATAGTAACAGATTTTTAGAACATTGCCGCTCTTGAATGTTAAATATACCAGAAGAGAGAAAATATTTTTCCAGTGTAATAGTACTAATATACTCCACATTCATAAGGAGAAATGAGATACGCGATCCTCAGAGGGTCCGATTGCCCATAGATTCAAATGGGTGAAAACCCATAGAATCTGATCTTCATGGGATCCAAATGTATCTTATTTAATATATTTTTTCTTTTTTCTTTTTCTTTTATCCAATAATAAATCATGAATGAATAATCTTTACTTAGCTTATATTTAGCTTTAAACAGGGAGCGCCTCCCTGTTTAAAGCTAAATATAAGCTAAGTAAAGATTATTCATTCATGATTTATTATTGGATAAAAGAAAAAGAAAAAAGAAAAAATATATTAAATAAGATACATTTGGATCCCATGAAGATCGGATTCTATGGGTTTTCACCCATTTGAATCTATGGGCAATCGGACCCTCTGAGCATCGCGTATCTCATTTCTCCTTATGAATGTGGAGTATATTAGTACTATTACACTGGAAAAATATTTTCTCTCTTCTGGTATATTTAACATATCAATTCCAGTTCTTGTATAGCCAATTATTTAAGGGCTCTTGAATGTTAAAGCATTAAAGCAGAATGCTCTTCACAGTCAAATCCTTATAACTGCCCTATTTTCATTGCTGGAATTCTTTTAATTACTCATGAATTAGCTGGTTACCGTCTTGAAAAACCTTTTAAAAGGACTATATTTTCTCTACGTAACCAGTTTAAATAGTATCATATGATAATATCCGTGCAGATCCTTATACCATAGAGATAAAATATTTACAATTGACCTCAGTTCAATTTCATCGAAACCTTCCACTTGAACTTCATAGGTAACAAAGCAGAATGCTCTATGTTGTCCACTTCCTAAATCTCTCGTTTTGTTAAAATTCCCCGTATGACACGTCCCTGGTACTATGAGGAAAACTGCACTAATATTACTTGAAGACAGATGTAATAAGATACAGTTTCAATTCAACTTCACTACACTTGACCCCATTAATATAACCAATCATATTTTCATCTGCAAATTTTCCTTCTATTTACAATGCTTATTTTACATATTCATTGGCTTTTTCTGTTGATTCAGGAACTCTATTAGTTTATCTGGCTCTTCAAATTGGATTGTCTTGTTATCCAGCGTAACCTGAATTATAGCCGGATACAGAAGACCATATCTTGCTCCTAGCTCCCTTAGTCTGGGTCTCAGTTGCAAAAATTTTTTATGCTTCTCTGCCATGGCTTTGGCAAAGTCAGGGACAAAGATTAATTTTGAACCTTTATATTTAATTTCATTGTTAGCTTTGGCTAGGCTCAAAATTTCAATACCCTATTCTATTTGATTTTACAGGAATTCTATGAGCTTTCTCAATCTCCAATGGAAATCTTGAATTTAAAGGCATTAATTTAGGTATTATATTTTCTACAAAAGTTACCACATCCTTTCCCTCCAAACCCTCCGGTAAATTCAAAATTCATAAATTATTCCGTCTGGAATGATTTTCCATGTTTTCCACCTTCTTATCCAGACTTTGAACCTCTTTACAGTCATTTTGACACTGTAGCAAAGCCTCTTACATAGTAACATAGTAGATGACGGCAGATAAAGACCCGAATGGTCCATCCAGTCTGCCCAGTCTTCTGCTTTCTCTACCCATGCTTCGATCTGAACTGCACGGGAGTTAGCTACTTCAATTTTTTTCGCTAAATTTGACACCTCCTCCTTAACTTCAAGCATTATGTTTTGTAGCTCCACTATAATGCCTGCGTTGTCTACTGGAAGTGGTACTCTAGAGGAAGTCGGTGGGCCAGCCTTAATCCTCTTGGCATTTCCTCCCACGAACACTGAATCAATCTTCATTTGCCTTGTTGAGGACATTTTAACAACCTGTATCTCCTTACCTGGTTATATCGTTATTGAGGGAAATTTCACTCTGCACTCTATTCAACGGCTTCCCGGAGGTACAGAGCTTAGCAATTACACAACCATCATGTTAGGTTTCCAAGCCACACCCTCTGTTTTACTAGAATTTCTGTTTCACTGAGATGCGAGAAGCTTGCTGCGTCTGCATTGTGATTGTGTACACTTTGAGAATAACTTGAATATATGATTTTAAGTGAGAATGAAACTTATTTTTAACAGTAAATGCTTCTGGCAACTCTGTTCTTATTCTCTGTCTGTGTCTGAAGTTAACTCTTCTCTCTTTTTTTAAATTAAATTTTATTAAATTTACAATAGAAATACAAAAGGAATTTTAACCAATAAGAAATAAACAACAGTAATAAGAACAAGTGGCTGCATTCTTGATTGTTACATATCTCAAATTATGATAGAAATTAATATCAAAGTACATTCTATAGAATATGAAATAAGTTCACAAATGTTATAAATGTCTAATGGGCTGATCTAGATTGGGAACAATCTGGGTCTCATAATAATAATAATAATAATTTAAAAAAAAAAAATGTTCAAAATGTGGCCTAAATTGGTACTTGGATGATCAAAAAGACAGATCGTCCAAGTACCAATAATCTAAAACCAGCTTAGGTCTTTACCCTGCCTCTGAACACCTAGAGTGAAAAAAGGCATTTTTAGAGGAATGGAAAGGGCGGGAGATGGGCAAGAGGTGGGTCGACCTAGACTTAGTCATACTGCAAGTATAACCAAAAGTCTAGGGTATACGTTCCGAATAGGGGCCGTTGAGCTGATCACTGCAGCCCCGGCAACCTGCCCACCCCATCCCCCGCAACGATCATGGCAGGAGAGATGCCTAATCTCTCTTACCGCGTTCGTAAATCCCCTGAAAGACCGCGAACCGGCAGGAGGGATCCCAAGCCCTCATGCCGACAACCCCGAACCCTCGACAATACCGGCAGGAGAGAGCCCAGGCCCTCCTGCCAAAGATGCAGTCCCCCCCCCCGCGAACCCCCCACCTGCCCAACACTGGCAGGAGTCCAGGCCCTCCTGCTGAAGACGCAGCCCCCTCGCGAACCCACCAAATCCCCACCCCCCTACAACACCGGCAGGAGGGAGCCCAGGCCCTCCTGCTGAAGATGGCACCCACTCCCACGAACCCCCCAACAGCCCCAGCATGCCCCCAAACAACCCCCCCATCCAGCCCCCCCCCCCCCACATACACTAACCTTAATGTTGGCCGACCGGCCGGGACCCTGGTCCGGCCGGCCGGCAGGCCCGCCATCCTCGGAATGGCAGGCCTGCCCCCTTCCCAGTTCATTATGGGATGCACCAGGGAGGGGCCTAGGGCCTGATTGGCCCAGGCGTCTAAGGCTCACCCATAGGAAGGGCCTTAGGCAACTGGGCCAACCGGAATTGGCCCAGTTGCCTGCTGGCCTGATGGATCGGGGACCCGGCCGGCTAATGTTAAGGTTAGTTTGGAGGGGTCCGGGGTGGTGGTGGGGTTGTTTGGGTGGCGTTCGGGGGTTCACGGAGGTTGTGGGGGGCCATTTTCGGCAAGAGGGACTGGGCTCCCTCCTGCCGGTATTGTCAGGGGGTAGAGGGTTCAGGGGTTCACGGGGGGACTGCATCTTCAGCAGGAGGGCCTAGGATCCCTCCTGCCGGTATTGTTGGGGGGTGTGGGATCCAGAGTTCACGGGGGGCTGCGTCTTCGGCAGGAGGGCCTGGGATCCCTCCTGCCAGTATTGTCAGGGGTGCAGGGTTCGGGGGTGTTGGCAGGAGGGCTTGGGATCTCTCCTGCCAGTATTGTCGGGGGGAGGGTTCACGGAGGGGGGGGGCTGCATCTTCAGCAGGAGGGTCTGGGATCCCTCCTGCTGGTATTGTCGGGGGGGGGGTTCAGAGTTCACGGGACGGCTGTGTCTTCAGCAAGAGGGCCTGGGATCCCTCCAGCCAGTATTGGCGGGGGTGGAGGATTCGGGTGTGTTGGCAGGAGGGCTTGGGATCCCTCCTGCCATAATCTCAGGTTCGGGTGGGGGCATCAGCAGAGCCACAATCGTTGCAGTGGGGGAGGGATTCTGTAACTGTTGTTTTTTTTGACAGACGCCGGTTACAGAATCCAGCTTTTAGGTGAAGGAATGGCCGTTCCTTCATCTAAATGGTCTTATTGGGCATTTGGGACTTGGGCGATTTTTTGGTTGGGAATGTGTTTTAAGGTTAGACGTAGTGGTGGTCTGGTACTGCTGAACATAGAGGTAGGCCATTCTATTTTTTTTAAAAACCCTAATTTTGGATGTTTTTTTTTTTTTTTTTTAGAATGGACATTTCCCTGCTGCTACTTTCAGCGTTTAGGAGCTTAGGCCAAAAGGGGACTTAGACTTTTTTTAATTATGCCCCTCCACATATCTAGAATACTCCAACCTTAGCTCTTCTGATTTGTAATATTTGCCATTAAGCTTTAAAAAAATAGTGCATAGATTTGTTATCCACTGTGGTCATTACTGTTTGTAAACACTAGCCACAGCAGCTTTATAAAAACATGGATATTCAGCACCAGTATTAGCTACATAGAAAAGGTGTGCAAAGTTTCTCGTTTGTGTTTGAGAGTATTTTGTGCTCTGTTGCCAAAGTGAAATGATACTAATTCATGACCAAAAAGAAACACATCCACATAAGGTGTTGGTAGTCTGAATTAGACACGGATCCTAAATTAAAAGGGGAAAATGCTCCTTCTGTACTAGAGAAAAGTTAAATGTGTTCCTTACCATCTTCCATTAGGGTTTTTTTTAATTATTTATTTATTTTATTTATAGTTTTCAATTTACAATTCAAGTACACTTGTAGAGAAAAATAAAGATAAGCCAATAAGCACTAATATAAACATTCTACATCCCAAACTTATTACAAAGAAAATCATTATAACTTAACTTCAACTCTAGTCCACAATAAGGATCCAAGGCATACATAGCGGAAAATTAAGGTAATATTAATAAACTAAATTGTTATATAAAAGAAAATAGGCCCTTTAGGCTGAGACAGGTTTAACAATAATCAATTATCCTCTTATTTCCCCTTAAACCTGAGGTGCTGTAGACAAGAATGTTGTCAACTGGCTTGGATCAAAGAAAACATATTTTTTCATACGATATTGTATCACACATTTACAAGGGTGTCGAAGATAAAAAGTCGCTCCCAAAGCTATAACCCCTGGTTTTAAAAGAAGAAATTCACGTCTCCTTCTTTGTGTATCTCGAGCCAGATCTGGAAAAATCAATATTTTAAGTCCCATAAATTTTTTAAGTCTATTTTTGAAGAAAAGCCTGAGCAACCAGTTTTTATCTGGTGCTAAGGCTACTGTAATCAAAAGTGTTGCTGGCATAACCATTTCTATATCAGAACGCTCCAATATTGCAGTGACATCTAACGGTTGCTGGTCCTTTTCTTGTAATCGCTGCTGTTCCTCTCTTTTGATGGTAGGTAAAAAGCTTGCGTGAGAGGTGGCAACATATCTTCAGAAATTTCCAATATTTCCATCATATAACATTTCACTATATCTCTTGGTGATATTGTTGCGACCCTCAGAAAGTTAATTAATCTGAGATTATTGTTTCTAGAAGAATTTTCTAAGGATTCCAGCTTCCTTCTCAGATTGGTGTTATCTTTAATTAGTGTTTCTCTAATCTGTTTAGAAACTTTTAACTCCTGGTGAATATTTTCTAGGGAACTTTTAGATTCATCAAATTCAGCTTTTAAATTTCCCATCGTAACCTCTTGAACTTTAAGTCTTTCTTCCAACTGACTCAGTTGGGGTTTCACAGATTTTGCCAAATCTGCCACCAGATCCTACCTCTCTGGGTTTTTCAATATGGAAAGCATTAATAAAATGAGAAGTCTCACCAGCTGATGTTCCCTCTTGAGCAGCATTCCTCTGGTTCCAAATTACCCCTTCAATTGTTAGACTCTCAGTCTCTTCCAAACTCTCCTGAAAACGAGAGTTAGTCTCCATTCTCCCCTCTCTGATCTCTGTGGCCTCTGAGGGAGAGCACTGCCCATGCTCCAACAGCACCTCCTCTCGTGGGGAGCTGGTAATCTGAGGCGGAGGGGGAGGTGCTCTGGCATCGGGGCTTAATGTTGTTTCCAAGCCCAAGGAGTTAACATCCGTTCCGCTCCTCCGGTGTGACTCCAGCGGTACCTCCGACGCCCGGGGTGTTTCCTGCATACGTCGGAGAATCTCCTCAAAGTTGCCGAACACCGCTGCACCGGACTGCCGCGAGGCTCCAGCGGCACTGCGTCCTCTTCGTTTCAGCATGAAGAGAAAGCAGAAGTCTCGAGCAGCGATGTGAAAATTGTTAAAGGTGAGACTCTTCGGTGTGTTGCTCAGCCAGAAGGGTTCCATTAAGTTTTTTAAAAAACACTTTTCCTGTGAAGAAGGTTTTAAAAAAGAGCTCTTTGTTAAACCAGTGGGATTTTTTGGTTTATTTGGCAACAGCACCCCCTGGTGACCCAACTGCAGAAACACTACTTTCATATTTTATAAGGTTACTACTCTTCTGCCCTAGTGATTATATCAATCTATATATATAAAATCGGAGGTATGTATGTATGTATGTGTGTGTGTATGTGCCGCGATCACGCAAAAACGGCTTGACCGATTTGAACGAAACTTGGTATGCAGATCCCTCACTACCTGGGGTGATATGTTCTGGGGGTCTCGCATCCCACCTGCACACGTGGGCGGAGCTACTAACTGAAAATCAGATTTCACCCATTCATGTCAATGACAAAAAAAAGCTGCCAACGCAAAAACGGCTTGCCCGATTTGACCGAAACTTGCTACACATCTTCCTTTTCAGTTTAAGAGATTGCAAATTCTAGTGATACTTGCATTCTCTATCACAATCAACAAATCACAGGGACAGACTATTACATACTGTGGAGTGGATTTAAGATCCCCCTGTTTTTCCCATGGTCAACTCTATGTTGCTTGCTCAAGGGTGGGTTCACCCAAGAATTTATATGTTCTTGCTCCTGGAGGTGAAACTAAAAATGTTGTTTATAATCAAGTTTTCTGTTAGTTGTATTGTATTCATTTTGTCAAATATTTCACATTATAATTTGAATATTGTACTTTTTATAAAGCTGTAAAAAAATAATTTCATTCACCACTATAAAGTATCTTTATTTGAATCCATTTACAGTGTTATTGCTATAATTAAATACCTGTGCTACGCCGGGGCATCAGCTAGTACAATAAAAAAAGAGCAACATAATAAAAAAAAAGAAGTGTCTAAGTCCATTTTGGGCCTACAGCACTAGTCGTCCAAAGTTGACAGCATCCAAAGTCCATTCTCGAAAAATACATCCAAAATATATATATATATATTTTTAAAAAATTGTCTACTTCTATGTCCAGCCCATTTGATTGTCCAGACCACTAAGTCGTCTATCTTTATACCACATTCTTGTCCAAAAATTCATCCAAATCTATAACGTCTTTTGGACCTTTTGGACGTGGGAGGGGTCAGCAAAGTGATGGACTGACCACCCAGACATAGCAATAGAATAGTGGGGCACCTTACAGGGCACTGTTGTGATTTTCACAAAAAAGGTACTACATAAATATCTCACCACCCTGCTGGTGGGAAGATATGGTAGTAAGAAAGGTGCTTTTCCACTCAGACCCACAGTAGCTTTTCCCTTGGCTCCTTGAAATGGCATTCTTGTATATGGCTTCAAGCACTAATTTCAACACAAAGCTGATGTGGTTAAGTGAACACTCAGACCCGCAGCTGAGGTCCGGTGAAAAAAATCACGGAGCAGCTGTTAAGGAGACCATCATAGTTGTTCACAGTCTCCTCCACCAAACAAAGACTAAATAACAGCAAATCAAACTTAAATAAAATAAAATAATAAATTTAACAACAACTTAACTTTGAATGGTGTAGATGATAAACATAACTGCTCCGGGCTCCTCCGTTATTCTCATTACCGACCCCCCAACCTAGGTTTCACCCGCTGGCTTCTTCAGGAGGGGTATTAAAATTACAAGATGACTCAAATCAACACTGCACCACACAGCTTGCTTTCTTAATAAACTAAACATTTTGAAATACTCAATGCACACACTCTCTCTGCGACTTACCGGCACAAATACTCCATACTGCACACACACGCGCTGCTGACAAAGGGGACTTCCCAGCAGGCCACGCTTTAAATACACTCCCCTTTTACTACCTACCACGTCATCACTCCTTACATCATGAGTGAAAAATTATAATTGAAACCATTTGATATCATTATTTAATCCAAGGTATGCCATTGGAATATAAACTTCTGCTCCAAATAAAGGAGATATTGAGTGATATTTCCAGAATCTTTATAAGCACGCATAAGAACAGTATATTGTAATTCCTCTATCGAATGCTGTTGCTCAATCCAATGGCTCACCAGGGGGGCAGTTACTCGTTTGCATCTTATATTACTCAAATGTTCGGCAATGCGGATTTTAATAGCACGCCGAGTATGTCCTATGTAATATAGCCCGCAAGGGCAAATAATGCAATATATTACTGCAGATGACAAACAATTGGTGCCTGTTCTTAAATAAAATTTCTTATCCCCTGTTTGAGGAATTACCACTTGGTCAGTGTTGAGGACATGAGGGCAATATACACACTGATGACAACGTACATGAGGACCCTCTCTGTTCTGTTGAACAGGGTCACGATGTTTCAAAATCTGACCTAAGTTCCGGCCCCTAGTGTGGGCAAATAGAGGAATGTCATTCAAGCTCTCATGCACCTGCAGCACTGGCCAGTGTTTCAAAATGATTTTTCTAATTTGTTGACTTCGATTGGAATAGGGCAATACACATACCAAGGCCCCACTTTTCTCCCTTTGTTGGGGATGAAATAACCACATCAGCTTTGTGTTGAAATTAGTGCTTGAAGTAAAGAAAGGTGATTAGTAAAAGAGTTATTTATAAGTATCACCTTGGATAAATATATTTTTTGATTATATTCTTGTATCTGGGCCATGACACATGTGAGCTACATTTTTTCACCTTTGCTTAATCCTAGGGACATGGAGTATGAGAATCACATGGTATAGCTTAGTAACAGTACAGCAGCAGAAATGACATTACAGTACAATCTATAGTGTAGCAAACTTGAACGGCACATTACCATCTATGCTATCATGTTTATGTGTAGAGGAGCTGTGGTGCAGTTGTAAATTTGATGTCACCCCCACCCCCAACCTCTGAGGTTGCTAGTTCAAATCCCACTTAATACTTCATTGGAGCATATACCAAATAAGCAGCATTTTTACTTGGGTGTTTTTAAAAAAAATTATATATTGGACACCATGAAAAGGGGCTACTGCCTTAGATGGACAATTGGCCTGACCCAGTAAGGCAGTTGTAATGTTTACAAGGCTCACTCTTAGACGTTGTTCTGAGCAGGATGCCTCTAGGAAATGTCAATCTACAGGGCAGACTACGCCTTTCAGTGACGAAGGCATAGTTGTTGCTCTCGGTTCCTGGAGGAAAAGTCCATAATCAGTGATCAAGATATGAGGAGGCAGCCAGATGGGTAGCATGTAACATAGCACTCTTTGGGTTTTGCAAAGATACTAGGGAGCTGCTTTGGTCACCATAAGAAGGCCTGACCATTGGCCTGCCCGAGTAAGGCAGTTGAAATGTTCTTCATAAGTTACATATGACCATCATAATACCGCTATATGACAGGGATGTCCCCAGGGTAGAGGTATTTTTGTTTCTGTTGGTGGCCTCATCCGGCCACCTCACAATTTCCCACACCATGTGCACAGTTGAACTGTGCAGTTTCACATACAGCCTTATACTGACAAGTGTATATATATGTTTCTCCCAGGTGTCCCCAGGCACATACACCTTCTTTTACAAATGTTGTTTGATTACTATTGGTGAGGTTGTTCTGTGCATGGCTTCTGTGTTTTGGACACATCCCCTTATGAGAGCTGGATAGTGTTCCCCCATTTGGAGGGAGACATTTGATGAAGTTATAGCTGTATCATTGTATGTGCTACACCGCTGTGTCACCTTACCTATTGGCAAATCCCCACCCCCCTTCTCTAACTATCCCTACTTATAGAATCCCATCTGTCTGATCATAAAGACAAGCTGCTCAGCCCCCTGTCTATGGAAAGGTATCCCTTACCTTCAGTTGAGGACAACACCAGAATCCTCACATACAACCACAGCTTCTGGGAATCACCCTTGTGATCAGTTCTGACAGCTGCAGCAAAGGCCCATATACATCTCTGACATCTGCAGAAGGGATCCCTGCTCCCTCATGGGGCCAGCCTCCCTCCCCCACACACACACTCCACCAATACCTCACCTCTAACACTCGACACAGACATGAAACCACCAAATACTGCACCCAGATACTCAGGGGTTTGGGGATATGGTGGTAGCAGGATCAGAGTAAGGTGTTGAGATATCAGGTGGGTGATATGAAGCTGCAGTGTCAGGGTTTGAGGGAAGGGTGCTCCCAGCAGCAGGAGAAAAAGCACAGTTACTTATCGTAACAGTTGTTATCCAGGGACAGCAGGCAGATATTCTCAACATGTTGGTCTTGGTGCCTATGTTCGAGGACATGTTAAAAGCCATTTTGACCACTCAGATTACTTAACACACAAGGACTCACCTCCTCATAGTACTGAGTCTTCTATGCCTCGTTTATCGAAGGCCGTCGATGCTCCTTAGAGGCCTAAGCACAAATCTCGGTCTCGCAAGTCTTCTACACCTTCTGCTTCACCTCGAAGCCCATCCAAGCCGAGTTCCCCTCCATCGAGACCATCTGCGAGGGAACCTTTTCTATCTACCTTGAGCCGATCCATTCCTCGGACTCTGGGTACTTCTCCATCGAGGTTTCTGAAGTGCAAACACTCTCTGACTCCTCTTATGACAGGCAGTGGAACTTCTTCAGTGACCATGGCGCTAGATTCTGAAATGCCTTCTCAATATTCCAGAGAAGCTTCACCATCTTATTCGGCTGTTCCCAAGTCTCAGTCTCCTCCGGAGAAACCCTCCATCTCAAAGTCCTCGTTTGTGAGGTTTGTCTTTGATATGGGTCAGGCTCCTCACCAGAATCTACACTCTGAATCTAAGTACACTCCTGAGTATCTGGCTGACATGGAGTTGCCTCATCCACCCACGGAAACCTTGAGGCTTCCCATGCCTCCTGTGTTAAAATAAACGTTTCTCAGGAATATGGAAACCCCTTACTCTATTTCGGCCATACCTTCTAAGATGGAATCTAGGTATCGCACGGTTCCTTGCAAAGGGTTTGAAAAACCGCAGTTATCTCACCAATCCTTAGTGGTGGAATCTTCATTAAAGAAAGCTCAACTCTCTAAGGTCTACGCTGCAGTGCCTCCAGGCAGGGAAGGCCGCACCATGGACAAGTTCGGCCGCAGGCTCTATCAGAATTCCATGATGGCAACTCGAATTCTCAACTACAATTACATCTTCACCTCTTATTTTAATCACTACCTTAAAATAATGCCTAAGTTTTTCCTGCTCTTGAGGAGCAATGTCTTCCAGAGTTCAAACAGATTCTTCACACTCTGTCACAACTTCGCCTCTTCTTGCTACTAGCCACGTACGATGCCTTTGAGTTATCATCCAGGGTTACTGCTTTTTGCTGTGGCTATGCGTCGCCTTGTTGGCTCCGCATTGTGGATATGGACTCCAATTTGCAAGACCGTCTAGCAAACTTGCCTTGCCAAGGAAACAAACTTTTTGATGATTCCATCGAGGCTGCTATTAAGCGTCTCTCTGAACATGAGCGCTCCTTTGCCTCCTTGATCCGGCCAAAGGCTAAGACTCCACCTGCTCGGCCTTACAAGCCTCCTCCGCGTTGTTATTCTCAAAAATGACTCCAGCTTTCTCCAGCCTCCGCCTAGACGGCCGTCACAGCAGTAGAGACAGCAAAAACCTCAAACTTCTGCTGCGGCTAAGCTGGCTCAGTCTTTTTGACATTCTCAGTCTGAGCATATCAACCTCCATCCATCAGACTTCTCTTTTGCCCATAGGAGGTCGGCTCCACCATTTTTATCACCAGTGGGAGCTGATCACCTCAGATCTCTGGGTTCTCAACATCCTTCGGGAGGGATTCTTACTTCACTTTCTTCAAGTACCTCCAGATCTCCCTCCAAGAGAATTTCCTTCCAGTTCGTCGCAACTTCCCCTTCTCCTTCAGAAAGCTCAGGCTCTTCTTCACCTTCGTGCTGTTGAGGAGGTTCCTTTGAACCAAAGGGACAAGGGGTTCTATTCCCTTATTTTATAGTCCCAAAGAAGACGGGAGATTTGCAATCTATTATGGATCTCCGAGCCCTCAACAAATATCTAGTCAAAGAGAAATTTGAATGCTTCTTTACCAACTCTTTACCCCCCTGATGGATCAAGGAGATTGGTTTGCTTTCTGGATCTCAAAGAGGCTTACACTCATATCCCAATTCATCCAGCCTCTCGCAGATTCTTAAGATTTTGGTTGGGGAATCTTCATCTTCAATACCGAGTTCGTCCTTTCGGACTTGCATCATCCCCCAGAGTTTACACGAAGAGTCTGGTAGTGGTAGCTGCAGCCCTGTGTACCCAGGGTCTTCAAATATTTCCATATCTTGACGACTGGCTCATCAAAGCCCCCTCTCAACAAGGGGTTATTGCAGCGACCCAACAGACTATTACGTTCCTCCAATGTCTGGGTTTCGAAGTCAATTTTCCAAAATCCCAGTTGCACCCCTCTCAAACTCTTCAGTTTATCGGGGCCGTCCTGGACACTATCTGACTCAGAGCATTCCTGCCTCAACCATGCCACGATGCTCTCATTCGCCTTTGTCATCAAGTGTTTGCCCTCACATCAATCTCAGCACGACACATGATGATTCTACTTGGTCACATGGCCTCTACAGTTCACGTGACTCCTTTGCCAGACTTTACCTTCAAATACCTCAGTGGACCCTGGCATCTCAGTGGAAGCAAGCTTCAGACCCACTCTCTCAACACATCACAGTAACTCCTTTGTTGAGAGTCTCTCCACTGGTGGATGCTGTCTTCCAATCTTTCCAGAGGTTTGCTTTTCCACACTCTCCCTCATCAGAAGGTTCTCACAACAGATTCTTCAACCTACGCTTGGGGAGCCCACCTCGATGGTCTCCTTATTCAAGGCCATTGGTCCAGCACAGACCATCTTTGTCACATCAATCTGTTGGAACTCAGAGCGATTTTCAATGCTCTCAAAGCTTTTCAGCATCTTCTTCACAATCAGGTAGTCCTTGTCTGTACGGACAACCAAGTCGCTATGTACTATGTCAACAAGCAGGGAGGCACGAGATCCCTCTCCCTTTGCCAAGAAGCTCTGAAACTGTGGAATTGGGCAGTTCAGCACATCTTTCTCAGAGCTGTATACATTCAAGGTCAACACAATTAGCTTGCAGACAAATTGAGTCATCTTCTACAACCTCACGAATGGACACTCAATTCCTCACTTCGTAATGTGTTTGCTCAATGGGGGACTCCTCAAATAGACCTCTTTGCATCTCCCCTCAACTACAAGCTGCCTCAGTTCTGCTCTAGGATATATTCTCCTCATCGCCTTGAGGCAGATGCGTTCCTTCTCATCCCATCAAATCTATCTTCCCCCATTATCAATATCTATATTAATCTTTCAGTTAGTTGATTATAATCTAACCATTGTTGAAGTCATAGGCAGCGGAACACTTTTTGTTTGGAGGGGCCCATAAGTCTGCCCTAAACCCCAGCCAAACTCCACCTCAGATCCTGACCAAACTCCGCCCCAGAACCCACCCCTATAATAATAGCACTAATTGTAATGTAAGTTGTTCCATTCATTTTTCCTATATACACACACAATATAGTCTTTTTTTTTTTTAATTATTTATTTATTCAATTTAATTAATACAAACAAGCAATAAACATACTTGTACACAGATTACACAAAATATTATAAGAAAAAAAAAACTATAACCCCAATTCCACTTAACACAGTGTTTTTGGTTACTCAATAATAATTCAAATTATTTAGTCCACAACTTTTGGAGAGAGACTTAAGAAAAAATAAAAATAAGACGAATCTTATCCAACTTAGAAAGCGGCATTTTCCTGCGGTGCTACAGCCATTCATAGCAGGTTACTCATTTTCAGCTACAGGCCCTACATGCTCTTTAGATTCTATAAATCCTATCAATTGTTTAGGCTCAAAAAATAAGTAATTCTTATTCTGATATGAAACAAAACATTTTACGGGAAATTTCAACATAAAATTTGCTCCCAAGGCTAGGACTCTTGACCGTAATGCCAAGAATTCCTTCCTACGCCTCTGAGATCTCAATGACATATCAGGAAATATTCGAACATTAGAGCCTAAAAATTGATCATTAATATGACGAAAAAACAAGCGTAGTATATATTCTCTATCACTTTCTAAAGCAAGAGTTATTAACAGGGTTTTCCTTTCCGTTATAACCTCTAAAGAGTTCTCCAGAAACGTCGTTAAATTCATGTTGTCATTATTTGTCCCTTGAATCTCATTAGGAGTGGAAACTTCTACATGTTTCTTTAATTGCAGATAATTAGCTCTAACAATTGGTGGCAAACTTTCTGTGGGAATTAGCAAAATTTCCTTAAAGTATTTTCTTGCCATCTCCATTGGTGAAATTAAGGGACATTTAGGAAAGTTTAGGAGTCTCAGATTATTTTTCCTTAGTTGGTTCTCAAAACTTTCCATTTTCCTGGCAGTAAATGATCTTTCTTTTACCAATTCCAAGTCCAAAGTTTTCATTTCGGATATTCTTAAGAACATAACATAAGAACATAAGAAATGCCATCTCCGGATCAGACCTTCGGTCCATCAAGTCCGGCGATCCGCACACGCGGAGGCCCTGCCAGGTGTACACCTGTCGTAATTTATAGTCCACCATATCCTTACATGCCTCTCTTAAGGAGATATGCATCTAGTTTGCTCTTGAAGCCTAGGACAGTCGATTCCGCAATAATCTCATCTGGGAGGGCATTCCAGGTGTCAACCACTCTCTGAGTGAAGCAGAACTTCCTGACATTAGTCCTGAACCTGTCCCCCCTTAGCTTCATTACATGTCCTCTAGTCCGTGTCAAATTGGACAATGTAAATAATCTTCTCTGCTCTATTTTGTCGATTCCTTTCAGTATTTTGAAGGTCTCGATCATATCCCCACGCAGTCTCCTTTTCTCAAGGGAGAATAATCCCAGTGTTATAAGTCTGTCCTCGTATTCCAGTTTTTCCATACCCTTCACCAGTTTTGTTGCTCGTCTCTGCACCCTCTCCAGCAGTTTTATATCCTTCTTTAGGTAGGGAGACCAATGTTGGACGCAGTATTCCAAGTGTGGTCTGACCATTGCCCTATAAAGCGGCATTATAACTTTCTCCGATCTACTCGAGATTCCTTTCTTTATCATGCCCAACATTCTATTTGCCTTCTTTGCCGCTGCCGCGCACTGTGCCGACGGCTTCAGGGTCCTATCTATCAGTACACCCAGGTCCTTTTCTTGTTCACTCTTCCCCAGAGTTGCACCTGACATTGTATACTCGTATTCCTTATTCTTATTGCCTAAATGCATTACCTTGCATTTCTCCACATTGAACTTCATCTGCCATTTCTCCGCCCATGTTTCTAACCGACACAAGTCGCTCTGGAGTTTCTCTCTATCCTCATGCGATCTGATCGCCCGGCATAGTTTTGTATCGTCTGCAAACTTGATGATCTCACTGGATGTTCCTTCCTCCAGATCATTGATATAAATATTAAAAAGGATCGGCCCAAGTACCGAGCCCTGGGGTACACCACTAGTCACTTTCTCCCAGTCGGAGAACTTCCCATTTATGCCCACTCTCTGCTTTCGGTTTTCCAGCCATTTGCCTATCCATCTTTGTATATCCCCCTCTATGCCATGGCTTTGTAGTTTCCTGAGAAGTCTTTCGTGTGGAACTTTGTCGAACGCTTTCTGGAAGTCCAAGTATATTATGTCCACCGGCTTCCCACTATCAATTTGCTCGTTCACGGTCTCAAAAAATTGGAGTAAATTCGTCAAACATGATTTCCCTTTCCTGAATCCGTGTTGACTGGGTTTCATCAAGTCGTGTGAGTCCAAGTGCCGGACCATGCTATCCTTGATCAGTGCTTCAACCATCTTGCCGGGGACAGACGTAAGACTCACAGGTCTATAGTTGCCCGGTTCCCCTCTCGATCCTTTTTTGAAAATTGGGGTGACGTTCGCTATCCTCCAGTCGTCCGGTATCTGTCCAGTTCTGATTGTCAGGTTTGCAAGTTTTTGCAATAACTCTCCGATTTCTACCTTCAATTCCTTTAAGACTCTCGGGTGAATTCCATCTGGTCCAGGGGATTTGTCACTTTTAAGTTTGTCGATCTGATAGTATATCTGGTCTAAGTCCACTTCAACTGTGGTGAGGCTGTCTTCTATTTCTCCTGCAAACACTTTCTCCGCTTCAGGTATTGTTGAGGTGTCCTCCTTCGTAAAGACGGACGCAAAGAAGGAATTTAGTTTGTCTGCGATTTGTTTATCTTCCTTGATGTACCCTTTTCTTCCCTGGTCGTCCAAGGGTCCGACTGCCTCTTTTGCAGGTTTTTTCCCTTTCACGTATCTAAAGAAGGGCTTGAAGTTTTTGGCCTCCTGGGCTATTTTTTCCTCATATTCCTGTTTTGCATCTCTCACCGCCTTGTGACATTTCTTCTGATCATCTTTATGTTTGTTCCAGGCTTCGGTTGTCTTTATGTATTTCCATTTTTTGAAAGAGTCCTTCTTTTCTTTTATGGCTTCCTTCACCTGTTTGGTAAGCCATGCCGGTTCTCTTTTGCTCTTTGATCTCCGATCTTTGGAAATCCTCGGAATGTAGAGATCTTGTGCTTCTGTGATAGTATTTTTCAGTAGGGACCATGCCTGATCTACCGTTTCAAGTTTGTCCACCTTCTTTTCGAGTCGTTTTTCTACCATGGCTCTCATGCTATCGTATTTACCCTTTTTAAAGTTCAATGTGGTGGTTAAGGTTTTGGCATGTTTCCCTTTCCCGATGTCAAGTTTAAAGTTAATTACATTGTGATCACTCGTTCCCAGTGGAACCATGACTTCCACTACTGTTATCGGTCCCGTGAGGCCATTTAGGACCAAGTCCAAGGTGGCGTTGCCTCTTGTCGGCTCTTTTACCATTTGTTCCAGGAAGCAATCCCCTAGCACCTCCAGGAATTTGGCCTCCTTGCCGCAGTTGGAGGTTGCTAGTTTCCAGTCTATCCCTGGGAAATTGAAGTCTCCCAATATAATTACATTGCCTGTCTTGCATTCTTGTTTGATTTCCTCCATCATTTCTGAGTCAGTTTCCTCTGCCTGTCCTGGGGGACGATAGTAAAGGCCAATTTTCGTATCTGCTCCAAATTGACCAGGAATCTTGATCCAGAGTGACTCAAGCTTCTCTTTCATTTCTGTTGTAACCATTTCAACTGAATCTATTCAGAGCAATACCTCCACCTTTCTGCCCTACTCGATCTCTTCTATACAGCTTGTATCCCTGTAGTACTGTGTCCCATTTGTTTTCTTCATTCCACCATGTTTCTGTTATGCCAATGATATCCAATATGTCATGTCTTGCTATTGTCTCTAGTTCCCCCATTTTGTTACCTAGACTTCTAGCATTCGTATACATACATCTAAGTTCCCTACGTGTTACCTTTTTGGACCTTCTACTCTTGGCCGCCCCTGTAGTTTCAATTACGATATCCTTAACTGCTCCTGTGTTATCACCCTTGTTTGCTGTGTGGTCGTCCCCTCCTGTGTCTGATTTGTCCCTTCCTGCTTTTTCTCCCTTATTTGCCGTGAGGTCGTCTTCTCTTGTGTAGGAGTAGTTTTCCTTGGCTTCTTCGTCGGGGCATCCTGCTATCCGTGCCATCGACCGGTGGTCGACTGTCGGCTTTCCCCTATCTTTCAGTTTAAAGCCTTCTCGATTGCTTTCTTCATGTTGCCTGCCAAAACTCTTGCTCCTTCTTTGTTGAGGTGTAGTCCGTCCCTTCTGTAGTACTTGCTTTTTCCCCAGAACGCCGTCCAGTTGCGCACGAAGTCGAAGCCTTCTTCTTCGCACCATCGTCTCATCCAGGCGTTGATTACTTGCAATTCCCCTTGTCTCTTTCCATCCGCTCTTGGTACTGGGAGGATCTCAGAGAAGGCCACCTTCACCTCCCTGATCTTCAGTTTTCTTCCAAGTGAGCGGAGCTGGCCCTTCAGCTCTTCCCTGTCATACTTCCACCCGCTCACATCATTTGTTCCCACGTGGATAAGCACAGCGGTGTCCTCTCCCCGTGCGCCATCTATGATCCTGGAGATCCTGTTGGTCACATCCTTCACTCTTGCTCCAGGCAGACAGGTGACGACTCTGTCCTCTCTTCCTCCTGCGGTGTGGCTGTCCACATGTCGTATAATGGAGTCGCCTACGATGATCCCCATCTTCTTTATTCGGGGATTCCTTGGGGGGCGTAGGTCCACGTCCTTGGAGTAGGGCCAGTCTTCTTCCTCCAATGATACTCTTGAACTTGTTTCCTGTTCTTTGGGTGGGGCGATGTCTTCCTGTGCTCTCACTATTCCTCCTGATGTGCGGTTGTCTCCTACCTCGTCTTCAGTTTCTTCTGTGTTTGCATGGGTGTCTTCTCTCCTCACATCGGTTTCCTGAGTACAGTTTTCCAGCCCTGGGATCTCTACGTGGTGCTGATGAGCTTCCTCTATGAACATTTCTAGTTCCTTGGCCTCGTCGTTTGGGCTGTACTCCACTAGCATCTTCTCCTGTGCTCGGATTCTGTCTTCGAGTTCCATCACTGTTCCTTCCAATAGTCTTACCTGACATTTCAAGCTATCCATCTCCATGCATCGATTGCAAATGTATGCCTGGATCCCCGAAGGGAGGTAGTCATACATATTGCAGCCGATACAGAAGACCGGAAAGCTCACCTTCTGACTTCCTTGGGATTCCATTTCTTACTTCCCTTGTGTGTGCTTGTGTCCCTTTCCTGCTGCTTCCTTATGTTGCTTGCCTTGCTGTCTCTTTTGTGTGTGCTGTCTCCGCTCTACCTCACCTTGATTGTATGTGTGGGTTTGTTCCCTTGGCGTCTGTCTCTTCCTTACCTTTTGTGTTTGTCGCTTTCTTGACTCCTGTTTTTCTAATTTCTCACTTAAATCTTTAAGGACCAAGCCCTGTTGCTCCACTTTAGAGTGAATAGTCCCATAATCAATTTTTAAAGTGGAAAAGGATAGTTTGAGGTTAGCGTCCAGAACTGATATGGCCTGCCATAAAGCCTCCATATTTATTACCTTAGGCTTCTCCAACACCCCAAAGTTGATGTTACTTCCTCCCGAAGCTCCTCTCAACTCCTCTGCAGAGTGGGAAAGCTGCTGCTGTTCTCTAACTTCTTCAGCTCCCGATAGAATTGGAGCTGGCTGTCCTCCTTCTCTGGGGATCGATGTACCTTCCGGGGTCATCATTTCCTCAGGAACTCCTGACTCTGCATTGCTTCCGGGTTGTGGTGGTGGCTGCCTCTGCTCCGGGCTCAACAACGCCCGAATGTGCTGGCTGAGTTCGCCGACGTATTCGGGCTTACCCCTGAAGTAGCCCCCGAAGATTCACTCGAGCGGGCTAACGCTCCCTCAATTGTAGTTTGCACCAGACGCGGTGCAGCTATCGCCGCCGGAGGATTGCTGCGAAGGGCTCCTTTCCTCTTCCCCATATTGAGGTAAGAGGGTTGCTAGGTCACTTCAGCAAAACGCCTGCCGACTGCAAGAGAGGGAGCCTCCTACTCAGGCGTCCGCTCTCGTCGCCATCTTGTTTCCTCTCTTAGAAGGCACAATATAGTCTTATTAACAACATATAATGGTTAACCACAAAATTAAACTACACTGTATACTTCTTAATATTCATTCCTACCAGAACACCTGGCCTTGGTCACACATGCAGAATACAGGACTACAAACTAAAAGTACTGGTCACCGAGGCACAAAATCTATATATACTGCGTCTCAACAAGGGATCCAAGAGGAAAAAGAACAAGGAACCGGCGTGGGTAATGGTGAAGGAAGCGATAAGAGACAAGAAGACTTCATTTAAAGAATGGAAAAGGTCAAAAATGGACGAAAACTGGAAAAAGCACAAACATCAAAGTAGGTGCCATAAGGCGGTAAGAGGGGCCAAAAGAGACTATGAGGAAAAAATAGCCAAGGAAGCGAAAAACTTCAAGCCGTTCTTTTGATATATTAAGGGGATACAACCCGCGAATGAAGCAGTGGGGGTCGTTGGATGACCATGGAATAAAGGGAGTGCTAAAGGAGGACAAAGCCATCACCAACAAATTGAACACATTTTTTGCGTCTGTATTTACCGAAGAGGATATACACAACATACCGGAAGCCGACAGGCTATACGCAGGAAACGAAGACGGGAAACTGATGGGGTTGATGGTCATTCTAGAAGAGGTATGCAGGCAGATTGATAGGCTTAAAAATGATAAATCCCCGGGACCGGATGGCATCCATGGGCTATAGCTGAACTGCTTAAGCTAATAGCCAATCTGTCGATTGGATTCCGGAAGACTGGAACATGGTGAATATTACGCCAATCTTCAAGAAAGGTTCGAGGGAAGATCCAGGAAATACAGACCGGTGAATCTGGCCTCGGTACCAGGAAAGATGGTAGAGACGCTGAAAAAGGATCGCATCATTGATCAGCTTGACGGACACGATCTGATGAGGACCAGCCAGCACGGCTTCAGCAAAGGAAGAGCTTGCATGACGAAGTTGCTGCACTTCTTTGAGGGAGTAAACAGGCAGATAGACAAGGGTGACCCGGTTGACATTGTATATCTGGATTGTCAAAAAGCGTTCGACAAGGTTCCGCATGAACGACTACTTCAAAAAATTGTGAGCCATGGAATTGAGGTTGAAATACTCACATGGATCAAAAACTGGCTGGTGGATAGGAAACAGAGAGTGGGGGTAAATGGACAATACTCAGACGGGAAAAGCGTCGTGAGTGGAGAGCCACAGGGTTCGGTGCTCGTCAACATATTTATAAACGACCTGGAAATTGGTACGACAAGTGAGGTGATTAAATTTGCAGATGATACAAAGTTATTCAGAGTAGTGAAGACGCGAAAGGATTGTGAAGACCTGCACAGTAACCTAAACACTCTTGAGAAATGGGCTGTGACATGGCAAATGAGGTTTAACGTGGATAAGTGTATGGTGATGCATGTCGGTAACAAAAATCTTATACATGAATACAAGAATGAATACATGAATACAAGTCCAGTGCGGTACTTGGAGAGACCCCTCAGGAAAGAGACTTGGGAGTACTGGTCAACAAGTCGATGAAGCTGTCCATCCGTGCAATATGCAGCGGCGGTGAAAAGGGTGAACAGAATGCTAGGAATGATTAAGAAGGGGATCACGAGCAGATCAGAGAGGGTTATCATGTCGCAGTACTGGGCCATGGTACGCCCTCACCTGGAGTACTGCGTCCAGAACTGGTCACTGAACATGAAGAAGGACACAGTTCTACTCGAAAGCATCCAGAGAAGAGCGACCAAAATGGTTAAGGGGCTGGAGGAGTTGTCGTACAGTGAGAGGTTAGAGAAACTGGCCCTCTTCTTCCTTGAAAAGAGGAGACTGAGAGGGGACATGATCGAAACGTTCAAGATAATGAAGGGAATAGACTTAGTAGATAAAGACAGGTTGTTCACAATCTCCAAGGTGGAGAGAATGAGAGGGCACTCTCTAAAGTTAAAAGGGGATAGATTCCGTACAAACATAAGAAAGTTCTTCTTCACCCAGAGAGTGGTAGAAAACTGGGATGCTCTTCCGGAGGCTGTTATATGGGAAAACACCCTCCAGGGATTCAAGACAAAGTTAGACAAGTTCCTGCTGAACTAGAATGTACGCAGATAAGGCTAGTCTCAGTTAGGGCACTGGTCTTTGACCTAAGGGCTGCCGTGTGAGCAGACCTCTGGGCACGATTGACCACTGATCTGACCTAAGGGCCGCCGCGTGAGCAGATTTCTGGGCACGATGGACCACTGGTCTGACCCAGCAGTTGCAATTCTTATGTTCTTATGTTCTAAGATGTCAGACTCTACATGCATTATAACACCAGAGAAAAAGAAACATTTCTTCCTGAGCAATGCAAAATATAGACAGCAAATATAAATTCTCAAAACGGACACATTTCATTCACTAAATTGAAAATAAAATCATGTTCCCTACCTTTGTTGGCTAGTGATTTTTATTTTTCAAATCATCATCCCCAGTCTCTGTTTGCGCTTCCTTCTGTCTGTGCTCTTAACAGTGTTTCCAAGGTCTTTTTATCTACTTGTTGTTTTTCTCTCCTTCTTCACTTTCTCCCTTATATCTATCTTTGGCATTAAAACTTTTAACATTCAACTTTCTTACATTTTTCTGCATTCTTCTCAAAATCTACATTTCTATGTCTTCTCTTCCCATCTATCAATGTATACCATCTTCTCTCTTTCTTCACCCCTATTCCCATCTATCCATAAGAAGCATTTCTTCTCTCTCTCATACTTGTCACACCTATTGCTGTTCACCATCTCCTCCCTCTCTCTCCACTTCCCATCCATCCGTGTACACCATCTCTCCGTCTCCCTCTCTCATGGTCTGACATCTCTGCCTTCCCCCGCCTATGGTCTGGCATCTCTCTCTTCTTCCCTCTCTTGCCCTGTGGTCTATCATTTCTCTCATTTTCTTCCCTCCTTTCCGAGGCCTGGCATTTCTCTCCTCTCCTTCCTGAGGTCTGGCATATCTTTCTCCTCTCTTTCCCTGATCTGGTATCTCTCTCTCTCCCCTCCTTCCCTTCCCTGGCATTTGTCTCTCCTTCCCCTTCCCGTGGTCTGACAACTATCTCTTTCCTTCCATCACCCTTCTCCAGAATCCAACATCTCTCCCTTTTTTGTCATCTCTCCTCCCTCCCAGTGGAACATTTCTCCTTCCCTCCTCTCCGCCACTACCATGCCCAACAATTCTCCTTCTTTCTTACTTTCCCCATGTATACCATATCTCTTTCCCTCCCACTCCATGCACCTATGTCCAACAATTCTCTTTTTTTCTTCCTTCCCCACTGGTAGCATCTCTCTTTCCCTCCTTTCCCAGCACTCAATCCATGCAGCATCTGTCTTTCCCTGCCTTCCTACCTCCCTCAGCCCATGCAGCATCTGTCCTCTCTGTCTTCTCATCCCCCTATCCCCTGCATGTGGCGTGTAGCATATATTCTTTCCTCCTTCCCCCCACCCCAGCAGGACCCTGCGGCACAAACTCACTCTTCAGTTCCCGACTCCCCCACACCTGCTCCCCGGTCACTGTTATTTTAAATCTTTGGCAGCTGCAGCATCAAACAGATGAATTTTCTGCCATCAGTCTGCCCTGGAACCCTTCATTCAGCAGCAGCCTGCCTAGGTGGGAATAGGAAGGCACTGCTGAATGAAGATTTCTGGGGCAGGCTGATGGCAGAAGGTTCATCTCATTGCTGCTATGGCTGCCTGAAGATTTAAAATAACAGCAACCGGGGAGGAGGTGTGGGGGAGTAAGGAACTGAAGAGAGAGGTCATGCCACAGGCAGGGCCACCATCAGGGCAGTACTACCAGTCCTGCATTCAGGGGCCCGGAGCTGACAGGGGGCCCGGGCTCCCCCAGGGTCCTAGGCAGTGTTCTAAGGCAGGGGCACCAGTAGCTCGCAAAGGCAAAGTGAGTCGATCACCCAGGACTCACTTTGTCTTGGCGATCTAATCTATCGGGCTGATCAGTCTTCCTCTCCCCGACGTCAATTCTGCCATCGGAGAGGAAGTTCGGGCCAGCCAATCGCTGCCTGGCTGGGCGGAACTTCCTCTCCAACGGCAGAATTGACGTCGGGGAGAGGAAGACTGATCGGCCCGAAGCAGGGAGAGCATGCGTCGGCGTCGGCTTTGGGGCCTGTTATCCATTGGTGGGTCCTGTTCCCCGATGGCAGCGGCAGTGGCAGTGGCAGGCTTGGGGAACGGCAGGGAGAAAGAAAGAAAGGGGGCAGGCAGGGAGACAGAAGGAAAGAAGAGAAACAGAAGAAAAGAAAGGGGGCATGAAGAGAGGAAGAAAACGTTGGGGGAGGGAATGAGGTGTGGAGGAGAGGAAGCATACAGGCTGAAAGAAGGGAAGAAAGATTGGATGCACAGTCAGAAGAAGAAAGTGCAACCAGAGACTCATGAAATCACCAGACAAGGTAGGAAAAATGATTTTATTTTAAATTTAGCAAAGTGGAGGCAGTATTACCACAGTTTTCAAAGGAATTTGCCCAAATAACTTAATAGTTAAATTCCCAGAGATGAAAACTTCCCTTCACTTACTATACACAGTTCTGAATTTATATCTGCTGTCTATATTTTACAATATGGTCCCCTTTTACTAAACCGCAATAGTGGTTTTTAGCGCAGGGAGCCTATGAACGTCAAAAGCAGCGCTGGACATTCAGCGCAGCTTCCTGCGCTAAAAACTGCTATTGTGGTTTAATAAAAAGGATGGAGGGTATATTTGTCTATTTTTGTATGGTTGTTACTGAGGTGACAATGCATAGAGTCATCTGCCTTGACCTCTTTGAAAAAAACCCAGAATAGGAATGATAATTAACATTTTCTCAGCGTATAGTGTGCTTTGTGTTTTTTAATTTTATTATTGGAAGATCATTTTGACTTGGTCATTTTAAAGTAGCTCACAAGCTCAAAAAGTTTGGGCACCTCTGAGCTAGAGCGTTGAAACTGTGTATTTCTATTTTATCCCCCCTTTTACAAAACTGTGGAGCGTTTTTTAGCGCCAGCCGTGGTGGTAGCTAAATTCTATGAGCGTCAGGGCTGTTACCACCGTGGCTAAAATCCACACTACAGTTTTGTAAAAGAGTGAGGGGTTAGTTTGTGATGACATATTCCATACTAGGTGAAGGTGTTTTCTGTGTTCTGTGTGTTCGAAAGACATGGTTTTCTGTTAGGATTGACGGTGTAGGATTGATCTGTGCTGGTCTGGTTTGTTTAGTTTTACAATGGGTGTATTGATGTACTGCTCACTGCAATATGTAAGATGCTGCCTTTTCCTAGGTACTCATGTGTGACGTGTGGTTTGTTACTAAAAATCATGTTTTTCTTACAGATGGGGGATGCCAAAAAATGATGGGCCCTGGGTGTTACATATGCTACGTACGCCACTGTATGTAAAGATACCAGAAAGCTGGCGTAGCAAAAACTTTAAGTAAATTGTTATTCTTCTAAGTTTTGAGTATTTAACCCTCCCACAATCTCATGGGCACTCGTTTCAAGTTTCAAGTTTATTGAGATTTTGATTTAAACGCAATATCAAATATTTTCAATGCGTATAACAAAAATAAATTTGGGGAAATAAATAAAACCATTTGAACAATAAACATACAAACATATCCATAGATGATTAAAATTACATAAGGAGTACATAAGAACATAAGAACATAAGAAATGCCTCTGCTGGGTCAGACCCGAGGACCATCGTGCCCAGCAGTCCACTCACGCGGTGGCCCAGCAGGTCCAGAACCTGTGCAGTAATCTTCTATCTATACCCCTCTATCCTCTTTTCCAGTAGGAATTTGTCTAATCCTTTCTTGAACCCCAGTACCGTACTCTGCCCAATCACATCCTCTGGAAGCGCATTCCAGGTGTCCACCACATGTTGGGTAAAAAAGAACTTCCTAGTATTTGTTTTGAATCTGTCTCCTATCAACTTTTCCGAGTGCCCTCTTGTTCTTTTATTATTCAAAAGTTTGAAGAATCTGTCCATCTCTACTCTCTCTATGCCCTTCATGATCTTATAAGTCTCTATCATATCCCCTCTAAGTCTCCTCTTCTCCAGGGAAAAGAGTCCCAGTTCCTCCAATCTCTCAGCATATGACAGGTTTTCCATACCTTTTATCAGACGCGTTGCTCTCCTCTGAACCCTCTCGACTAACGCCATATCCTTCTTATGGTACGGCGACCAATATTGGACGCAGTACTCCAAATGCGGGCGCACCATTGCCCGATACAACGGCAGGATAACCTCTTTCGTTCTGGCTGTAATACCCTTTTTGATTATACCAAGCATTCTATTCGCTCTCTTAGCGGCCGCTGCACACTGTGCCGTCGGCTTCATTGTCATGTCCACCAATACCCCCAAGTCCCTTTCCTGAGTACTCTTATTCAATAATATCCCTCCCATTGTATAGTTGTACCTCGAGTTTCTGCTCCCCACATGTAATACCTTACATTTCTCAACGTTGAACTTCATCTGCCATCTCGTCGCCCAATCTTCTAGTTTGTTCAAGTCCCTTTGCAATTCTTCACATTCCTCTGTAGTCCGAGCTCCATTAAATAGTTTAGTGTCGTCCGCAAATTTTATTATCTCGCACTTCGTCCCTGTTTCTAGATCATTTATGAAGATATTAAATAGTAGCGGCCCGAGCACCGAGCCCTGCGGGACACCACTCGTGACCCTCCTCCAGTCGGAGTAGTGGCCCTTCACTCCTACCCTTTGTTTTCTACCCTCCAACCAGTTTCTGATCTATGTACGTCTCCTTCCACCCCATGGTTCTTCAGTTTCTGGAGTAGACGTTCATGGGGCACCTTGTCAAAGGCTTTTTGGAAATCTAGATATATGATGTCAATGGGGTCTCCTTTGTCCATCTGTTTGTTAATCCCTTCGAAGAAGTGCAATAAGTTTGTTTGGCACGATCGTCCCTTGCAGAAACCATGCTGGCTGACTATCAGAAGTTTGTGCTTTTCAAAATGTTGATCGATGCTTTCTTTTATCAGTGCTTCTGCCATTTTCCCAGGAACTGAAGTCAGGCTCATTGGCCTGTAGTTTCCCGGATCACCTCTTGATCCCTTTTTAAAGATGGGCGTAACGTTGGCTATCTTCCAATCCTCCGGGATCTCGCCTGTTTTCAGGGATAAGTTGCAAATTTGCTGCAATAGTTCCGCTATCTCCTCCTTTAATTCCTTCAGAACCCTTGGATGTATGCCATCCGGACCCGGGGATTTGTCAGTTTTTAGTTTTTCTATCTGCCTGCGAACGTCCTCAATGCTCACTTCTATGAATGTTAATTTTTCTGCTTGACTTCCGTTGAAGAATTGCTCAGGTTCCGGCATGTTGGACGTGTTTTCATTAGTAAATACAGACGAGAAGAACATGTTAAGCCTTTCTGCCACTACCTTCTCCTCCTTCACCACTCCCTTCCTGTCTCCGTCGTCTAGCGGTCCCATTTCCTCTCTAGCTGGCTGCTTCCCTTTAACATATCTGAAGAACGGTTTGAAATTTCTTGCTTCCCTGGCTAGCCTTTCTTCATACTCTCTTTTAGCTTTCCGAACCTCACGGTGACATTCTTTTTGATACTTCTTGTGCTCTTTCCAGTTCCCCTCAGATTTGTCCTTTTTCCATTTCTTGAATGAATTTTTCTTATTGCCTATCGCTTCCTTCACTATTTTGGTTATCCACGCCGGGTCTTTTGTTCGATTCTTTTTGCACCCCTTCCTGAATCTGGGGATATACATTTTTTGCACCTCGTTCACCATGTCCCTGATGAAGGACCAGGCATGATTTACCGTTAGCCATGTTTTGGAAGTGTTCCTAAGTTTCTTCCTTACCAATACCCTCATTGCTTCGTAATTTCCTTTCTTGAAGTTAAAGGTTGTCGCTATGGATCTCTTGCCTTTTGATACTCCTACCTCAACCTTGAACTTGATCATATTATGATCGCTGTTTCCCAACGTCCCCACTAGTTCAACGTCCTTTGCAGGTCCTCTTAACCCATTTAGGATTAGATCCAGAGTGGCATTTCCTCTTGTCGGTTCTCTAACAAGCTGCTCCATGAAGCAATCTTGTGTGGCTTCCAGGAATTTTGTCTCCCTAGCGCATTTCGAGCTTCCAAGCCTCCAGTCTATCCTGGGGTAGTTGAAGTCTCCCATAATAACCGTGTTGCCACTTTTGCATTCTCGCTTCATCTCGGCTTCCATTTCCTCATCGATATCTCCGGTTTGCCCGGGTGGGCGATAATATAGGCCCATCTTTATTTCAGGCCCTTTCCTTCCCGGTATTTTAACCCATAGCGATTCCAGCTTGTGGGTCGTCTCTGCTGTGTCCATTCTTGTGGATTGTATGCTTTCTTTTATGTACAGGGCTATTCCACCTCCTTTTTGTCCTGACCTGTCCTGGTGATAGAGCTTGTATCCCGGCAGTGCTGTATCCCATTTGCTTTCCTCATTCCACCATGTTTCAGAGATTCCAATGAAGTCGATGTCTTCTGCATCGACCACGGCTTCTAGTTCCCCCATTTTGTTTCTTAGGCTCCTTGCATTAGCATATATGCAATTTAGATCTTGGTATTTTGTTGTCCTCCTTTCCTTTCCCTGTGCTTCGGTCCTTAATTTCTTTTCTTTTGCTGTAAACATTGTAACCTCTTCTGGGTTAGTCGACTCCTGCAATTTATCCATTGTTTCTTCCCAGCCATTTTTCCCCTCAGTATCTTCACAGGATACCGTCTTCCGAATTGTCGACCCTAGGTCAACTGTCAGCTTTCCCCTTCTTCTTAGTTTAAAGCCAGGTCTATTCCTCTCTTGACGTTGTTTGCTAGGAGTTTAGTTCCCGCTGCGCTCAGGTGGAGTCCATCTTTCCTGTAGAGCTTGCTCTTGCCCCAAAACGCCGTCCAGTTCCTCACGAAGTGGAATCCTTCTTCCTCACACCATCTTCTCATCCACGCATTTATTGATTGTAGTTCCTCCTGCCTTTTCACATCTGCCCTCGGTACTGGTAGGATCTCTGAGAACATTATCTTCTGGGCCCTCATCCTCAGCTTCCTTCCCAGAATCTTGAACTGTTCTAGTAGCGTGCTTCTTTTGTAGTCTCTCCTGCTGACATCATTCGTCCCGATGTGGATCACTACAGCGGTCTCTTCTGTCTCCGCCCCTTCCAGTATCATTTCATTTTTGTCCACGATGTCCTTGGTTCTTGCTCCTGGAAGGCAGGTCACCAGTCGGTCCTCTCTCCCTCCTGCTATGTGGCTGTCCACATGCCTAAGGATTGAGTCTCCCACTAGGATCGCTGACTTCCCCTTCTTCAGGTTTCGCTTCGGTCTCAGGTCAATGTCCTCAATGTGCTTCGCTCTTTCCACTTCTGGGCCTCGACTAGCCAAAATCTCCCCCTCTTGCGGTAGTCCTCTGTGGGTGTCATCTTTGAGGTAATCTTCTTCTTGCTCTCCCTTGCATGTTAGTATCCGTGTAGCTTCTTCTTTCATCTGAAGTTCGTTCTCCTCCACCTTCGTCCTGTATGCCTCTTCAATGAATCTCTCGAGTTCCCTGACTTCCTCCTCAATGTGTCTCTCCGTGATGTGAAAACCTTCTAGCTCCTGTATCCTGTCCTCTAGTCGCTTGACCTCCTTCTTCAAGCTTTTCAGCTCCTGACACCGACTGCATACATATGACTGTCTCCCCGAGGGGAGATAGTCATACATATGACAGTCTGTACAGAACACTGGAAAACTCATCTTCTGGCTTTTCTTTGCTTCCATTGTTGTTCCTAATTTAAGATACCAGTTGAGATTACTTGTGACTTGTGATTACTTGTGACTTGTGTCTGCCCTGTGTCCTTTCTCTCTCCCTATCTTGTGTCTTCCCTGACTCTCTCTCTGTGCTGGTGTCCTCTCTCTCTGTGTTGGTGTTCTATGCTGGTATCTCTCTTTACCTGCTGCTGGTGTCCTCTCATTCTCTACCAGCCGCTGGTGTCCTCTCTCCCTCTGCCTGCTTGCTGCCTCCTTGGTATACTTGTGTGAATGGCTTGGCCCTTTGTGTCTGTCTCTTTCTTACCTTCTGTGCTTTTCTTTTGTGCTTGTCGCTTCTTTACCCTTCTGACTTACTCCGTTTGTTCTTGATAGTAGTGCCTTATCCCTCCGCAAATGCTCTTCGCAAAAGCGCTCTCGCTAAGGCGAGCGCCTTTGCCGTTCGCCTTCGCCGCACGCCGAACGGCTGCGCGCCGTTGGCTCCGCCCCCTTTTCAAGGGGGAGTCCGACGCTGCCTCTGACGCGGTGGGGGTGGGCGGAGCGAACTCTCGCCGCTTTCCCGAGCCCTGTGCTTCTTCCTACATTTGTTTAAAAATGCGTTCTCCGCGCCTGCTCATAAATTTGTTGACTGGAAGGATCCAGCAATGTGGCCAGATGTCATTCAGGACAAAGACAGAGAAAGAATTGTGCAATTTGGATTAATGATGGAAGATGATTTAAAGCAAATGGCACAGTCTATGAGTAAAGATCTTGACGTACGTTCTTTTAATGAATATCTCCTCTATGCCAAATCACCCAATGGACGTGAGAAGATTTTAAGTGACTGGCTTAGGTGGAGCATTAGCAGAAAAGTATGTGTGTATTCGGCCCATGGAAGAAGGGGGGGGGGCGTCAGGGGGGGGAAGGGGTGCGTGGGGGGCCCAATAGGATTGCTCAGTAAGGGGCCCAGAAATTTCTGATGGCGGCCCTGGCCACAGGTACCTGCTGGGGGTAGGGAGAGGAAAGAACATATGCTACACGCTGAAGATTTAAAATTAGAGCAGCCAGAAGAGGAGGTAGGTGGGGGAGCAGAGCCACTGCTAATTTTTGAGGAGGCCATGGACCCTGTGCCCCCCCTCATTCTGATGCCTATGGTTGAAGTACACTAAGCATCCTACGGATAGTCTTCCTATCTGGTTTGATCTATGGTACTGCCAAATCATGCTCTGATCCCCCATAGAACCCATGACTGTGTGATCTCCTTCCTTCCAAATTGAATCTTTACTCTTCCAAACCCACCAACATGACATATTAGGATGACCTACTCAAAAATGCTACTCTGACCCCCAGATTTACCTTCCCCACTCCTCTCCTCTTTTACACTGCACTTACCCCATCCACAGGGCAAGCAGGGTAGTCCAAAACCTTTCCCCAGCCTGGGCTCCTAGCAAATGCTTTCCAAAACTCTTACTGCTACTCTTGTAACAAACCTTCCTCTTGATTGGTACACAGGCATTCTGTGCACCAATCTTCTACTTCATCTTCCTCTGTTTGCAATGCTTCCCTGTTTCTGGATATTTCCAGCACCCAGCCCAGACACAAAAATAGGAGGAGAAAAGGAAATACAAAAAGAGGAGGCTCAGCCATACAAGTTTTGACAATTAAGTTCATGAACTCATCCTAGAAAAAGTGTTATACAATATTCCCCTGAAATTCGTGGGGGTTCCGTTCCAGGTAAACCCGCAAATTTAAAAAAAAAAAAAAAAGCCAGAAATGCGGTTTTGAGTGTTCAAGAGGCAAAAGAGTCTTCCTTTCAATATTTCCTTTATCTTTGGATAAAGAAAAAAGTCACTGGGGGTCAGATCAGGTGAGTAGGGAGGGAATTCCAATACAGTTATTTGTTTACTAGCTAAAAACTCCCTCACAGACAGTGCCATGTGAGCTAGTGCATTGTTGTGTTGCAAGAGCCATAAGTGACCATTTTTGTCCACACCTTTCTCATGCCAAAATTTTCCTGTTTCTCTATGTTTACTTGGTCTGCTATGCTTCTCACAGTCACCTGACGATTTTGATGCACAATTTGATGCATTTTTGCAATGTTTTCATCAGTTCTCTTCATTACTGGCTGCCCTGACCTCTATTCATCCGTGATACTTTCTCTCCCCTCAGAAAAATGTTTAATCCATTTGTACACTGCCATTTTCTTCATGGCATTATCCCCTTAAAGATGGACTAATATGTCCCTGATTCACTTTCACTCTTGCTTAACAAGAAATGTAATGTTTGTTTGTTGCTCTATTTCAAGCTCCAACATTCTTGCGACAGCACACAAAAACATGTAACAACAATAATGAACGCCACTCAGCTAGACATGAACACAGCTGTGAGACACTGATATACCAAGGTTATGAAACCTTACTGAACTGTTTGTACAGTACTGCCAACATAAGCGCACGGTGGCAAGTTCATGAACGTAGTTGTCAGACCTCATCTTAAGGCATCTCTCCCTTGGCTAAGTCTGGAGATGTGGTGACATGAATAAGGTATCGAGAAATTATATTACATTTGTGATTTCTATTCCGCCATTACCTTGCGGTTCAAGGCGGATTAAAAAAAGGATCTATCTGGCCATTTACAGAGGAATTATAGAATAGTTAGGGAGTAGTCAACGTTCTTGTGGCATTAGGTTGTTTTAGAGAGTGGGGAGGCGTTAAGTTGGTTTTGATTGTTGGGTATCAGGGATTTTTTTAATAGTATGGTTTTTATTTCTTTTCTAAATGTTCTGTAGTCAGTGGTCGTTATCAGCAAAGTAGAGAGTTGGCGGTCTAATCTCGCTGCTTGTGTGGCCAGGAGGCCATTATACCGTTTTTTCCGTTTGACTTCTCTGATTGGGGGGTATGTGAATGGAGAGTGGGTTCTCCTTTGTCTGGTTGAGGTGGTTCGGATTAGACAGTTGTTTAGGTATATTGGGTTGTTTCCATTCATGGTTTTAAATAGAAGACAGTAGAACTTGAATTGTATTCTGGCTTGAATTGGTAGCCAGTGTGAGTGGAGATACGCCTCGGTGATGTGGTCATGTTTTCTCAGAGAGTAGATGAGTCTCAGGGCTGTGTTCTGGATTGTTTGCAGTTGTTTAATCATGGTCGTGGGGCAGGGTAACCCCCCACATTATACTGAAAACTTCACTTTTTCCCTAAAAAAGAGGGAAAAAGTGAAGTTTCCAGTAAATGAGGGGGGTTACAACCCCCCAAACCCCCCACAACGCCGGCGCAATCTCTATTAAGTAAAGTGGGGGAATTCTCCAGCAACACCCCCCGTCGGAGCCCCTTAAAATACTGTTTTTCTTTGGCGCGCTTCCGCCTTGCGCTCAGTTGTCTGCGCTGGGTTGTCGGCACGCCTTTGTCGTCACACGCTTTTGTCTATGAACCCACTGGTTCAAATCACACTCTCACCTTCACTAATTTTAACAGCTTCTTATTAGCTCTCATAAGAGAGTATAGATGGTGGACTTTGCCATTTTTCATCAGCAATTAGCCTTTCCAAGCAAACTTATTTTCACCTTCACATGGGTAGGACATCCTAAGCTGTCATGGTAGGAAACCCCTAACTCAAAGGAAGTGGCTGTGGCTCAACAGTTAATGGCACCTCTCTTAGCCTCTGAAGGCCAGGGGGATCAAATACAAATGATGGTGGGATACCCCAACACATTAAATTTGTTGGTGACAATCTGCCATCTAGGTGCATCTAGATGATCTCACAATGAGGTCAACATTGTGCATTAATTTGCTCTCAACTACAAGCCATAATGGTAGGAAGGAAAAATTATGTTCTTACCTGTTAATTTTCTTTCCTTTAGATGCAGCAGTCGAATCCAGAGACCAATGGGATAGTACACATCTACCAGCAGGTGGAGATAGAGAAACTGATTAACAGGTGGTCCTATTGGCTGGCACGCCTCCTGCATCTTCAGTATTGTTCCTTGCCCAAGCATACATTACCATCAATATGCTTAGCATGTAAAAAACTTCTTTCCCATAACAAATTTCAAAAGTAATAATACAGAATACAACCATCAATAACAGACTTCAAAAGTTACAAAAGAAAAAAACCAACAGTCAGTATCCAGAAAGGTGGGGCTCTGGATTCATTTGCTGAGTTTAAAGGAAAGAAAATTAACAGGTAAGAACATAATTTTTCTTTCCTTAGCAACAGCAGCAGATGAATCCAGAGACCAATGGGATGTAGCAAAGCAATCCTCAATCTGGGTGGGAAGCAAACGCCGCCTCCACAACAGCCGAAGCACTAAACGCAGCCTCCTCATGTACTCTGGACAGGGCTTCTTAAGAGGTATATGAATATACTGTACTCCTTTTAGGAACTGAACTACATTAAGCTGAAAAGTAAGCGAAAAGCGAGATACCTAGCCCTTGTAACAAGCTAAGATTGCCACTTGAAGCTGAAGGGAATTGAATGCTATGCCCTTGGCAATATGCTTGTGTCGAAAAAGAAAGAATCTAAAACATAGAACTCTGGAAGGGTACCAATGTTGAGAAGTACCCAAGAAAGGAAAAGCCTCCAAAAGGAAGCATAAGCCACAGGTGAAGACGTCTGTATCGCCTGGAGAAGAGAAGAAATAACCTGCTTCGCATAACTCTTACACGTCAGCCATGACTTTCAAAAGTTAGGTCGTAATATCAAAGTAGGATGAATATCCATGTTGATTGGACCCTAGGTGAGTAAATCCGGAGATACCAGGAATCTCAACAGTTCAGCCGTCGAAAGACTCATCAGATCCACATAGCAAGGATGGTGCAGCCAATCCGGAGATTTTCTAATTACTGTGCCCTGAAAGCAAGCTTGAAATGGCAAATCCATCCAATCATCAGCCAGGGGAAAACACTTAAAAAGAGAAACCAGAGGTGAGAAAGAAGCAATGCTGCTACCCCCTCTGACTGCCACTCCCTGCGTCTGCTGAAGAAGCTAGGAAGCTTTGAATTTCGAGACGAGGCCATGAGGTCTAGTTCTAGGATATCTCACCTTTATACAAAGAGCTGGAATGCCTGAGCAAATAGTTCCCAATTTCCAGGATGTAGAAGATTTTATTATTTCTAAAGCGCTGAAAGGCATACACAGCGCTGTACATTTTAACATACAATGGACGGTCCATGCTCAGATTTTGTGGTGAGAAAGTCTATCTAAACCCTTTTTCTGTCCTGTAAAATGATGCACTGACAGAAGAAGAAGAAGAGATTCCACCCATTGAAGTAGAACCATTACTTTACTCGCCAACTGAGTGCATCACGTACTTTCCTGGCTGTAAAGAAATACCACCATCATAACACTGTCATAAAAGACCTTTATCATCATTCCAGAAGTGCTGATCCATGTGGAAGAGGTCAAAAAGAGATATAGAAAGAAAGAACAAGGAAGTGGAGGGAAAGATGTCAGACTATGGGGGCAAGGAAGGGATTGAGGGTGCATGTGAGGCAGGAGTGTGAGGTAGAGCAAAATAACTGCAGTTAGTAGGGTATAATGCACTGCAGAGACTGAAACAGCAAAAAGCCATTTCAGGCTTCAGGATTAGAGAATAGTATGAGGGGGGAAATAACTACAAATTTACTTGATGGATGGAATTTTGCAGTTTGAAATTGTATGCAGAGGTTTTAACAACTTTTGCACATAATATTCAAAAATTTTAAATAAATTTTAAAAAATTTTAAATAAATGCACTGCCGATATCAATAAACTGTCAAGCTGTCTTTGTCAAGTTTTAGGCTCACACCTAAAAGGTGCCACCTACTTGAGGCTGTAAAGCTCAAATGCGTTACAGAAGTGGTTCCCAACCTTGTCCTGAACGACCACCAGGCCTGTTAGGTTTTCAGGATAGCCCTAATGAATATGCATGAGAGATATTTGCATCTAATGGACATTTCAGGCATGCAATCTGCCCCATGCATATTCATTAAGGCTATCCTGAAAACCTAACGGGCCTGTAGGTCGTTCAGGACAGGGTTGAGAACCACTTCTATAAAGCATTTAAAACAGCAATTTAGCTCAATGAAGCACCTGATGAACAGCTCATGCAATAAAGTATATTCAGAAACAGTTATATTTTTAATTTATTTGATTGATTATATTGCAAAACATCCATTGGATGGCCATTGCACATTCATCACCCCCTTCCTTCCAATAGAAGGCAAAATGCATAGTCCATGGTGCAAATAGATGGCAGAGTCACACCTCCTTCCCTCCCCAAAAACTGAGGCAAATGCTTGCAATTAGAATGCTGTATGCAGGTGGTGACATGGCTCCTAAGATGTATATTGTGGCCGGGCCAGGTCCCGAGTAAGTGGGAAAACACGGCTCGGACCACAGGTAAGATTTTTGTGTGCCTTTTATGTGGTCGGTGAAAGGAAAACCCAGACACTGGATTCAGTTCAAACAAAACTTCACTGGGTTTATTATAAGGAAAAAGAAAATCCCAAAACATAATCTGTTTTCACAGTCACTAGTCACACAGTTCACTTTACATAATTCCAGTGTCTGTTGTATAAAATATAGTCCAGGGACTGAACAGTGCTTGTCACCACTTTATAAGCAAATGAAAATCAAAATAGGACTTCTTCATCCCTCACTAGGCTAGTATGCCCTTCTTAGGGCTGCTGGCTACTTAGGTAAGAGGTTGATTCTGTGTACATCAATTACCAAAGGAACAGTGGGGCTAAGGTCTTTTTCTCAACTCTATATTTTATAAACTTTTTGCTGCGAAGAAGCATGTTATCTCTGCAGACGCAAATTCACAGTTTTGAGAAATGCAAAATCAAGCATCTGTGATAATATCTTCTAGATAGAAAAATTGCCTGTGAAATTATGAATGGATTAATGGAATTCATTTACCAATAATTAAAAAAAAAATTTAAACATTTTTATGCCACGGTCCTTGACAGCCCAGCTCTGGCACTTCAGGTGCCAGCACTTCTCTACATTAGTGCTGCCCGATTCAGGAAAAAAAAAATTTGATTCGATTCAGCCTACTGAATTGGTTTTTCGATTCGATTTTCCTGCCCAATTGAGTGTTTTTTTCAAACATCCTGGTGGGTTTATTTTATAGCCTCTTCACCCCTTTTATAGCCTCTTCACTCCCTTTGCCTTCTCCTAACCACACTGGCGCTGTATTGTAAACAAAATAAACAAACAAAAAAGACTTTTCCTCTCTCTCTTAAATCCTAGCTCACTTTTGCGGTCTAACACCAGCTATGGTAGGATACATGTTTCAAATCTGACATATTGTAATCACAAAATGGAAAATAAAATTAGTTTTCTACCTTTTGTTGTCTGGTCATTATTCAAATCTTGTTGGTCCCAGGCTCTGGTTGTTTTCTGATAACTTGTTTGCCAGGGTCTCCTTCTTTCTTATTTCTCCGTTCTAACCATCCATCTGCCATCTCTGTCCTCCCCTTCCGTTTCCCTTCCCTCCCCCGGAGGTCTGGCATCTTTCTTTTTTTCATCTCCATCAACAGATCCACCTTTTCTTAACTACCCTTTCATCCAGCATCTCTCCCTCCTTCCCCATCACCCCAGGGTCCACCATCTCTCCCTTTCTTTTCCCAACTATCTTCCTATCCAGTATCTCTATCCCCCCCTCCACATCATCCCTTGTGTCCAACTTCTCTCCCTTTCTGTTCCTTCCCTCCTTAAATCCCATTGTCCAGCATCTCTCTCCCTCTCCTCTATTTTTAGACCCATTATTTCTTCCCCCCCCAAAGTCTGGCATATGCACATCTCTTTGAACCCCCCTTCCTTCCCTCCGTGTAAATCTACACCAGGGTCCCCCTCCCCTGAAGGTCTGCACCTCCCCCCTGAAGGCCTGTACCCCCATCCCTGAAGGCCTGCCTGTCCCCCTTGAAGGCTTATGCCACCATCTCTGGCTTGTCCTCCCTTTAAAGACCTGTCCCCCCCCTTTGAAGGCATGCTGCTCGATAAGGAGACAGTCCTCACAGGCAAAATATAAAATAAAACAGTTAAAAGAAAACCAGGTAATTAGTCAAAATCCTATCCAGGGTTCTTTATTCCATAAAACAAAATCAGAATGACAAACAAGAAACAAGGAAAAACTCCAAGCGAAAATCCTGGTCAGCAAATCAGGATATACAAAGTCTCTGTGCCTTTGCAAGTTTGGCACAGCTTTCTGAAGCTAGGCCTCACCTGAGCTTAGGCCTGGTTCTGGCCCTAAAACTGGGCCCTTCTCAAAAGAGAGTTAAATCCAACTATCACAGTGCATCACTTCCACAAAACACCAAAGCAAAAAATAAATGTTCAGCGCGGGAGAACTGCCAAGTTTATCTTCAATAAAATTCAAATATTCTCACCCGAGGTTTTGAAAGACTTCTTCCTCATTGAAACAGCTCTCAGTTCCTGTATGCTACTGCATCCAAACCCAAAAGCAATGCAGCTTAAACAAGAGAAAACCCAAAACATTTCTCCAGCAAAACAACTTGTGAAAGTACCAGCAACAGTCCTTTAAATCTTACAGCTAAAGAGCCCTGCCCCCGCCTGGGGCTTTGCATTTGGGCCTCAGCAGCACTGTGAGCCCATGTAGCAAAAAAGAAAAAAAAACAACCCCAAAACTCTTTCTCACTAAGCTGGAGGCTGTAACACAAGCCCTGGTAATTGTCTATACAACCATCCAAGATAGCATTAAAAAACAGTTCGCTTTAAAACAGTAGCTTGCTTGGAAAACTTCACAAAAAGGAAAACACAGTTTTTCAAGTACTAGCCTTGCAAGCAATACCAATTTCCATTGCTTCAGGTTCTGGAAGTATTTGTTCACAAACCTCCATTGCTTCCCCTTGAGGTATGCCTCAGCTTCCTGGCAAGGAGCTCCAATCTCCACTTCCATGGGGTCCAGGCTGGCTGGCTGGCTGCTGAACATGTGAGAGAGGACCTTTTCTCTTCCTTGGCCTCTCTAATTCTGAAGGAAAGCAGCTGGCTTTTCAGTGTGAGAGCCATACCTTGCTCTCAGTGTACCTGCCCTGCTCTGAGGCTCTCTTGGGCTCTCCCTGTGGATGGTCGGGTAAATGCAGGGTTTTCTCACAGGGGCATTTTGCCTAAACCTAATATTCACAGGTTTGGAGACAAACCTTGCAGAACTGGGCTGTGTTTCCATCTCCTCAGCTTCTGAATGGTCAGAAAGAAACTCATCTTCAGTCAAATTCTCCCTAGTGTAAACAGGGAACCTAGGCTGCTAGACTCTGCGGGACTTGGGAACAACTTTCCTAGCCCCCTCTCTGCCTCTCTTGGGGTTTCTAGCTGGGAACACGTCAGGCACAGAGTCTGACTGGTCACACCACCTCCCATCCCCCTCTGTGTGTTTGGGGAAGTTTCCTGGCCAGGTTCTTCTCCTCTGAATGAACCTCTAGCTCTACCCCCTCAGGCTCCCCTGGGAATTCACAATACCTAGCTGGCAGATGGATTCCTCTCCCTGCTTGTTGGCCTGGGGCAATCACACGTTCCTGGAGGTTTGCAAAGGACGTTGGGCTGCTCTCAGTTTGCTGCATTCTGCCTCCCTTGTTAGAGTCAGCTGGGGTTAATTTATTTACCTGCCTTCCTCCTGCTTGAGGCTTACGTGACTGCAGAGCCTCGTAGCAAACTCCACTCCTTCTGTGTTGACTCTCCTTAGAGCAGGGAAAGGAATAATAGGGGATAGATAATGTTTTGTGTGCCCTCCCTGCTGGAATTCCTGGTTGTGACATCACCTGGCTTTTCTCCCTTCTGTCTTTCTGTCCTAAACTAGGGCTTTTAGCAGGGTGTACAAGCTTTATTTTAGGGATTGCAGGTTTGAGGACTGTATTCTTGACTGGGCTAACCATGACAGTCCAGGTGTGCTTGCTGAAACAACACCCATGCTGTTTGAAACATTTGTGCCAGGAAAATGGATATGTAAGTCACATGAATATGTGTTAACCGTACCTAAGAGTGGAACCTATAATGTTAGGAAGATAGCAGTGCTTTTACTCATAGTGCTAAAGGTAATTCTTTTTAGAATCATATAACAGGCAGCTCAAAAGACTAATCAGCTGAGGAATGGTTCAGTGTAAGAACTCATTGATAACTATTGCCAGTGTGCTAACTATTGCTCAGGTGTGTGTGGGGAAAAACACCCAAAGGACATCCAATCAGTGGACATGGTTTTGGTGGGAGACTTGTCATGGGTGCCTAATTGTTAGGCATCAATCATAATAAAACCCTTAGCATGCATGCACACTTTAAACTCCGTGCCTCTGGGCCTCTACATGCGCAGTAGAAGGAGCATGCGATGGCGCTGAATGGCCCCCACTGCTCCCACTCATAGGAACTCTATGAACATTGGGAGCAGCACAAGCCATTCAATGAGGCTCCTGTAGGTCTATTTTTATAGTAAGTTAATCTTATGAGTAATAATTGTTCCATTGGTTTTGGCTTAGTTTTTTACTGATTGACATTTACGTTGCAATTTTCTGGACCTTTGTTAGAAACTTGTGTCGATATTTAAGTACCACAGAAATTGAATTTATTCAGTAGTATAATTTGAAATAGTGGACATTTTTCCAACAATGCAACATTATGGAGCTCTTCCATTAAACTGCAGTTCAACTATTCAAATTTGGTGGTGTTGCTTCTCCCCTGTGTCTCAAATGTGTTCGGGATCCGAACACGTTTGCTCATGCTTTGTGGAATTGTTGGTGTACTCAGGCTTTTTGGGCTTTGAGCTCGCTTTTGGAGACGTTGGTAGAGGGCACGGTTGAGCAGGTGGTGCTGGATTTACCGGGAGCTTTTCGTTCCTTGCTTCCGGGAGCTCGATGGCTGTGTCGTAAGGTGTGTCTCCTGTCCCGTCGTTGTATCATGCAGCAGTGGACCTCCTCGACTCCTCCGTCTTTTTGGCATTTGAGGGCTCTTCTCCATGAGTTGGTTCTTCAGGAGGCCCGGGAGGTGGGGGGTTCCCTTAAGCGTCGGCGGAGCTTTTTGTTGATATGGGATCCTTATGTCAATTCTATGTCTCCTAGGGGACGTGGCCTTCTTCTGAACACCTTGACTTGAAGCGGCTTTCTCCTGGCTAGTTCTGGATCTCGACATCTCTCTGCTCTGGGGGCTGGGGTTTGGGGGGGGGGTTGTGGAGGGGTTGGAGGGGTTCTGTTTAGAGGGGGGGAGGGGGATGCCTAGTTGGTTTGTTGTCCTAGGGTCATCAGAGACCAGACCCTAGGGGGGGGAATTTGGTTTGTGCTTTTCTAAGTCGGGCGTTCCACTTCTTTAGGGGGTGGGGGGGGGTGGGGTGGGGGGTGCTGGGGGGGGTTGGGGGAGGCGGGATTTTGAGGTGGTTGGGTATTTTTCGGGGCTGGTATTTTTGACATGCTTCTGTATGCTTGTCTTTGTTTATGCAGCCACTGTATCTTTTTCTTTGTGCTGGCATTTGTTGTTGCTGTATTCACTAATGCGTGCCTTTTCTTTTTCATGTCAATAAAAATTGTTACAACCTAAACTGCAGTAGCAGTTTCTAGTACGGGAGCAGCGCTGGCCATTCAGCGGGGCTCCCCGCACGAGAAACTGCTATCATAGTTTAATAGAAGAGGGGGTATGTTTCACCAGCGATCCAGTTACATTTGTATCATTTTATCTGTTAAGTATAATGTTGCACCTTCTAGTATCTTCACCATTTTTCTAGCTGGATATGCAATCTTCTTAGCTCTTGCTTTTGTTCACAGTAATTTCTTTTGGTTCAGATGTGGGTTTTTTTTTCTCTTGTCGCAACCCCCAGGCTCCTGATCACCGCAGCAAGCTGGGTTCACTGCGACCATTACTGTTCTCAGCATGTTCCCTCCAACTAGGGAATCCTTCAGGCCCCCTAGACAACAGCCTAAGGTAGAACAGCAGGTAAAATGTCCACAGTACAAGCAAGCAAGGAATCCACACACACTCAAAGAGGTTAAAAAATAAAGTTAGACTTTTATTCCTGACCTTGAGTCAGGTTGCTCTGAGGTTCTTAGCAGACTATAATATTTTCCAATACATTGGTGCAAAAAGCCAAAACATACAATGCTAGGCCAACCTGACCACACTGGTTTCACCACCATCAGAATGACCCTTATTTCCAAAATCAAAAAGGGAAAAAGAAACACAAAAACCAAAACTATGGCTGGACTTCAATTTCTACAGCTCAGTCCTCTTCACCAGCCTAAATAGATAAAAGTAAGTTCAGCAATAAGGAAACATACACATAGTTCTTGTTGTATGACAATAAATTTTTCATAAGCCAAAAGTAAACTGTTAAAGCTGGAGGGCTCTGACACTGGCTGACTGCAGTCAAGGAACTTATTCAAATGAAGTTCCTCCGTGGCTGACGTTCCCTGCAGTAGCTTATCAACAGCAATTAGTCTTCAGCTGTGTGGAGAAGAGATAAGCAAAAAGCTCTGTAGTAAATTGCTAAAGCAGTTTAAAGTTATAAATAATGTAACAGCATTCTTCACAACCTAGCTCTGAAAAGTGAGACAATTCTGCTATACACCAAAAATAACTCAGTCTCAGGATTTCACCAAATGAAACAGGTAAAAAAGTATCAAACACTTCCCACTTTTTCAGCTTGTGTCCATGACTTCTAGCCTTTCACTAGGCTCACTGGACAAACCAATATCCATAGGTTCACAGCTTTCAAACTGCTTCTCAATGGTTGGTTCAGACTCTTAAGAAAGGTCCACCATCTCCCACTCTTCCCCCAGCTCATCAGCATTCAGCCGGGCAGAGAAATCATGCTGCCTCTCTGGATCATGTTCTCAGTTCCTCTGCTCCTCCCCCCCTCTGGGTCTCAGCTGCCTCATTTTAACAGGCTCCAAATCACCCCTCCCTGCTCTAAAGAGGGGGAAGGGAGAAATCTCCCTCTGCAGCTGTGATGGGTCATGTGACAACTTCCTGCTAGTTCTCTGCCTTTCTGGGAGATGTAGTTTCCTGGCCCCTGAGGTCTTATGAGATCTAATAGCAGGCTTGGGAGAGTAACCTGCAACTGGCCTGAACTCTCCCTGGCAGTCACTGTGTGTCTATCAATATTGGTGTAAGGGAGGTCAGCGCTATCACACTCCGCAGAGCCAACCTGGTCAGCTTTCCTGCATAGGGGCTTACTGCTCTTTCTAGTTACTCCTGTGACAAAGCTAGGAGGAGAGCTAGATTTGTCACACTCTCTAGGTTTCTAAATTTTAAGATTGACTTTTTCCTTTTTCCAGATTTCTATCCTTTAAAGACAGAATTTTTCTCTCTTTTGATTTCTAGCCTTTGAAAAAAGACATTTCCCTTTCTCCAAGCTTTTAGCTTTTAGGACAAAACCTTTCTCCTCTCTCCAGAATTCCCAAAATGTTTTGCTCCATCTTCTTTAGATTCTAAAAGGCCCGGAGGATTGGGTGTGGCTATAAGGGGAGATGAGGAGGCCACTACATCCTTTTAGGATGTTTTTTTCTTTTTGTTCCAGTTTATCTCATAGTCTCTGGACTGACGTTTTCTTCTATATAATCTACATTTAGACACTTATGTATTCTAGAGCAGGGGTCTCAAAGTCCCTCCTTGAGGGCCGCAATCCAGTTGGGTTTTCAGGATTTCCACAATGAATATGCACCAGATCTATGTGCATGCATTGCTTTCAATGCATATTCATTGGGGAAATCCTAAAAACCCAACTGGATTGCGGCCCTCAAGGAGGGACTTTGAGATCCCTGTTCTAGAGTCAGTATGCACATTACAGACCTGTACCTACCATACAGGTCTCTTACATTTCTTTCATGTTTGCTTTTCACGCACAGATACATTTCTGTGTTCAGGTGCACTTCATCTCAACTTCTCCTTCTACCTGAGTTGATGAATTTCCACTGTACTATATACCTCAGCGGGAGATTCTAATTCTTGAGTTTTCTGTCAATGGACCGAGAATATTTGGCCCTAGGAAATTAACTCGACATATATCCTTCAGTCCAAATTACCAATTTGTTCTAAACAATCTTCTCTTCATTGTATGGGAATAGCGGCCTTACTTCTGGCAAAAGTATTACTTCAGTTAAAAGTACACATAACATGTTATCCTGTACTTCTTTAAAAGTAAAAGTATCAAAACATTTTGGACGTTTTGAATACTTCTGAAACTGTATGTTCTTGTTCAATGTGTAAATCTGAAGCATTCACTTTGTAGTCCAATTGTCCATTAGCTGTTTTGTGGTTCATTTGTCTATTTAGCCGTTATGTGGTTCATTTGTCAATTTTGCTGCTTTGCTGTTCATTTGTCTATTTAGCTCAGAGGTGGGCAACTCTGGTCCTTAAGGGCTGGAATACCGTCGGGTTTTCAGGATTTCCCCAATAAATATGCATTGAAAGCAGTGCATGCAAATAGATCTCATGCATATTCATTGGGGAAATCCTGAAAACCCAACTGGATTCTGGCCCTCAAGGACTGGAGTTGCCCACCCCTGATTTAGCCGCTATGTGGTTCATTTATCCATTTAGCCCAGGGGTGGGCATCTCTGATCCTCGAGGGCTGGAGTCCAGTCGGGTTTTCAGGATTTGCCCAATGAATATGCATTGAAAGCAGTGCATGGAAATAGAGCTCTTTCATATTCATTGGCGAAATCCTGAAAACCCGACTGAACTCTAGCCTTCGAGACCAGAGTTGCCCAAATCTGATTTAGCTGCTATGTGGTTCATTTGTCCCTTTAGCCGTTATGTGGTGCATGTGTCCATTTAGTCGCTATGTGGTGTATTCCATTTAGCCACTTTGTGGTGCATTTGTCCATTTAGCTGCTTTGTGGAATCTATGTGCATTACAGACCTGTTCCTACTGGGTTTTCTATACAGGTCTCTTACATTTCTTTCATGTTTGCTTTTCATGCACAGATAATTTCTGTGTTGGGGTGTACTTTATCTCAATTTCTCCTTCTTGCTGAGTTGCACAACTTCCACTGTACTATATACCTCAGCTTGAGATTCTAATTCTTGGGTTTTCTGTCAATGGACCGAGGATATTTGTCCCTAGGAAATTACTCGACATACATCCTTCAATCCAAATTACTAATTTGTTCTAGACAGTCTTCTCCTGATTGTATAGCCTTTCTTCTGGATGGAACGGACCAATCCCTCTGTGCTTTTCCTCTAATTCCTCTCTTGCTCAATTCAGCTTCAGCATTCTCCAGGATTCTAGCCTTTAGGGTTGACTTCTTTCCTTTCTCCAGAATTCTACCCTGTGAAAACGGACTTTTTTTCTTCTGTCCAGATTTCTAAACTTTGGATTTATTGTTTCCTTCTCTCCAAATTTTTATCTTTTGCATCAGATGTTTTTCTTTTCTCTAGGTTTTAAGATTGACTTTGTTCCTTTTTCAATTCTTTAAAGACAGAATTTCTCTCTCTCTCTCTTTATTTCTAGCCTTTGGAAAAAAGACATTTCCCCTTTTCCATGCTTCTAGCCTTTCAGACAAACCTTTCCCCTTTCTCCAGACTTCTAGCCTTTGAGGACAGACATTTTCCTTTTTTCTAGACATCTAGCCCTTATGATAAGATTATTTCCCTCTCTTTAGATTTCTGTGTATCTAGACTTCTGATATTTAGGGACAGTCTTTTACCCCCTCTCCAGAGTGTAAGCCAATGGGAACAGTTGTTTCTTCTCTCCTTGGAGACTTCTTTTAAACTCCACATACATCTGTCCTTTTCTGCCAATTTTTTTTCCAGAATTCTAGCTTTATTGACCTATTCACTCTCTCCAGAATTCCAGCTTTTGGACAAACCTATTCCCTTTCTTAATACTTCTATCCTTTGCTACATACATTTTCTTTTTCTCCAGATTTCTACCCTGTGAAGACAGACTTTTTTTCTTCTGTCCAGATTTGTAAACATTGGGGTCAGATTGTTTATTTCTCTCTCCAGATTTCTGTCTTTGGTTCAGACATCTTCTCTCTAGGTTTGTAGAATTAAGACTGACTTTTTCCTTTTTCCTTTTAAAGAAATAATTTTTCTCTCTGATTTCCAGCCTTTGAAAAAAAAAAAAAAAAAAAAGACATTTCCCTTTCTCCAAGCTTTTAGCCTTAATGGTGTGGGCTCAAAGGCTTGAGTCAGGAGTAGTTTTACACATTGAACAAGAACATACAGTTTTAGACTAGTTCAGTTTTATACTTCTGGCTCTCCTCATGGACACTTCTGAAACTACTCCTGCTTTAAGTCACTGAAACCACACCATTAACAATTCTGCACTGATATAAATCTAACTCTCATCTCTTGCCACTTCTGGCTCTCTTCAGGGACACTTCTGAAACTGTATGGTCTTGATCAATGTGTAAAACATGCATTTACTTTGTAGTTCATTGTAAATTTAGCTATTATTTCTCTCTCTACCTCCTCCCTCTTTTGTCTTCCTAGTGTCCTGCCTCAAGCCTTTGAACCAACACCATTAACAATTCTGCACTGATATAAATCCAACTCTCATCTTTTGCCACTTCTGGCTCTCTTCAGGGAGGCTTTGATTTTTGTGTTGCCCAAACCGAGAAGGGATTTGCTATCGCCTCATTCTTATCACCTGATCTCATTAATTTAGTTTGAGGCAAAACTTTTTGCGAAAATTATGGCTAACCTGTTATCTCATTTATTGCCTTTTCTCCGGGGTTCTGTACGGGACCGCAGAACAGCTAAGAATTTTCAACAAATTGTGCTATCTTTAGAACAATCAAAGAGAGAAACGCAGCCTGCCATGCTTATTAGCTTTGATGCGGAAAAGGTCTTCGACCGGGTGTACTGGTCCTTTTTGTCTGATGTTCTAAAGGCTTATGGATTTTCGGGGGCTTTTCTCTCTGGTATTAAAACTCTCTATCATTCTCTAGGAGCGAAGATTGGAGTTAATAATAGTTGTTCCTTGCCCTTTGATATTGGCCGAGGAACGAGATAGGGGTGTCCGCTATCTCCCCTTCTGTTTGTCTTGGTAATGGATTCTCTGCTTCAGGATATTATCGCTAACCCAGAAATAGAAGATATTCAGTTGAGTTGGAAACCTTCAAACTTTTGGCTTTTGCCAATGATCTTCTGGTCCATATTCAGAACACGGCTGGTTCCCTTCCTGTCCTTTTGGAACTCTTTGCAGAATTTGGGGATTATTCGGCTTTAAATTAAATCTGCATAAATCTGAATATCTGGCCTCCATCAGAAACTTACATCAGCAGCTACCACAAGCTAGAATATTTAAATATGCAGCGGAATCCTTTCGGTACTTGAGGGTTCTCCTGAGTATGGTTCTTTCCTCCTTACACCCTCTCAATGTCTCTTATTTATTGGAAACCACAAAAACTTACTTCCAGAAGTGAAGGAGTTTGCTTTTATTCCTGATAGGGTGGATTGCGTAGTTTATACTCCATGGTCATTTTTCTTAAATTGCTCTATTTTCTGTAGACTCTTCCCCTTTATCTGTTCAAAAAGGATATTCAGGCCCTTCACAAACTTCTCTTTTGTTTTTGTTGGGGACACCACTAGAGCTCAGATGTCTTCTGGGGAATTGGCAGAGGGGGGACTGGGCATCCCAGATATTAAGTTTTATAATATAGCATGTCAATTACATCATTTGGGAGATTGGATCCATGATACGGATGACTATTTCCCCCTGCAGATGGAGCACTCGCTAGGTTACCACTCCATTGGTCTTACATTTAGCAGGCTCCGAACCAGGCTTTGCCCCCTTACTTCATTTTCTATACTCTTCCGTGTGCTGCGCAGGTAGTGGCAAAATTTGGCAGTTTGCGGAAAGTTTCATCAGAGTAGTAGTTGTCTTTTACCCTTGAGAGGGAATAGTGCATTTTGCCCTGCATGGACAATTCTTGTTTTGCTTCTTGGGAAGCAAAGGATATTTCCCAGTTGCATCATGTGGTTACTCCGGGTCATTTGAAGAGCTTGGAGGCTAATTTTGGTTCTGCGGTTTCCTTTGCAGATCACTGTGCGTATATGCAGCTGCAGCAGTATGTATGGACCTTTCTAGCGGATTCTCTGCAATTAGATGTGGTGGCCAAATTGGAGGCTTTATTTGACACTCCCTTGGAGGATTTGCTTACAATTTCACTGTTTTATAGAAAGCTGACACAGGGTTTAACACACAGCTGTTTCTCCGAGGTGGCTCGCCAAGTTGCATTACCCTATTGCTCCAACAGCTTTGATTAACTTCTTGGGTTCCATTCCTCACTGGATACACTCTGAAGAGTTGTGGGAATGCCAGTATCGTCTGGTGTACAGAGCTTATATTTCACAGTCCAGGCTGCTTATATTTCACAGTCCGGGCTGTTTTATATGGGAGGAATTGATACTGCTGTGTGTTTGAAATACCACAGTGAGGAGGGGAACTTTGTCCACGCCTTTTGGGATTGTGTGCCTATTCAGTCCTTTTGGTGGTCGATAATTGGGTTTTAAATAATTCCTTAGCTTACATCCTGCATGGCTATTGCTGGGCCAGTTAGCCACCTTGAGGGTCAGAGGAAGGGGGCAGAAACTTTGAGTGTGGATGGCTTGTTTGGTGGGGGTAAAGACCATTCTTCTCTACTGGATGCAAGGCACAGCTCCTTCTATCTGGCATTGGTGCAATAATCCATGCACTTTTGTTGATGGAACTTAAAGTTCTACATCTTACCTTTAAAAACCAGAAGTGCTTTTATGCCATATAGGTCATATTGAATTAGTTGACGTTGTCTTGATATGCTTTTTGCTCTTTTGAGGACTTGCTTATTAGCGTCTGGGAACTGATAATGGGTTTTGACCTGTGCACTATGGTGTTTTCTTTTTTCTCTTGGGGGGAGGGGGGAGGGGAGACTCTTTGGGACGGGAATGTTAAGGACCTCAGGTGCCCTTTCGCAACAGGAGTCCTAAGAGCATTGGCTCCTGATTTTATTGGTAGTTGTCCATCCTTTTAATAGGAATTTTGTAACGGGCTCCTGGGGACTATGATAGATTGGGAAGATTGGTAGTGAGGTTTTGTATAATCTATATCATAAAATGGATGACAGTATTTTGTCTTTCGGCAATTGTTCTTGTATTGCAATGTTCAAGTTATCAATAAAATTGTTTAAACATAAAACTAATAGGAGGAATTTTTTTTTTCACTCAGAGAATAGTTAAGCTCTGGAAAGCATTGCCCGGGGTTGTGGTAAGAGCGGATAGCCTAGCTGGTTTTAAGAAAGGTTTGGACAATTTCCTGGAGGAAAAGTCCATAGTCTGTTATGGAGAAAGATATGGGGAAAGCTACTGCTTGCCCTGGATCGGTAGCATGGAATATTGCTACTCCTTGGGTTTTGGCCAGGTACTAATGACCTGGATTGGCCACTGTGAGAATGGGCTACTGGGCTTGATGGGCCATTGGTCTGACCCAGTAAGGCTATTCTTATGTTCTTTCTGTCATGGTTGTGTAAAACTAACTCTGTTGGAGATCTTGCTCCCTGGAGCTTATACAACCCTTTCCTTATACAGTCCCCAACTTTCCATATACAGCATAATATACTGTAGCATCCTATAAACAATGTTTTAGAAATGCTAATAGGGCATGCTTAGAGAAAAAGCATAAACATTTGTTGTAGTAATCTAGTGTGATTTTTAATGAATATACAAATTTAAATACCAATAACTATTGTCTAAAGATTTACCATGTCTTGTCTAACGCTTTCATAACTAGAAAGCTAGTTGAGTTCCTTCAGCGTATGAACAGTTCTTACAAGCACCTTTAGTTAGTATGTATTATGTTCCAAAGTTGTTTTTCTTGTTTCTTTTGTTTGTTCCTGACTAACAGAGGCAGTCTTTTGAGTACTGGGAGGGGGAAGAGAAGGAAGCAAAGAAAGTGAAATTACTGATAATATAACTTGCCGGGGTCAGTGGATTTCTGCACTGCAGCCGTGCTTTCACAAACTTTGGAGAGAAAGAGAGCTAAAGACAGCCATAGCTTTATACAGCACTTGAAGATATGGAAATGTTCAGCAACACCACAGATGGACAAGAGAGAAGAAAACAGTTCATTCTAGGTATCATCTCTGCAACTGCTAGTCTTATGTTTATAGGATCAATCATCCTCATTTCTATCGGATACTTGAATAGCTATTCTTCACTGGGGGTGGGTATTCTGGCCAGTGGCGCTGTTCTCTATTTTGCAGGGATTGTGGTTTTGGGAGTAAGTTGTATGTGGGTAAACAATACGTACTCAGGGAATATGTGGCAACCAATTGGTGGAAGGGCTCGAAGATCAACTGAAGAGGCATCAGTCTCCTTCATAAACTCATCCATAAACAGAGTTTACCTCCGAAGCATCCATGCATCATTATCCTCTGCTGTACTCAGTGACAAAAAGAAGCGCATTCAGCCAGACCATGAAAAGGATCCCCTGAGTTCATCTAAAGCTCTCGAAATAGGAGACTTCACTACCAGGCTTTCCACTACTATTACAAGCAATGAAAACGCTGGATCAGATCAAGAGCTGGATCAGCAACATCAAGGTATGATTTCTATAGCTCCATGCACCAAAGGCTTCACTACCTTTCTTATAAGCAATGAGAAATATACAGCAGGTCGAAAGCAGAATCATTCTTAACTGTGTAAAATCCCACAAACTCCATGTATTAAAAAAATATGGTTACTATACCAGATGCCTCTCCTCCAAGCAATGGGAAATCTATATCAGACTGGGAAATTAGATCAGTATTGTAAGGATGCAATTTCTAAAAAGCCAAGTGCCAAGAATGTTTCGCTTTAATGGCTGCCTCTTCCCCAAGCAAGGGGAAATCTGTATCAGGCCAGGAACTGGGCCAAAATCATAAGAATGTAATCCCTAATACTTAATGTGCTAAAGATTTCACAACTAAAGCAGAATCTGATCAAAAGCAGGATCAGTATAAGCAAGGAGAAATTCTTAAAATTCTCTGTATTATAAACTTCACCACTACAAGGACTGCCACTCTTCCATGTAATGGAAAATCTATATTTGCTTAAAGCAGGCTCATCCTCAACAGGATATAACTTCTGAAGCTCTATACTGTAATGATTAGGAGATAGCTGCTCAATCTTCATCTTCCAAAGCTCAGCAGACAAGAAATCTTATTTTCATGCCTCTTAATTCTGTTCTGATAACTACCCCTGCACCAGCTGCCTCTGATTCAAAGCATCAGGAAACTTCATCATATTAGAAATGGCATCCGTGCCATCCAAATATAATTACCAGACCTACAAATTCTAGACAGACCACAGTCACAACTACAGGAAATGCATCTTTACCAATCAGTAGTGATCAAGCTCCACTCAAGTTGTAACACAACAAGGCCCACAGTCTGGAACCTATGATGTCTCAATAAGGGTCTTTACTTCCAAGAACAGGGATATTGTACTGCATTATATACATGATAAGCCTCCACAAGGTATATCTCTCACAACTTCCTGCACCATTCTTCTGAATGTGGTGGGCCACAGGTTCCATGGCCCCACCAATATTTTCCCAACACAGCATCAACAACTAGAGAGCTTGGAGGCAGGGCTAGAGCTTGATTTGTTTGGCACCTCCAAAGGAAATGATGTTCTACTGCCTCTGCCTTGCACTAGAGCAGGAGTAGACAATTCCGGTCCTCGAGAGCCGCAGCAAGGTCAGGTTTTCTGGATATCCACAATGAATATGTATGAGATGGATTTGCATGCATTGCCTCCTTGAGATGCAAATCTATCTCATGCATATTTATTGTGGATATCTTGAAAACCTGACCTAGCTCTCGAGGATCGGAATTATCTACCCCTGCACTAGAGAATTCACAAGCAAACCAAGGGTTCATTCTCACAGCAGTACAAAATAGGATTAACAATTTCATTCCATAGAGCCACAGTCTAGAGACTTTACCTCAATTCTAGCTGCCAGTGTCCTCAGCACTGAAAAATCTCTGCGGGACAAAAAGCAGAACTGACAGTATAACACTGAGACCTGCATATTGGAGACAATATATTCTCTTTTCAGCTGGGCTCCAATTCCCTCCACAACACAGCACTGTAATTATTCACTAACAAATTAATGCTGTATTTAAATTCATGCTTGAAAGATATGTGTGTCAATCTGTGTCTGTGCATGTGGTGTTAATAATGACAAAATCTATATAAGATATAAAATCAGATGTATGTGTGTGTGTGTTCCAGCATAACTCCGAAACACAAAGTTTGATTTCAACCAAACTTCCAGTTGGGTTTTCAGGATTTCCCCAATGAATATGCATTGACAGTAGTGCGTTCAAATAGATCTCATGCATATTCATTGGGGAAATCCTGAACACCCGACTGGATTCCGGCCCTCGAGGACCGGAGTTGCCCACCTCTGGTCTATCCCATGGTGTTTTAGGGCTTGCTGAGATGAATTCTCAGCATAACTCTGAAACACATGGAGAGATTTCAACCAAACTTCATATACATATCACTTACTATCTAGGAAAAAATACTGAGGGGGTGGGAAGGGGGGTGATATTTAAAAATTATTGAAAACGACAGATAGTGTATAACCCATAGTTTTTGGGCTCACTGAGATGAATACTGACATTCCTGATGCCGTTTAAGTCCATGTTCAGCCCCATAAAGAGGGACATTCCTGTGGGACATTTTGGGATCATATTTAAGAATGCTTCTTTCCACTGTTCCTTATTTTAAAATGATATCAGGAAGAAAATATATTTATGATGCAAAAATGTAATGAAACAAACTTTTTTTTTAGCTTAACTGTTATGTTATGTGGGCATTTGCTCAGTTAATGTTTGTTTAAATGTGTAGTAGTTATGGGTGCTCTGTGGACTCATCTACCCAGAGAGCTTTGCTTCCAGTAGTCTGGGCTGCTTCCACAGAGCATGGGCCTGCCTCCTTCTTCAGTCTGAGAAGAGCAGTGGCCATATTTGCTAAGCACATGCTAGAGTGAGAACCTGAGAGTGGTGTTCTCCAACCAGGTTTTTCACCCCTTTAATTCTGACAATCAAATACAGCTTAGATTACTTCTAAGTCTGGAGAACGGTGTCATCTCCACAGTGTGGACACTCCTAACCTAGACGTGATATGTTAGTGGAGTGAGAAGGAATGCAATGACGTACCAAGGGGGGGGGCAAGGGGGAGGGGGATGCACAGCCGGCCAGGTCCGGAAAATTCAGCGGTGAATTTGAAACAGCTCCCTTTCTCCCTCCCTGCCCCTTACCTTTGTGGCCGCGAGTCTAAATTACCCTCTTACAGCAGCTGGAGTTGCGTGTGGCTGCCGTAAAGGTCATCTCTGATGCAAAGTTGCATCAGAGACGACCTTTACGGCAGCCATACAGCAGCCGGATACTGTATGAAATCAGTTTAGACGTCGCCGGCCACAGGGCAGGGACGTTTTTCAGACCGGGCCTGTTGTCCGGGGGATGGGGGAAGAAAGTGCCACAAAGGTAAGGGGCAGGGAGGGAGAAAGAGAGGAAAGGTGGGGTGGAGAGGAAAAGACGCTGAAGGGAAATGGGTAAAACAGAGGGGGGAGAAGGATGCTGAAAGCACATGGGGAAGACAGAGGGGGGAGAAGGACGCTGAAAGCACATGGGGAAGACAGAGGGGGGAAGGACGCTGAAAGCACATGGGGAAGACAGGGGGGGAGAAGGACGCTGAAAGCACATGGGGAAGACAGAGGGGGGGAGAAGGACGCTGAAAGCACATGGGGAAAACAGAGGGGGGAGAAATGATGCTGAAAGGACATGGGGAAGACAGAGTGGGGAGGACGCTGAAAGGACATAAGAACATAAGAAGTGCCTCTGCTGAGTCAGACCAGAGGTCCATCGTGCCCAGCAGTCCGATCGCGCGGTTGCCCCACAGGTCCAGCACCTGTGTAGTAGTCCTCTATCTATACCCCTCTATCCCCTTTTCCTTCAGAAAACTGTCTAATTCCTTCTTGAACCCTAATACCGTACTCTGACCTATCACGCCTTCTGGAAGCCCATTCCAGGTATCCACCATTCGTTGGGTGAAGAAAAACTTCCTAGCATTGGTTTTGAATCTGTCCCCTTTCAACTTTTCCGAATGCCCTCTTGTTCTTTTATTTGTTGAAATTTGAAGAATCTGTCCCTCTCCACTTTCTTTATGCCTTTCATGATCTTGAAGGTCTCTATCATGTCCCCTCTAATTCTCCTCTTCTCCAGGGAAAAGAGCCCCAGTTTCTCCAGAATCTCAGTGTATGAAAGGTTTTCCATACCCTTTATCAGATGTGTCGCTCTCCTCTGAACCCTCTCGAGTATCGCCATATCCTTCTTGAGGTACGGCGACCAATATTGGACGCAGTACTCCAGATGCGGACGCACCATCGCCTGATACAATGGCAGGATAACTTTTTTCGTTCTTGTTGTAATACCCTTCTTGATTATACCTAGCATTCTATTCGCTTTCTTAGCGGCCGCCGCACACTGTGCCGATGGCTTTATTGTCTTGTCCACCATTACCCCCAAGTCCCTTTCCTGGTTACTCTCGCTCAAAAACATCCCTCCCATCGTATAGCTGTACCTCGGGTTTCTGCTTCCTACATGCAATACTTTACATTTCTCTACATTGAACTTCATCTGCCATCTCGCCGCCCACTCCTCTAGTTCATTCAGGTCCCTTTGTAGTTCCTCGCAGTCCTCTTTAGTCCGAGCACCACTAAATAGTTTGGTGTCGTCTGTAAATTTTATTATTTCGCACTTCGTCCCTGTTTCTATATCATTTATAAATATATTGAATAGCAGTGGTCCAAGCACCGACCCCTGGGGACATGGGGAAGAGAGAGTGGGAAGAACACGCTGGCAGGGAAGAAGACAGAGATGCTAGACTATGGGGGGAGCTGAGGGAAGAAGATGGGTGCCAGACCAATTTGGAAGGGGGGAGAAAGGGAGAGGCACATTAAGAGAGCAAATGGAAGACGCAGAGAGAAGAGAGACAGTGGATGGAAGGAATTGAATGAGAAGACGAGGAAAGCAGAAACTAGAGAAGATAAAGGTAGAACAAAAATTTTCTATTTATTTATTGCTTTAGGAGACATGTGGCACTGTTTCTGTGGTGTTGCATTGTATGCAGAGTTCAGCTTCTTACTGGTTCAATTTAACCTTTGTCTATGTATTTCTATTTTATCCCCCGTTTTACAAAACTGTGGAGCGTTTTTTAGCGCCAGATGTGGTGGTAGCAGCTCTGTTTTGTAAAAGGGGAGGGGTTAGTTTGTGATGACATATTCCATATTAGGCAAAGGTGTTTTCTGTGTTCTGTGTGTTCGAAAGACGTGGTTTTCTGTGAGGATTGACGGTGTAGGATTGATCTGTACTAGTCTGGCTTGTTAAGTTTTACAATGGGTGTATTGATGTTGTACTGCTCACTGCAGTATGTAAGATGTTGCCTTTTCCTAGGTACTCATGTGTGACGTGTGGCTTGTTACTAAAAATCATGTTTTTTGTACAGATGGGGGGGGTGCCAAAAAATGATGGGCCCCGGGTGTCACATATGCTAGGTACGCCACTGAAGGAATGTACAGGCTTGAACTACATTGAACTATCATATGACTGTAAGTTGTTTGCTTCATTATTAAAGAACTGTTCAATTGATTCAGAGTCTGACTGGTGACATCAAAATTAAGGAATTAGGGGTTGGCTGAACAGGAAACTCTTACAGTGGCCAGTAACTTAGAGAAGTCCTTGCTTCAGTACAAAAACCTGGGGGACTATGCAGAGTAGTGCTGCCCGATTCACTTCAGGTGAATCGATTCAAATCGTTTTAAAACAAACAACAACAACAAAAAAATCAGCCTCCCGATTCGGTAACTGACCCTCTACCCTCGCCCCCTAAAGCAGGAGCGGCAGCGCTGCCTCTTGCTAGCCGGCCGCTGCCGCACTTGTTTTAGAGGGCGAGGGAGGAGGGTCAGTCGGAAAGTGCTGGTGTCCGGCTTCCCCCCTGGCCTCCCACGTACCATTTACCTAATATCAGTAGCCTGTACACTCGCAGAGAAGATCGCGGTGCTAGCGATCTTTGCAAGCTGCCATAGGTTTTTGGAGCTGTTTCCTCTGCTGCGGTCATGCCCCTCCTCTGACGTCAGAGGCAGGATTGCGGCAGAAGAAACAGCTCCAAAGACCTATGGCAGTTTGCAAAGATCGCTAGCACCGCAATCTTATCTGGGAGTCTGCAGGCTACTGATATTAAGTAAATGGTGCGCAGGAGGCTAGGGGGAACACGCAGGCCTTCTGGGGAGAGGTGGTACAGGCCTTCAGGGGGGACAGGCAGGCCTTCAGGGGGATGTGCAGGCCTTCAAAAGGGGGGGTGCAGGCCTTCAAGGATGGTGGCACAGGCCTTCAGGGGGGACAGTCCGGCCTTCAGGGGTGGGGTGCAGGCCTTCGGGGGGGACAGACCTTCAGGGGAGGGGGCCCCTGATGTGGAAGTACACAGAAGGATTGAGGGAAGGGGGGTTCAAAGAGACATGTATATGCTGGACTTTGGGAGAATGAAATAATAGGTCTAAAAACAGAGGAGAGGGAGAGAAAAGGTGGACAATGGGATTTAGGGAGGGAAGGAACAGAAAGGGAGAGAAGTTGGACCCAAGGGATGGTGTGGAGGGGGGATAGAGATACTGGATAGGAGGGTAGTTGGGAAAGAAAGGGAGATACGCTGGACCGTGGGGTGGTGGAGAAGGAGGGATGCTGGATGAAAGGGTAGTTGAGAAAAGGTGGATCTGTGGATGGAGACGAAAAAAAAGAAAGATGCCAGACCTCCGGGGGAGGGAAGGGAAACGGAAGGGGAGGACAGAGATAGAAGATGGATGGTAAGCACGGAGTAAGAAGAAAGAAGGAGACCCTGGCAAACAAGGGGACCAACAAGAGGCGGGGACCAACAAGATTTGAATTATGACCAGACAACAAAAGGTAGAAAAAATAATTTTATTTTCTGTTTTGTGAATACAATATGTCAGATTTGAAATGGTGTTAGAGTTAGACTGCAAACATAAGCTAGGATTTAACAGAGAGGAAAAGTCTTTTTATTTATTTTGTTTACACCACAGCGCAAGTGTGGTTAGGAGAAGGCAAAGGGGGTGAAGAGGCTGTACAATAAACCCACCAGGATGTTTAAAAAAATCAACCCTACACAAATAAAAACCAATTGGGCAGGAAAATTAAATCGATTCATTAGGCTGAATCGAATCAAAATTTTTTTTCCTGAATCGGGCAGCACTAATGCTGATAAAGTTCTAAATCAAACTAAAAGAATCATAGCTGAAGGCTATAAAGAATATTTCATAAAGCAGGAGAGGGCTGCCCACACCTCACTGAAAGTAACAATTTGTGTCAATTGGTTGTCTTAGAAACAGCCTATGTTCATCAGGAGAGGGTTGCCCACAGCTCAATGAAAAGTATCAATTGGTTGTCATAGATACTGCATAGGCTCAAAAAGAAAAAAACAACAACCCCACCTTACAGAACTGTTTGTAAAACAAAAAAATGTATTAATCCCAACAACTTCAGGGAAGAAGATATAGCAGAAAGCAGCATGGCACAAAAACACCTTGGCAGGGAAAAAGGCACAGAAACAAGAGTTCATAGCTTAACTGAAAGGGCTCAAGAGAATTATGAGTCAGAGATACAGAAATATCACAGGTCATTAGATAGTTTATGGGCCAAAGTTATACAGCACATAAATGAGAAAGCCCCAGTCAAATAGAAGCAGCCTATCAGACATGAAGGCATAGCAGCAGAGTGCAATGCATACCTGGATAGGAAGCACATTCATGAATAGTATGGCCCAGTCTGACAGTCAAAGGGCCATACATATAGCAGGCCATAGTAGAGGATGCTATTAAAAGGGCAGAGCAGCCTACAGGGCCCCCAGATAAAGACACTGAATCCCAAAACTCAGGCAGGTCTAAGTACGCCACAAAGAGCTCCAGTACCAGTAGAACATATAGAACACACAAAGCAGACCACTCAAGCCATTCCAGCAGATCATCCATAGTCTCCTTGTCTGTCAAACTAAGAATGGAGGCAGAAGCTGCAAAAACAAAAGCTCTCTATAGCCAGCAAGAAGCAATTATAGAAACACAGAAATTAAACATAGAAATAGAACAACAGAAGGAAGCAGCACATAGAGCCAAGGCAAAGGCAGAGCTTGATATTGCCGTGAAGGTGCTACAGCAACAAAAAGAAGTGGCTGCCATTGAGGCGCAGCTGAAGGTGTTGGAGGGAACCACAGAGACTGCTGGTGGGGAGATTTAGTTGAGTCATATAAAAAGGGAAGATCCCACACAGCATACGATAGAGCAGTGTTCTTCAACCTTTTTACACCTGTGGACCGGCGGAAAAAAAATAATTATTTCGTGGACCGGCAAACTACTAAGACTGAAATTTTTTTTAAAAACTATCGCCGCCCCATCCCCGCGAGCTCAGTACCACAAACATCTGATCCCATCTGCACAAGCCTCAAATAGTTATGATTTTATATTGAACATATTTTATTAAAGTATAAAAAGAAACAATATTCTATACAATTGTCATTTTATAAATACAAATAATACAGGGCAAAGATCAACAAAAACCCTGTCTCCCCTCCCCTTCACATATATCCCCTCTACTATCAAGAAAACTGAATAAGCTAAATTATTACAGAATGGTACACAAATATCATGTAATAGAATACCACAGTCACACATGACAGGAATGGTGTTAGGGGAGTAGAACTAGGACAACTGCCCCCTGGTCAGAGAGAGCCCTAAGCCAGCTGGAAGCTAAAGAAGTAGTGCCTGGGCTTTGCACTCCCCAGTTATGTCTAGCAAGATACATACTTCAAATCTGATATATTTGAATCACAAGATAGAAATAAAATTATTTTTTCTACTTTTTGTCGTCTCTGGTTTCTGCTTTCATTGCCTTTTCACTCTCTTCCATCCAGCGTCTGCCCTAAGAACATAAGAATTGCCACTGCTGGGTCAGACCAGTGGTCCATCATGCCCAGCAGTCTGCTCACACGGCGGCCCTCTGGTCTAAGACCAGCACCCTAACTGAGACTAGCCCTACCAGCGCACGTTCTTGTTCAGCAGGAACTTATCTAACTTTGTCTTGAATCCTTGGAGGGTGTTTTCTCCTATAACAGCCTCTGGAAGAGCGTTCCATCTTTCTACCACTCTCTGGGTGAAGAAGAACTTCCTTACGTTTGTACGGAATCTACCCCCTTTCAACTTTAGAGAGTGCCCTCTCATTCCTCTTACCTTGGAGAGGGTGAATAGTGTTTTTCTCTACTAAGTCTATTCCCTTCAGTATCTTGAATGTTTCGATCATGTCCCCTCTTAATCTCCTCTGTTCGAGGGAGAAGAGGCCCAGTTTCTCTAATCTTTCACTGTACGGCAGCTCTTCCAACCCCTTAACCATCTTAGTCGCTCTTCTCTGGACCCTTTCGAGTAGTACCGTGTCCTTCTTCATGTACGGTGACCAGTGCTGGACACAGTACTCCAGATGAGGGCGTGCCATGGCCCGGTACAGCGGCATGATAACCTTCTCTGTCTCTTCAGTCCAGCATCTGCCCCTTCCATCTCTCCTCCTGCCCCCCCCAATTTGGTCTAGCATCCATCATTTTCCTTCTGTTCCCCTCATGGTCTGGCATCTCTGTCCTTCCCTCCCCCCTGTGGTTTTTAGCATCTCTCTCTTATCACTTCCTCCACTCAGATCTGATATCTTTCTCTGCTCTCTCTTCCCTTTTCTTCTCTGGTCTTCCTTCTCTATTTTCTGCCTCCATCTAAATTCAATTCTTTCTTACTATTTAGTCCTGTTTCCCTCTTTTCACTGTGTCTACCCACAGCTTGTCACCCCTTTCCCTCACCCCTCCATTATCTTACTATTTTCTTCCCCCTTTATTTATCTCCTCCTTCCATCTAGTATGTGTTCTTTCCCCACTTCCATTCAGCATCTGCTCTCCCCTCTCAACTGACATCCATCTGCCTTCTACTCTCTCTCCCTTCTTCTCACTTCCATCATCTGTCCCCTTCTCTCTCTCATCTCCTCCATTCCATCATCTGCTCCTTCTCTCCCCCCCCTCCAACTTCCATTATCTGCCTCCCTTCCCCTCACCTTTGCAGGTCACTTTCTTTCCCCTGAGGTGGCTTATGTCAGAGGGGAAGCTTTGGCCGAGCAGAACCGCTTGCAAGGAACAGTGGAACTTACTTGATTGATGTCGATGCTGGGGCCCGTTGCCGTTTGAAGAAGGAAAAAAAAAAAAGGTGGAAAAAAGGGACCTGCAAAGGCGAGAGAAAGGGAAACCTCCAGGACAGCTGCTCTTTGCCCTCCTTCAGTGGCCCAAGAATCCAGACCAGCAGCGGCAGCTCTGTGTATTTTTAACTTCGGCATAGAGCTGCCCCTAATCAATAGTTTAGCGCGGTTTCATGAGGCAGCCTCGGGGCCTTTGATAGCCGACCCGCTTTGATGATGCGATGTGGGCCGGCCTAGCCGCGCTAAAGGCCCCGCAAACCACTGAGGGGCACCCCACTGAGCCCCCCCTGACCCTGAAACCCAGTAAAGCCGGACTCTATCCCCTCGCCCAAAGGGGTCTGGGGCCGCACCCCATCAAAAACACCCCCATCTGCCCTCTCACTTCCCCCAAAACAAAAGGCAGGAACCTCTTTCCGCCCCCCATCACTCTCCCTGAAGCAGAGAACCCTGCATGGGCTGCTGGACCCGAGGAAACCCCACTGGAGCCTGCCATTGGCAACTCAGCCCCCGACGGCGGTCCCACCCATTCTCCCACTGCACTCGAAGTGCCCGAGCTGCAGCCGACCGGCTGAGCAGAACCTCTCCTGCCCGACTTTCCCCTCCTGTTCCCTCCTGACAAACTAGGCCCCACGGTCCTGCCAGACTCCCGCCTCCGCAGTTTCAGGCCCGAGCCGGCGATCGCAAGGGCCGGCAGCGCCTCTGACTTGGACCGCCGCTCAGGCCTGCGCCCCCTCCAACTCCGCTTCCACCCACCTCCAATAGCGAATCATCCGCCAGCAGCGAGACCTCCACCTCGCCCTCCGATGCTGACCCGGACTCCTCCCGTGCCGCCATGCTGTTCGACCCAAGGCTAACCGCCGCCACTCCATCAAAAAATGCAAAAAACGCCCTGGAGGACCTCCGAAGGAGCCAAGTCCTCCAGGGTCCTCGCTTTAAAACCTGGCCCCCGCGCCCCTCTACCAATCCCTTGAAATTCCTAACTCTGACAGGCCCTCCGCCCAATCAAAGTCCCCCTCTTTCTCCCTCCCCCTACCTCACCTAATTCCCTCCTACCCCCCAGCCGATGGGCAACACGAGGGCTCTACCAGCCCCATGTTACATCAACACTGAGGTCTCGGGCTCCCATTGAGAGATACAGATCAGGCAGGCATAACAGCTGAGATGCCAGCAGTCTAGCTCATCATATGCCAGCCAGTGCCCATTACACAAAGAGATACAGACTCAGTAATTGAAAAACAAACAAAAAGAAACACAGTCACATCAATTATGCAGGACACAACATTGTTAAACAATAAGCAGCAACTGAAGCAAGCAATTGATGGAAAGGTTTCAGGATGAGTCAGCCATGTCAAACATCAAGTCAGCAATACACAGTGAAGAAAAAAAAAAGGGCATTTAATACAACTTAATACCGGCAAGAAAAGAAAGTAAAATAACTTCAGGAGACTTCAGAGGATTTAATTTCAATAATGCAGGCTCACAGAGCCATAAGAATTCAGTTGGCAAAGATTTTATGTCCAGTCACGCAGGTTCACTCAGCCGTTGAACCGAATCAAAGATGGAGTATTGCTGCGAGAATCAAATATGATCATTAGGAGTGGGGTTGTATTGCTCCAGAAATTCCTCAGCCTTTGCAGGATCAGTAAAATCTTTGGTGACATTTCTATGGGTAACCCAAAGCCTGGCAGGGTAAAAAATACCAAAACGTGCCCCAAGTTCTTTTCATTGTGGCTGATAAGATAATAGTTTCTTTCGGGCTTGCAGAGATCAGGAAGGAAAAGAAAGGTGTTACCTTCTAGTTTGACAGGCGTATTAACTCTAGCTCTCTGCATAATATGAATATCTTGTGGGTAACTTAATACTTTTACAATTATCGGATGCGGAAATCTTGCAGTCGTAGGTCTTGAAGCAGGAGTGCGATGAGCCCATTCCACTTCAAAGTTTCTATCAAAAGAGATATTAAGCACTTTGGGGATGAGATTCTCAGTAAATTTGATGATGTCTGTGCCTTCCTGACCCTCAGGGACACCCAAAATATGGAGATTATTCCTTCTGGCATGGTTGTTAGCGTCTTCAAAATCCTTCTCCAGAGAAGATATTTTTTGATTTGCTTTTGTAAAATTTTTATGTTTTCCTCTGCCACGTTTTTTTTTTTAATTTCAAGGACAGTAAATTTAGATTTAAATTGCTAAACTTCTGTAGTCAGATTAGTAGTTTTTCGTTCAGATCCGCGATGTCTTCCGTAGTATCGTTCATAATTTCAGCACTCACAGCTCTTCTAAAATTTCTGTATAATTCCATTTTCTGAAATCAGGAGCAGGGTTTTAGATGGAGTACACGGCTCTGGTTTGTGCCACTTACCCACTTTGTTAGCAGCCATCCTCGATCCAGATAATCTCTTAATCTCTCAGCTGATTTGTTTTCCGGGAAATTGATTTACTGAAATTTCTCTATTACACAGTTGATGTTGGTTGTGAGGAGAGCATCAGGTTATTCTTCCCAATGTGTGGCGGCGGCCAAAAAAGCAAACAGGATGATAGGAATTATTAAGAAAGGGATGGTTAACAAGCCTAAGAATATTATAATACCCCTGTATCACTCCAAAGTGCAACCTCACCTGGAGTATTGCATTCAATTCTAGTCTCTTTATCTCAAGAAAAATATAGTGGTGCTAGAAAAGGTTCAAAGAAGAGCAACCAAGATGATAAAGTGGATGGAATTCCTCTCGTATGAGGAAAGACTAAAGAGGTTAGGGCTTTTCAACTTGGAAAAGGGAAGGCTATGGGGAGATATGATTGAAGTCTACAAAATCTGAGTGGAGAAGAACAGGTACAAGTGGATTGATTTTTAACTCTGTCAAAAATTACAAAGACTAGGGAACACTCGATGAAGTTATAGGGAAATACTTTTTAAACCAATAGGAGGAAATTTTTTTCACTCAGAGAATAGTTAAGCTCTGGATTGCATTGCCAGAGGATGTGGTAAGAGCGGAGAGCATAGCTGGTTTTAAGAAAGGTTTGAACAAGTTCCTGGAGGAAAAGTCCATAGTCTGTTATTGAGAAAGACATGGGGGAAGCCATTGCTTGGCGTGTATTGGTAGCATGGAATATTGCTACACCTTGGGTTTTGGCCAGGTACTAGTGACCTGGATTGGTCACTGTGAGAATGGGCCACTAGGCTTGATGGACCATTGCTCTGATCCATTTAGGCTATTCTTATATTCTTATGATTTGAACCATTCTAAAACTGTTTCAGAGATATCAGCTGTTGTTAGTCTGTGTAATAGAAGGGAATGATCGACTGTATCAAAAGCTGCCATAAGATCAAGTTATAGGACCACACCAATATAGGTTGCTACCCTTTGGCCTAGCATCAGCACCCAGATTATTCACAAAGTGTTGTTTGTTTGTTTTTTTAATTCTTTATTAATTTTCACATCACATTCAAAAGTGCATTAAATTATACACAACAAATTATCATAGACAGCACTTATATTCAATCAATATCAATACAAAACATATCCCCCCCCCTTTTCATTATAGCCAATCAACAAGAATACCCAATGTATCCCCCCCTCTCCCTCCTATCCTCCCTGGATATGTGTGCAAATAAGGAAAACAATAAAAACAATACACAACTACTCGGAGTTAACAAAATTCATTAATAGGCCCCATACTAATTTAAAAAAATTATAATGACCTAATATAACTGAATTCATTTTTTCAAATTTATAACATAAACATAAAGACTTCCACCAAAAGGAAAAGTTAAGCCTGTCCCAATTTTTCGTAATCATCTGCATGGCAATCCCTATTATAATAATTAGAAGCCTGCTTTTATATTTGTCTAATGAAGGTGTAGTTTTCAATAATGTCCCAAAGATTACCATCTCATAAGACAACAGAATCGAAGATTCCAATATCAAATTAATTTGTCCCCATATTGATTTCCAAAAGTTGAGTATCAAAGACAATAGACCAACAAATGATCCAGTATCCCTATTTCAAGATGACAGTGCCAACATCTATTAGACTTTGAACTATCTAACTTTTGCAAATGAACTGGGGTCCAAAAAATTCTATGTAACAAAAAGAATCAAATTTGTCTCATAGATGCTGATGCTGTACATCTCATCCTCCAAGTCCAAATCCGTGGCCATTGATTAGCAGAAATCTGCTGCTTAATCTCAATGCTCCAAATATCTTTAAGACTAGTTTTGGGGTTTTTTATTCAAATATTCCGATATTAATTCATACCACTTGGCGGCCTGATGCCCTAACAAATCTATCTGGAAGCATAGGACTGGCAAGCTATACTTATATTTAAATTCTGCTAATCAGAGAACCCCTTCTGAATGGCTTGCTTCAACTGTAACTATTTATATGCTTGAGACTTTGTAATACCAAATGATTGTTGCAGTTGTGAAAAATCAAGCATTTCCCCATTTGATAACACATCATCTAAAGTACGTATACCTGCCTGCAGCCAATGCTTCCAGAGAATCTTAGACTTGCCGAAAGATTGGCATGTGGATTGTTGTATTGTATTAGGTGTTAAATTATTGATAAACTTTAAGGTATTCCAGGTAGCACAAAGAATTCTATTGTCATATATTCTAGATAACATGATACTCAAAATATGGCATAAACGTAATGGGGACAAAAGATAACGTTCTAAAATCAGCCAATCCAGAAAATGTTCCATGAGTTCCGGAAGGATCCAATATATACCCTGACGCATAATAAAAGATTCATGATATCTATAAAAATTTTGAAAATTTACCCCACCCGCTAAAATTGGTTTTTGCAAAGATACTAAGGCTATTATAGCAGTTTTTCCCAGCCAAATAAATTTTGTAAGAACCCAATTAAATCTATATATATAAAATCGGAGGTATGTATGTGTGTGTATGTGCCGCGATCACGCAAAAACGGCTTGACCGATTTGAATGAAACTTGGTATGCAGATCCCTCACTACCTGGGATGATATGTTCTGAGGGTCTCGCGGCCCACCTGCACACGTGGGCGGAGCTACAAACATAAAATCAGATTTCACCCATTCATGTCAATGGAAAAAATGTAAAAAGCTGCCATTCTCACAGTAATTCAAAAACGGCTTGACCGATTTGAACGAAACTTGGTATGCAGATCCCTCACTACCTGGGGTGATATGTTCTGGGGGTCTCGCGGCCCACCTGCACACGTGGGCGGAGCTACAAACATAAAATCAGATTTCACCCATTCATGTCAATGGAAAAAATGTAAAAAGCTGCCATTCTCACAGTAATTCAAAAATGGCTTGACCGATTTGAACGAAACTTGGTATGCAGATCCCTCACTACCTGGGGTGATATGTTCTGGGGGTCTCGTGGCCCACCTGCACACATGGGCGGAGCTACAAACATAAAATCAGATTTCACCCATTCATGTCAATGGAAAAAATGTAAACAGCTGCCATTCTCGCAGTAATTCAAAAACGGCTTGACTGATTTGAACGAAACTTGGTATGCAGATCCCTCACTACCTGGGGTGATATGTTCTGGGGGTCTCACGGCCCACCTGCACACGTGGGCGGAGCTACAAACATAAAATCAGATTTCACCCATTCATGTCAATGGAAAAAATGTTAAAAGCTGCCATTCTCACAGTAATTCAAAAACGGCTTGACCTATTTGAATGAAACTTGGTATGCAGATCCCTCACTACCTGGGGTGATATGTTCTGGGGGTCTCGCGGCCCACCTGCACACGTGGGCGGAGCTACTAACAGAAAATCAGATTTCACCCATTCATGTCAATGGAAAAAATGTAAAAAGCTGCCATTCTCACTGTAATTCAAAAACGGCTTGACCGATTTCAACGAAACTTGGTATGCAGATCCCTCACTACCTGGGGTGATATGTTCTGGGGGTCTCTCGGCCCACAACTCTATGTTGCTTGCTCAAGGGTGGGTTCACCCAACAATTTATATGTTCTTGCTCCTGGAGGTGAAACTAAAAATGTTGTTTATAATCACGTTTTGCGTTAGTTGTATTGTATTCATTTTGTCAAATATTTCACATTATAATTTGAATATTGTACTTTTTATTAAGCTGTAAAAAAATAATTTCATTCACCACTATAAAGTATCTTTATTTGAATCCATTTACAGTGTTATTGCTATAATTAAATACCCGTGCAACGCCGGGGCATCAGCTAGTTTCTTATAAAATGAACTTTGAAAATAAACCGGCAACACACTCATTTGGTAGCAAACTACAGTCAAAATCATTTTAATGGTTTGGACTCTCCCCCTCCAAGAAAGATGTAGTCAGTTCCAATGCTCACACATTTCTTTGACTTTCAACAATAAAGATTTTACATTTACCATCATTGTGTCCTCCAAAGTTTTTTGAATCATAATACATAAATATTTTATTCCCTCTTCCTTCCAAAGGAATGGGAATGTATCAAATAAGCCTTTTACACAATGCACGTTTAGTGGAAGAACCTCTGATTGCTCCAATTTATTTTGTAACCAGAGAATTTGCCAAATCTATCAATCATTTCCAGTAAATGCAGAATGGTAGATTCAGGATTCTTCAAATGAAGCAAGATATCATCTGCATAAGCAGAGACCTTATATTCCTGACCTCCCCCAAAGCCAGCCTGCCTGCCTCCCTCATCCCAAAGTCAGCCAGTCTGCCCAGTGGCATACCTAGCATATGTGAAAATAGGACATAAGAAAATATCGTTTTGCTAGAACATAGTGAAGCAAGTATCACCTCACATTTCACTCAAAAAGAAGGAAAAAAGCCTCAGAAAAGGCCCTCCCACCACCACAAAAGTGGATAACAAGGTGGTTAGACGGTAACCTCACAGGCAAAACCTTCAAAAATGAGTTAATACGAGCAAAAGAACTTATGCTTCACATGTATGTAATTATAGATAGAGGAATAAAGCCACTTATCTTTTGAAGATAAGTGGCTTTATTCCTCTATCTATAATTACATACATGTGAAGCATAAGTTCTTTTGCTCGTATTAACTCCTTTTTGAAGGTTTTGCCTGTGAGGTTACCGTCTAACCACCTTGTTATCCACTTTTGTGGTGGTGGGAGGGCCTTTTCTGAGGCTTTTTTCCTTCTTTTTGAGTGAAATGTGAGGTGATACTTGCTTCACTATGTTCTAGCAAAACGATATTTTCTTATGTCCTATTTTCACAGCAGTCGCCAATTGAAAGTGTTGGTCTATATACATTGGTTTTTCAATACATCTGTGTTTTCAAAGCTAATACCTAGCATATGTGACACCTGGGGCCCATCATTTTTTGACCTTCCCCCATCTATATGAAAAATATGATTTTTAGTAACAATCCACATATCGCACAACAAGAGTGTACCTACGAAAAGGCAGTATCTTAAACACTGCAGTGAGCACTAGAACACCAACACATACATTGTAAAACTAAACAAGCCAGATCCTGTACAGTCAATTGATCCTGTACAGTCGATGCTATCAGAAAACCATGTCCCTTTCATACACACAGACAGATACACCCTCGCCCAATATGGAATAATCACAAACTAAAAATAAAAATATGTAGACAAAAGTTAAACTGAACCGCCAAGAAAACAGACTCTGCATACAATGCAACACTACACCACCACAAAAACAGAAATACACGTCCTCTAATACTGTGCAAAATATAAAGACAGTAGATGTAAATTTGAAAAAACTGATACATAACAATCACCACTTTACAAATTAACAAATAAAAATAAAACAAATAATGAGAAATAAGAAAATATCATTTTATTGGACTAATCCCCGCAAACCACCTGATTCCATCCACACAAGCCTTGAATTGTTTTATATTGAACTTATTAAAATATAAAAAGAAACCATATTCTGTACAATTGTCAATTTATAAATCAGCGTCTTCTCCCCACTCTCTCTTCCCCGTTTCCCTTCAGCGTCCTCAGCCCACTCTCTCCACTTTCCTTCAGTGCACGCACATAAAAACAAGCAAGTATTTTTATATCATTTTAATTCTATTCATTCATAGAAATTAAAGTCTAAATAATGCCAGTAACATAACAAAACATGATTTTACAAAAATAATTCCCTGCACAGTCAAGCCTGCAAGGATTACTAGATGTCTTTCAGCAGCTCCCCTCCCTCCCTCCCCCTTACCTTCATGGCCAAGTCAAAATGATCTACCAACAATAAAATTTTAAAACATAAAGCACACTGTATGCATTGGAAGCAGGAACTTTAGATCATTTATTGTTTCATTGCCCATATATTATGAATTTTTGGAAATCAATTTGGGACCAAATTAATAATTTATTAGATAACCCAGTGGCATTATCCTATGATACTGTGATATTTGGTATGGAAATGAGAGCAAAAAGTCAAATTTCTGCAAATAATAATAAATTACTGCTAATAATGACTGGTGTTGCCATTCAGCAAATTACATACAATTGGAAGGATTGGAGAAGATTGAATTACACCTTTTGGTGGAATTCTTTATGTCACATTTATAAAATGGAAAGATTCATTGCATTGCAAAGAGGATATTTTAAGAAGTTTCAGGATGTGTGGAAACCATTGACAAGATATTGTACAGAGTAACTGGATACGTTTCCCTTAAATATATCAATTTAAAAGGGTAGGGTGGGGATTGTGGTATTGATGTGTATTTATATGATTATTAGTTATGTGGTAGGGAGGGATGGGAGGGGGTGGGGAAGAAGTTATGTAATTAACCAAAGATAGAATGTAAGTGAAATTTGCATTGATTATCTGATTGAATATGTACTTACACTTTATGGAATTTTGAAAATGAATAAAAATTTGGAAAGTGGAAAAAAACCCAAAACAAAACAACACACTGTACGCAGAGAAAATGTTAATTATCATTTATATTCCGCGGGTTTTCCAAAGAGGTCAAGGCAGATGACTTTATGCAATGTCATCTCAGTAACAACTATACAAAAATAGACAAATATACCCCTCCCTTTTTACTAAACCGCGATAGCGTTTTTTAGCACAGGGAGCTGCGCTGAATGCCCCACGCTGCTCTCAATGCTCATAGGCTCGCTGCGCTAAAAACCGCTATTGCAGTTTAATAAAAGGGGGCCATAGTGCAAAATATAGACAGCATATATAAATTCTCAAAACAGACACATTTTGATCACTAAATTGAAAATAAAATCATTTTTCCTACCTTTGTTTAGTAATTTCATCAGTCTCTGGTTACACTTTATTCTTCTGACTGTGCATCCAATATTTCTTCCCTTCTTTCAGCCTCCTGTATGCTTCCTCTCCTCCAGACCTCATATCCTCCCCCACTTTTCTTTCTTTCATCCCGCCCCCTTCTTTCTTTCTCTCTCCATGCCCCCTTTCTTTCTGTATGTCTTTCTTTCTCTCTCTCTCTCCGTGCCCCATTTTTTCTTTGTTTCACCCTGCCCCCTTTCTTTCTTTCTCCCTTCCCTCCCCTATGCCACCGCTGCTGGGGAATAGGCTGCCACTGCCGCCATCGGGAACAGGCTGGCTCCGAGTTCGCCCTGCTTCTCTTCCCCGCGGGGCCGACCAACTCTTTGCTGCCCGACGTAAATTCTAAAGTCGGAGAGGACGTTCCGGGCCAGCCAGGCAGTGATTGGCTGGCCCAGAACGTCCTCTCCGATGTCAGAATTGGCGTCGGGCGGCGAGAGTTGGTCGGCCCTGCAGGGAAGAAAAGAAGGGAGAACTCAGCTGGCTTGTTCCCGATGATGGCAGTGGAAGCCTTACCCCGGTGGCAGCCTATTCCCCGGTGGGTGGCCAGCTGTGCACCCCCTTGGGGCATACACCCGGGGCGTACCTCCCCCCCCGCCACTGAATCTGCCTGCCTACCTCCCCCAGAGCCAGCCAGCCTTCCTGTCTACCTCCCCAGAGCCAGCTTGCCTGCCTCCCTCCCCCAAAGCCAGCCTGCCGGCTTCCCTCACACCAAAGTCAGCCAGTCTGCCTGCCTACCTCCCCCCAGATCCAGCCTGCTGGCCTACCTCCCCCAAAGCCAGCCAGCCAGCCAGCCTGCCTACCTACCTCTTCTGCCGCGCAAAAGCCAGCCAGCTTGCCTGCCTACCTCCTTCCCCCCCTATCGCGGAAAAAAAAAGCCTACCTCCAGGCCCGATTTAAACTTCCCCGGTCCACCGTCGCTGCTCCTCTGCTTACCTCCCTGCTGCTAATCGCACCCAGAAGCCTTCTTCCCGACGTCAATTCTGACGTCGGAGAGGACGTTTCAGGCCAGCCAATCGCCAGTATTTTAGTGGGGGGTGGGGTTAGAGGGTGTCGCAGGCCAGGAGGGCTTGGGTTCCCTCCTGGTCGGATCGTGTGGTGGGGAGGGGGGGAGGAAGATCGCTGGGCCAGGAGGGCTTGGGCTCCCTCCTGGCCGGATCATGTGGGAGGAGGGGGGGAGGAAGATCGCTGGGCCAGGAGGGCTTGGGCTCCCTCTTGCCCTGATGTTGTCGGGAATGGTCACGGCTGGCGGGGCAAGAGGGCTTGGGCTCCCTCTTGCCCCGATGTTGTCGGGGAAGGTCACCGCTGGAGGGGCAAGAGGGTTTGGGCTACCTCTTGCCCTGATGTTGTCGAGGGGGGGTAAATTCTGTAACTGATGTTGTTTTTGACAGACACTGGTTACAGAATCCAGCTTTTAGGCAAAGGACTGGCTTCTCCTTCGCCTGAAAGCTCTTGTTTTGGACGTTTGGGGCTTAGGCTTTTTTTAGGTTGATTATATGTTGTTAGTGTAGACGTAGTGGTGGTCTGGGCGTTTAAACAGCTGAACGTAAAGGCAGGCCATTATCAAAAAAAACCTCCTTTTGGACATTTTTTTGATAATGAACATTTTGCCTGCTTCTACTTTCAACGTTTAAGGCCTTAGGCCTAAAGGGAACTTAGACGTTTTTTTTTATTATGCCCCTCCACGTGTGTAATGTTTTTACTTAAATAAATTTTGTGAGTATATATGATTTTAATTACATCAATTGTGTGATTTGATATCTATTTCTCTCATATTTGAATGAACAAACAAGAGCTGGCAACCATAGATTTAAAACTGCAACTATAGATCAACTAGTTTCATATTTAACTGTCATTAAGCACTTATCTTTAGTAACCCGACGGAGGCCCATCCGTTTCGCACCAATGGACTTCTTCAAGGGAAGTGATAAAGCTTGTAGATTTACCAGTACAAATTAAATGTTGCCCAAAAATCTTTAAAAAAATGAGAGAAAACAAAATAATGTATTATATCTATATTTTGCTAAATAAATCAAGACTAATATTTGAATAGTTCTTATTTAGATAATACAAATTGTCATCAAAAGACAAAACATTAAGCACCACTCGACTGTTTTAAAGCTGCCTGCACCATGCTCTCATCAACACACAAACAAAATGGCGTCCATATTTAAACAAGATGCTGAGTTGGATTCACCAATCATCCTGATTCTAAGACTGACGTCAGTTTTTATGACGTTTGTGTTGTGTTTGTGTAAAGTTGTGAATTCTTGAAGGGCTCTTTTAATATGGAACATTCGCAAATTTTATAAACTGTCCCATGAAACATGATATCTAAATCAAAAAAATCCTGAAATCATAAAACTGAAAACTGACCAAAATATGGTTTTGCCACATGGCTTAAGAATGTGGAATAATCAAAAATGAAAATAAAATAAGAATAAGGTCTTTTTTCCTGCGTTTTAAGATAAATTATGCATTATATACAAATTTGAGTGCTCTATATTATATACTTGTGTATTGACCACTGTAATGGCGTTTTGTCTCAGTGATGCGCTCCACCTTCAGCTTGCTTCTCTCAGGTGATCTTGACTGCTAAGGAATGTGCTTTCCCTTCACCAAGTAACTCCTCTGAGTCAGACTGTGATTGTTTGCTTTCTTGCTCTGAGGCATGGGCCTTCACATACTCTATCGCACAGTTCTTCAACCGCCGGTCCGCGGACCGGTGCTGGTCCGCAAAAATATCTTGCCAGTCTGCGAAGGATTCGGTCCCCGCTGCAACGAAAGGCCGGCGTCAGCTGACTTGCAACTTCCTGTTGCAGTCGCGGTGCCGGGACTCCTGCCTTCCACCGCGTTTGCCTCCTGCCTTGTCTCCGCACCTCCAGACCAGCAGCGGCAGCTCTGTGTATTTTTAACTTCGGCATAGAGCTGCCCCTAATCAATAATTTAGCGCGGTTTCATAAGGCAGCTTCGGGGCCTTTGCTAGGCCGGCCCATATCGCATCATCGAAGCGGGCCGGCTATCAAAGGACCCGAGGCTGCCTCATGAAACCACGCTAAACTATTGATTAGGGGCAGCTCTATGCCGAAGTTAAAAATACACAGAGCTTGGGGACTCAGTCCTGCTTTTCCCCCTTCGGGAAGTGGATTGTACGCAGGAGGAGTAAGGGGTCCTGCTGCTATGCATTGCGGTTTATCCTTAGGACGTGTCGGGGCTCTTTGTTGGCGAAGGTAGATGTTGAATCGGCTTTTCGGCTGTTGCCTATTCATCCTAGGTCTTATCCTTTGCGCGGTTTTTGTTTTGATGGCAAGTATTTTTATGATAGATGTTTGCCTATGGGTTGTTCTATCTCATGTGCCTATTTCGAGATGTTCAGCTCCTTTCTGCATTGGGTAACAGTGCGGTGGACGGGTCTTGATTTGGTGGTGCATTATCTGGATGATTTTTTGTTCATTGGCGCCGGAGGGACTGGAGAGTGTGAACAGTTGAAGGAAGGCTTTTGAACGGATGGCGGAGGAGTTTGGTATTCCCTTGGCAAGGGAGAAGTCGGAAGGTCCGGTGACCTCCCTTGTGTTTCTGGGGATTGAGTTGGATTCGGAGGCGTTGGTGACGCGCCTGCTTGGGGCCAAGGTTCACCAATTGTTGGGCCTTATCGAGCTCGTGCTGTCCTCGTGAAAAACTATGTTGCAGACAGTCCAGTCCTTGTTGGGTTCCCTTAATTTTGCATGTCGGGTTTTGCCCATGGGCAGAGCGTTTCCACATCGGTTGGCTGCGGCCACAGCAGGGGTGCGCGACAAACGGCATTTTCTGCGTCTCTCCGCGGGAGTCCGAGCGTACCTCCATATGTGGGGGTGTTTTTTGCGAGATTTTAATGGCATGTTACCTACGCAGGCCTCGGAAGTGTCCAATGGAGATTTAGAACTGTTTTCGGATGCTGCAGGAGGTGTGGGTTTTGGTCTATATTGTAAGGGTGCTTGGTGTGCAGAGCGGTGGCCTGCAGAGTGGGTACAACGGGGGAGTTACCAGGAACATCACCTTCTTGGAATTGTTCCCATTGGTCGTTGCATGTGACCTTTGGCCTGAGATATTGCAGAACAGGAAGGTGGTTATTTGGTGCGATAATCTGGGGGTGGTAGAGGTAGTTAACAGACAGGCTTCGCGTTGTTTAGCGGTAAATGAGCTGATGAGGGCATTGGTTTTGCGCTGCTTACGACTCAATTTGTTTATCAGAGCGTGTCACATGCCGGGGCTATGGAATGGGTTAGGGTTAGGGTTGCTGATGCTTTATCTCGTTTTAATTTTCCGCAGTTTCGAACCGGAACCCCCCTCCCCCCCAAACCTGTAATCGCCGACAGGAGGATGCCCAACTCCTTCTGCCAGAAAGCCGGACCCCCTCCGGACCCCCCATGCTTTTTTTTTTTTTAATGATCTTTATTAACAATTGCAAATGAACAGACAACCATGAGCAAAACAAGCAGAAAACAGAGCATCCAGCAAACAGCACTGGATACAACAACAAAGTATACGCAGTACAAAAAACCTCATGGATGGGTGCCCATCACAATCGACATTTTAAAATATCAACCCCACCAAACAATCCCACACAAGCCCACGCCTTCATCACCAACCACAACAAGCACTCCACACACAGGCCTCTAAACAACCAACCAGCCAAATGCACACACCCCCACACACACATACCCACAGGTGCAACTACCCGAGTGAGAACAAACCCAAAAGCAACAAAAACAGAAAGACAAAAGGAAAAGAGCATCCGCCCCCTCAAGTAAGCGAATCAAGGAGAGGAATTCGGGCCCCCGGTATCCAGACCGGAACAGAGTTTCAACGCTCGCTGCCACAAATCTCGATAGCAGCGGTGGGTCAGAGTCCCAGCCTTAGGGACACGCTGAAGCTCAAACCGTCCCACCGCCGCCAAACGAGCCAGCCAGTGTGAAAAGGAGGCCACAGAATCGCCCACCCAATGCTGCAACAAGAGCTTTTTGACCACCAAGACAGCCATGTAGAGAATCCTGCGCTGGGGAAGTGTGAGCCCCCCTCAATCAAGTCTTGTTGATCCCCCAGGGCACATCTCTCTGAAGAAGGTGCTTCAAAAAGGGGAGAACTTGCAGCCATACTGCAGAAGAAGGGCATTCCAAAAAATGGTGCAGAAGGGTACCAGAGGAACGATGGCATTTGGTTCAAACTGCTTCCTCCCAAAGGCCTCGCAGATTATTCCAGCGCTGACGGTTCTCCTGTTCATCGATGCGGTCCATCAACACTGTCACCTAGGCCTGCAACGCGTCAACACTGGATCGATCCCGCAGGGCCGCATCCTCCCCGTCCGAGACACGCTGCTCCACCGCCGCAATTCGAGTCACCTGTGACTCGAAATGCTCATGTATACAATCCACTGCAGATTGAAGTTTGTGAAGCCGATCCTCCAGTGCCGCGGTCACCATTCGGGAGATCTCTTGAGCCCACTCTCCCCATTGCGCTGGGGCTGGAGACAGAGTCGGCGTTGACGCCATTTTAGGTGCAGGGCAGGCAGATTTATTTTTTGGTGTCTTCACGGAGCGGACCGGCATTCCCGCCGCAAACCGCCGCTGCAAAGATCACACTCTCACCCAGAGCGGAGAGATGGTCCCCGAGAACCGCGATGCCGATCAGGCAGTATTTTACTGATTTTTGCCGATGTTTAGAGAGCGGAGGGCTGAGAGCTCGAGGGCGCACGTCTGCTCACAGCAAGCTCATCACGTGATCCCCCAGACCCCCCCATGCTAACGACTCCCCTACCCAACTAACCTTTAAATGTTGGTAGGCTGGACGGGTCTTGCTGCCGTCCAGCCGACAGGCCTGCGTCGTGGAAATGAGACGAGCCCGCCCCTTCCCGGCCCATTCCCACTAAATCTAAGGCCTGATTGGCCCAGGCGCTAGAAGCCTGGACCAATCAGGCCTTAGGCATAGCGGGTCCGCCCATCCCCACTAATCCTAAGGCCTGATTGGCCCAAGCTTCTAGAGCCTGGGCCAATCAGGCCTTGGATTTAGCGGCGAAGGGCGGGCCCGTCTCATTTCCACGAGGCGGGCCTGTCGGCTGGACGGCAGCAAGATCCGTCCAGCCAACCAACATTTAAAGGTTAGTTGGGGGGGGTCGTTAGCATGGGGGGTCCGGAGGTGGTCCGGCTTTCCAAAATGAGGAGTTGGGCATCCTCCTGCCGGCGATTATGAGTTTGGGAGGGAGGGGGTTCCGGGGTTCCAGCAGGAGGAGTTGGGCATCCTCCTGCCGGCGATTATGAGTTTGGGGGGGAGGGGGGGTACGGGGTTCCGGCAGGAGGAGTTGGGCATCCTCCTGCCGGCGATCGGACAGGTGGCCGCTATACATATCCCTTGCCGCGATAAGTGTAGCGGCCATGTCTAATCGAACCCGATTTTCTAACCGGAGTCTGTAACATGGACGCCGGTTACAGAATCGGGGTTTAGTGTAGGCCCGATTCTGTATAGGACACCTCTCCCGGGCGTCCTATACAGAATCAGAGCCTAAGTGTCCTAAGGATGATATGTAGATGTTGAATAGTGTAGGTGATAGTGGTGAACCCTGTGGTACTCCCGAGGGGTTTTTCTAGGAGTTTGAGTATGTCCCACCACTAACCACACGGTATGATCTCTTTGTTAGGAAACCCTGTATCCAGTTCCTTTCTCTTCCCGTAAGTCCTATTGCATCTAGGCAGCGTAGCATTATTTTGTGATCAACAAGATCAAAAGCACTGCTGAAGTCCAGTTGCAAAATCAGAGCACTTGTTCCTCAGTTGCAAGATCAGAGCACTTGTTCCTTTGCTGAATAAGCCGTATAGGTGATTAAGGATTGAGGCTAGGACTGTCTCAGTGCTAAAGCATTTTCTGAATCCTGATTGGTGTTCACTGAGTATATTAAATTTGTCTAGATAATTCACTAGCACCAAGTTGACCAATCCTTCGAGTAGCTTGGTAAATAAGGGAATGCTTGCTATGGGTCTGCAGTTGGTTTTCAGGGCTAGTGAGTATTTTTGATCTTTAGGGGTGGGTGTGATCAGTATGTTTCCCATTTCCTCGTGGAATGTTCCTTCAGTGAGAGTGGTTGTTATTCAATTAAATAGATCCTTTTTAAAATCTAATGTAGCTGTTTTCAAGGTCTTGGAAGGACATACGTCCAGTAGGCAGTTTGATTTAGTATATTTATTGAACAGGATTAGAAATAGGTGCCAATTTGAAGGTTCAAAATGGTTCCAGAGCATGTCTACTCTGGTTTCTTTTTCGTGGGGTCCGAATTGGAATTCGAAGTTGGGTGAGGGTGAAGGTATGGTCGCTCTTACGTCTAAGATTTTATTGTTGAAAAAAGTGGCAAGGGTTTCTGCCGAGGGTATACATTTATTATCCTGTAGCAGGATTTGGGTAGTGTCTATTACCGTATTTTCACGCATATAACGCGCGCGTTATACGCGTTTTTACCTACCGCGCATACCCCTCGCGCGTTATATGCGTGAGCGCGGTATACGAAAGTTTTCAAACATAGTTCCCACCCCGCCCGACGCCCGATTCACCCCCCCAGCAGGACCACTCGCACCCCCACCCCGAACGACCACTCGCACGCGCTCCCACCCGCACCCGCATCCACGATCGGAGCAAGAGGGAGCCCAAGCCCTCTTGCCCGGCCGACTCCCCGACGTCCGATACATCCCCCCCCCCGGCAGGACCACTCGCACCCCCACCCCGAAGGACCGCCGACTTCCCGACAATATCGGGCCAGAAGGGAGCCCAAACCCTCCTGGCCACGGCGACCCCCTAACCCCACCCCGCACTACATTACGGGCAGGAAGGATCCCAGGCCCTCCTGCCCTCGACGCAAACCCCCCTCCCCCCCCAACGACCGTCCCCCCCCCAAGAACCTCCGACCGCCCCCCCAGCCGACCCGCGACCCCCCTGGCCGACCCCCACGACCCCCCCACCCCCCTTCCCCGTACCTTTGGAAGTTGGCCGGACAGACGGGAGCCAAACCCGCCTGTCCGGCAGGCAGCCAACGAAGGAATGAGGCCGGATTGGCCCATCCGTCCTAAAGCTCCGCCTACTGGTGGGGCCTAAGGCGCGTGGGCCAATCAGAATAGGCCCTGGAGCCTTAGGTCCCACCTGGGGGCGCGGCCTGAGGCACATGGGCCCAACCCGACCATGTGCCTCAGGCCGCGCCCCCAGGTGGGACCTAAGGCTCCAGGGCCTATTCTGATTGGCCCACGCGCCTTAGGCCCCACCAGTAGGCGGAGCTTTAGGACGGATGGGCCAATCCGGCCTCATTCCTTCGTTGGCTGCCTGCCGGACAGGCGGGTTTGGCTCCCGTCTGTCCGGCCAACTACCAAAGGTACGGGGAAGGGGGGTGGGGGGGTCGTGGGGGTCGCCAGGGGGGTCGCGGGTCGGCTGGGGGAGCGGTCGGAGGTTCTTGGGGGGGGCGGTCGTTGGGGGGGAGGGGGGTTTGCGTCGAGGGCAGGAGGGCCTGGGATCCCTCCTGCCCGTAATGTAGTGCGGGGTGGGGTTAGGGGGTCGCCGTGGCCAGGAGGGTTTGGGCTCCCTTCTGGCCCAACTACCAAAGGTACGGGGAAGGGGGGTGGGGGGGTCGTGGGGGTCGCCAGGGGGGGTCGCGGGTCGGCTGGGGGGGCGGTCGGAGGTTCTTGGGGGGGGGCGGTCGTTGGGGGGAGGGGGGTTTGCGTCGAGGGCAGGAGGGCCTGGGATCCCTCCTGCCCGTAATGTAGTGCGGGGTGGGGTTAGGGGGTCGCCGTGGCCAGGAGGATTTGGGCTCCCTCCTGGCCCGATATTGTTGGGGAGTCGGCGGTCCTTCGGGGGGAGGGATGTATCGGACGTCGGGGGGGGGCATCAGGCTTTCAGGATGGGGACAGACCTTCAAGGGGGGACAGTGCACGGAAGTCAGGGGGGGGTGAACGGAGAGTCGGGACAGCGCACGGAGAGGCGGGGCAGTGCACGGAAGTCAGGGGGGGGTGAACGGAGAGTCGGGACAGCGCACGGAGAGGCGGGGCAGTGCACGGAAGTCAGGGGGGGGGGTGAACGGAGAGTCGGGACAGCGCACGGAGAGGCGGGGCAGTGCACGGAAGTCAGGGGGGGTGAACGGAGAGTCGGGACAGCGCACGGAAATTCAGGGCAGTGCACGGAAGTCAGGGGGGGGTGAACGGAGAGTCGGGACAGCGCACGGAAAGTCGGGGCAGTGCACGGAAGTCAGGGGGGGTGAACGGAGAGTCGGGACAGCGCACGGAGAGGCGGGGCAGTGCACGGAAGTCAGGGGGGTGAACGGAGAGTCGGGCAGCATGCGCGGTATAATCGTGAGCGCGTTATACCAAAGTTTTTGTGCTTATCATCGTGATTTCTGCGCGCTATACACGTGTGCGCGTTTTATACGGGTGCGTGTTATTTGCGTGAAAATACGGTAGTCTGTTTACCAACTTGAACAGTTCTTTGCTATTTATTTTGGGTGACTCTATTTTTTGTGCGTAGTGTTTTGTTCGTTTTTCTTTAATCAAATTTTTGTAGTTTTTCATTTTTTGTTTCCAGGGTATTTTGTCTTCCTCTTTGTTTTTTGCCAGATTCTTTCTAGTTTTCTCAGTTCCTGTTTTAGAATTAGTAATTCAGAATGTAACCTTTCATTTAGTTCCCTTTCTTTCTTTTTGTAAGTTTGGAATGGTGCTATTTGATCTAACACTTCTTTGCTAAACTTTGCCCATCTAGTTGGGAAGTCCTATATTTCTTCAGTTTTGGGTTGTAGTTCGTAGTGAGCCCAGAATTCTATTGGATTTATAGTTCCTCTTCTGGTGATTGTGGTTGGTTTTGGATTTTTTCTTTTATATTTTGGTTGGGGTGATTTTTTTTGCCAATATAGATCGGGTCAACCTGTCCGATATCAGTTGGGATCTCCTCCTGGATGATTTCACCGTATGCTGTGAGCGAGTTCTGGGGTTGAGAGTGTAGTCACAGCTCTGTTTATTGGGGGGGGGGGGCCTGTAAGGTTACAGGCTTGTGGCAGATTCCCAAGCTACTGGGTCATGAGGCTCATCAGCGTTGGAACGGCGGAGAGCCGTGTCCGGTGGGTCAGGTGACCCGGAAAAGGGGCATGAGGGACATGCCACCCCTCTGACTCTTGCTGTGGTGGCGGGGTCAAGGGAATAAAAACTAATTCATCTGGTAGCTCGGGAGGAGCTCTTTATACAATGTTAATTATGTTAATGAAGTTAAGATATGTTATGTTTATGGTTAATAAACTGAGCTGCGGCTAATTGTAATAATAATAATAATAATAACTTTATTCTTGTATACCGCAAATACCATGGAAGTTCAATGCGGTTAACAATAGAAGAGACTGTACATTTACAGCGAAGTTACATATTACAGCGTTATTACATTTACAACGATGTTACATATATGGCAGTGAAAGGCATGAACTAAAGAAGAGACTGTACATTTACAGCGATGATACATATTATAACGGTGTTACATTTACAGTGAAGTTGAATATATGGCCAAGAAAAGGCATATACTATGGAGGCCTGAAGGGCCATTAGGTCAAAACAGAGATTGGGTTAGAGTGGCCATAAGTGGCTTGATAAGGAGGGCGAAGTCAGAGGGAATGGAGGCGTATCGAGATCGGGAGGGTGCAGGGAAGGAGGGCAGGCAGAGTTAGCAGAATTTGTCGAAGAGGTAGGTTTTTAGTGACTTCCTGAACAGGTGATAGGGCGGAGAGTTGGAGATGAGGTCGGTTAGGCAATTGTTCCATTTGCCCGCTTGGAATGCTAGGGTTCTGTCAATGAATCTTTTGTAGAGTGTTTTTGGGTAGAGTTAAGAGAGAGGGTTAAGAGAAGAAGTGTGGGTTGGATATATAGGCTGACAGCAGGGCCTATCCAGATCCCGCTGTTACTGACTTGATACTGATATGCAGTGGCTAACAAGCTTGATGAGATAGGCCCCTTTTGTTTATGTAACTTATTCTTACCGAGTATTAATGGTCAGCGTTAACTTGACTGATCGTTTGGAACACGCGGTGGCACTCTATCTTGAACCTGATTCGGTTTAATGGCCGGGTACTTTTGGAATCAATATCAGTGCTGCCCAAATTTCTCTGAAGATACACTTTAAAGCTATTTTACTTCTTCCTCCTGCCGGCATCAAGTTTGATTTGGCTGGGAAGGGGAAATTTTTTTTCTTATGGTTTTAATTGTCTGTTTATTCTGCACTGCAGATCTTTGCTTAACTTCCATCAGTCCTGTATATTTGACATGATAGTGCCTCTATACTTATTAACTGCTAGGTCTTGCCAAAACCCCTGAACCGCTTAAGTGCAAGGCCTCCGGACCGGACCGCCATGTGCGCTTAAACAGAGTGTGCGCTTAATTGGAGTACCACTTTTTAGGCATGGAAAATCACAGTATGCTGTAGTCAAATGCAATAAAACTTTTATTCTGCAAAAAACACACTAAATACAATTTAACACGGTTCAGTTATAGAAACAGCACTGTTCTGTCTAATGCAATACACTGTAAACCTTTTTTTAAAATCAACATTCTACTGAAATAATCAGTCATTGTTTTCTGCATGCAGATTGCACGATTCAGGCTGTGTTTCTGACTACTGATGCTGTAAAACTGTCCATAGTCGTGACATCCATTTATCTCCAGATAACAATGCAGCATGTGTAGGGACTTTAGCATGTGCGAGAAGGAAACAATCTCTGCAGGTGTTTCATTAGTTGTGATGACTGCAGCAGTAGCTCCGTCCTCATCAGACTCTTGGTTGTCTGCAGTGTACTTTATGATTGAACAGATATCAGAATTAGTGCTGTCAGATGATGTGGGCACATCGTTGTCAATGGCGACATACAGCTCAAACTCTTGTGGCGAGAGTCCAACTGGGAGTTCAGTGGACGAAGTGTCAGCTTCAGTTGTCTCATCAGATACATAAATGAAGCTCGCCCGTCGATAGCAATTTGAAATCGTTGATGATGAGACTCGACTCCACGCCTCCCGTACCATGTGAAGAGAGTCGAGCATCGTCATTTTTCTTGTGAGCTCAGCAGCTCGGGGGCTGGATCCCATGCTTGCATCAATCACTGCTATCACATATCTTAGGACGAGCGACCTGTAATGACGTTTGAAGTTTGTGATTATCCCTTGGTACATCGGTTGGATCAAAGAGGTCATGTTTGGCAGAAGAAACATGAGTTTGATGTTGGTTAGTCGTACGTCATTGCTGTGTGCTGCACAGTTATCACACAGCATTACAATGTGCCTCCTATGCCTTCTCATCAGATTGTCAAACTTCTGCAAACATTAAATCAAGTGTTGCCGTTATTCATGCGTTTTTGTTGCTTTCATATTCAACAGGCAGGTGTTGTCACAACCCCTAGCCCTAAAGCTCGGCTTGTGCCAGGGAAGGCTCCGTCTAACCCTAGCCTTGCTTTGAAGAGGGCTAACCAATGTGACAGGTTAGACACAAATAGAAAAGAAGGTTCTGAATTCCCATTCAAACCCCATGTTATAAAACCCTGGGAAGGTGAGGAATATGGGGAGAACAGCCTGGAGCAGAGGGAGGTGCCTTATACAAAGGAACAGCCTCAGAGCAAAACCACAAGCTCAGGTAATTCACAGCTGCTGGGCCTAATTAGAGCCCAGGGAAAAACCCAGCAAAAGCTACAGGCTGCCCTTCCCCCTTTCAGGACAGGGCGGGGTCGCCTCAATGCTTTAGAAGCAGCCCTGAGAAAGACTAAGTTAGTCTACCCTGGGTCAGCCCAGGAAGGAGGTTCTCAGGACGGGTCTCCTGAGTCTCAGGGAAACCAGGATATTGAAATGGTTGATGCAGCCCCTGTTCCTGAAGCCAGCCAGCTAGCTAACCCGGAGCCCATGGAGGTTATGGACACTGCCATGGAACCAGAAGCATCAGCAATGGATGAGAGTTGAGTACTATGACTTTACTTTTTTGCTGTGCTTAATTTTGGTGGACTTTTCTTTTCTGGTTTTTGGGAAACCTGTATGCACCTGTTTGGAGCCCGATGAGCAGTGCTGAGCTCACGGCTATAAAGGTGCCTGGATCTGGTAGCATTAAAGCCAGGTTTAATTTGTTTGTAAGATTTTTTGCTTTTTGCGGCTGATTTGGGACTGCATTGTGGACTGTGTGCAGGGGTAGTAGAGTGGGGAGAATCCACACAAGATCCTTGTGTGGGATTGTGGGGCCATTTGTGGCAAGCTTATTGAAGAAGTGGATTCGGCTACTCCCCTCCCCCACCAACTGCTTGTTGAGTTGGTTGGGACAGGCCTGTTGCAAGCCAGGCCTAATTGGAACAATTTCATACAACTGAGAGATTGTAACAGCCTTATTCCTGCCCTGCTTGGGACGGCAGGCTTATTAGGACTGAACTATTATAGACTGTTACACTACTTACCTCTTAATACCAGTAAGGAAGGTGTGGGCTTTTGTTTTACAGCCCTGTTATTCTTTTCATGTTTGTTTTTTGTTTGTTTGTTCATGAAATAAATGGACTCACCCCTGGCTAAGGGGCTATGAATTCAATAAATTGAGACTCAGGTATATTAGAAACTTTATTGTTCCTGACTGTTTGTTTTTCCTTACTGACCAAGAACCAGCAGGACTTCCAGCTTCTCCTGGAGGCACGTCCAGCGCGGTCTATTCTGAGCGCTGATCGGGGGCCATCATTCAAACCGGCACCGGCAGCGCCACAAGTGGTATCAGGAGTGGGATACAGTGCCTCCTGCTGGTGACATTTGAGAATTTTACAGCCCGGTTATTCTTTTCATGTGTTTTTTTTTGTTTGTTTGTTTGTTCATGAAATAAATGGACTCACCCTTGGCTAAGGGGCTATGAATTCAATAAATTGAGACTCAGGTATATTAGAAACTTTATTGTTCCTGACTGTTTGTTTTTCCTTACTGACCAAGAACCAGCAGGACTTCCAGCTTCTCCTGGAGGCACGTCCAGCGTGGTCTATTCTGAGCGCTGATCAGGGGCCATCATTCAAACCGGCACCGGCAGCGCCACAAGTGGTATCAGGAGTGGGATACAGTGCCTCCTGCTGGTGACATTTGAGAATTTTTCTTTGGAAAAAAAAAACAAAAACGTTTTTGGGTTTTTTTTTTGTTTTAGTTTGTTTTGTTTGTTCCTGTCCTGGAGCGACTGGTTTCAAGGCTCTTCTGTCGGTGGTTGCTGAGGGAGACAAGTCTTCTGCGAAGGATATCCGGACAACTGGGCGGAAGCAGTTTGGGGACGGAACCAGAGGGGACCTGGCCTTACCTGAGGTGGACCTGATCCAGAAGGTGACCAACAAGGATCAGACCGGGTTCCAGAGAGGACAGAAACGCAGACAGAACGACTGGAGGCCAAGGAGGCCTATTAACCAAAGCACAGACTCACCAGCACCTCTGGTAAGAGTACCCGAGCTAAGGGGCTGGTGAGGGGAGATAGCTAGGCTGTCTGAAGGTACCGCACTTGGTTTTGTTTTTTTTTGTTTCTGTTCCAGACCCGGGAGGAAGATGGACCAGCAGCAGCTGATGGCGTTCCTGGCCAGGGAAAGACAGAAGCAGAGTGAGGACCTGCAAGCTGTGCTCAAAGCCAACCAGGACCTATGTTACCGTTCTCAGGAACTCTCAAGGCGACAGCAGGATGAGATGGTGATGGCTATGGGGGAGCAGACTAAGATACTGACACAACTGTTACAGAGACCCTCGCCAACTATGGGCAGCGAGCCGGGACTGAATTTTTCACAGCAACCGGCAGTAGCAGCTAACCCTCTACCGCTTTTGAACTTATGCAAAATAACACCGGCAGATGCACCGGATGACTTTTTGTCTGCATTTGAGAGGGTAGCTACTGCAGCTGGTTGGCCGCAGGGACTGTGGGCTGTCAGGCTTTTACCTTGTCTGGCTGGAGAAACATTAGCAGCATTTCAAACCTTAAACCCCGAGTTAGCTAACAATTACCAGGCTGTTAAAAACCATATCCTGGAGTATTTAGGATTCACTCCTGAGCACTATAGACAAAGATTTAGGTCTATTATAATGCAAGATAAAGAGAGACCCAAGGCTTTGGTGCAGAAGTTAACCAAATTAGCTGAGAGGTGGCTGCACACATATTTAGGGGACCCCAGAGCTTTGTTCCTAGAGTTGGTAAAGGAACAATTCCTAGAATCAGTCCCGAAAAACCTACGGGGCTGGATTCGGAGACAGGGGTGCAAGAACCTTCACCAGGCTATTGAGGTGGCTGAGGCGTATTTGGACGCCCAGGGCGCTAATGCTGAAGAGCGAACAGCCTCCTCACAGAGCTTGGAGAAGGGGAAGGCAGTTAAGAGCCCAGTTCAACCTCTCAAAACCACTGGGTATCCCAAACCCAAGGAGACCTTGCACAAGGAGGTGCTCCGTTGCTATCGATGTGGAAAGTCGGGGCACACCCAGAGGTTTTGTAGAGACAGGAGGGACTTGATGGTAACCCAAGGGACAAACACCCAGATTCCTGAGGCATATTGGGCTTTAGTCTCTGTGGCAGGTAGGGAAGTCTCAGCCCTCATCGACACCGGGGCCGAGCAATCGGTGGCTTCGGGTAAACTCTGGTCCGAGTTGGGAAAGGATCAGAGCTTGGGGGCAGAGAAAGTTCCCATTACCTGTATTCATGGGGAGTCTAGGGAGTATCCTCTAGGGCCCATGACTTTAATCTTATCTATTGTTTTGCCTTTTGTCTTTGTTTTGTTCTATTTCTATCATTTAAATTTCTCCAGAATTCTACTGTTCAACGGCTCCCCCTTCTGCTTCTATTCCTTTCTCTCCTCTCTTCTACCTTCCAAAGTATTTAGATCAATGCTGTCTTGTTAAAATGTTTATTTTATTTTTATTTTTCCTCTAACTCTACTTTTCACTTCTCTATTACCCTCCAGGTACTTTAGTTAGATTGTGAGCCTTCGGGACAGTAAGGGAATTTTTCAAGTACCTTTCTTATTTCTAATCTTAATGTATATTTTCTGTAAACCGCTTAGAACCTAACGGATGTAGCGGTATATAAGAAATAAATTACATTACATTACATTACATTATGGCAAGGAGAGAACCCGCATACAAGTAGCAGTCTTAAAATCTACTCCTTACCCATTAATTCTGGGCAGAGACTGGTTAGCTCAGGCTCGTGTAGAGATTCCTCAAGGAAGGGGGAGCCCGGGGAAGTGTGTGTTGGGGGATAGAGTGATTGCCCCTACAGGGAGGTGGCGTCGTTTCAGGGGGCCAAGGCAAAGGGGGTGGTGTCCTTCTATTCGCTGGGCCCCTCTTTCGGATAAGGCCTTGGCACCGACCCGAGCCTATGCTAAAGCAGCGGGGTTCGATCTCTATGCTGCGCAAGCGCAAACTATCCCAACTAAAAGCAGGTCCTTGGTAATGACAGACATCCAAGTGTCACCCCCGCCAGGTTCCTATGTTAGGATAGCCCCGCGGTCAGGGTTAGCCCTGGAGCACTCATTGGATGTGGCTGCAGGGGTAATTGACCCTGACTTTAGAGGGAATCTGGCGGTACTATTAGTTAACCATGGGGATACAGATTACAGGGTTCAAGCTGGGGACCGTATCGCCCAAATGGTGTGTGAAAGAATTTGGCACGCCAAGTTGGAACAACGAGAGCGGCTCCCCGATACAAAGAGGGGACAGAAGGGGTTTGGGTCCACGGGAAATAGTGCTCAAGGATCTCTACCTTCCCCTGAATCCTTAGGTACCGATAACAGGAGTCCTGAGGAAGCAAACCCTGTCTGCACTACGTGCAGAAATATTAACTCTGAGGGGAGAGTTAGGAACAGCGCAGCAAAAATGGGAAACAAACCTGCAGTCACAGGCAGAGGCTAGTTTCCTATCTTGGAAGGATCCGCTGGACCAGGCTCAGGAGAAATCCAGGGAGGAAATCACAGCCCAGTGCAGCGGGAATCCGAAAGCCTTAGGAAGCTGTTAGAACAAATGAATGCTCAAATAAAGTTAGTTCAGGAGCAGATAAAGGAAAGCCAAGCCCAACAGCAAGCTGTCCAGCACAGTGTCAAAGAAATAAAGACAGTGTGTGGTGAACTAACGAATAAAACAGGGAGAGCAGAGAGTTGGGTTGAACGTCAACAAGCTCAGGACGAACAGCTGGAGCACCACTCCCAGCAGTTTGACCGGGTCATTGACACCTTTAAGAAAATGGAACAAGGCATGAGTGAGTTAAAAGAACAAGTTTCAAGTTTCAAGTTTATTTATTCTTGATGAATCGCCTATTTAAATTGCTAGGCGATGTACAATAATAATAACATATATTAATAAATGAAACAAGTACAATGTTAATGGTGACATAAAAACAAATTTGTTGTTAGTTAAAATTTAACACACTTAACAAACTGAGTGTAGACATAAGTTTAAAATAATTTTGTGGGTAAGACATACAAGACATGTGTGGTTAAGAGGGGGAATAGTTACAATTTTTGATAGAAGAGAAGAAAAAACATAAAAGGGGAGAACAAAAAGGGAGGTTATAATAGCTGTATTAAAAAAAATATATAAAAAAAAAATAAAAATAAATAAATAAAAAACCAGGTAACGGTTAAAAAATAATCGATTTTTCTTTGTCCTAAGATCCATACACATCTTTAAATCACTCAAATCACTCAAATGCAAAAAGAGGAGCTAGGGGGAATGACTCAGGTTATCGCAGCCTTAGCTCAACGGGTGGATGGGTTGGAGAGTCCAAAGGGTTATGACAGCGGGGCCTCAGAAGGGAAATACAAGACCCCCATTTTAAGGTGGCCCGAGGATTTTGAGGACCCAGACACACCGCCCCTAAGTCAAGGGAAAAAAGGCAACAGACCACGGAGGCGTTACTAAACATTGCCCGGGCAAACTTAGTACCAATGTGGACAGCCTGTCAAGAATCCAGGAGGATGGGGTTACTCCTCCACAGACTAGGGACGGGCAGCCATTAAGGGTGTGGGTATGTCACAACCCTAGCCCTAAAGCTCGGCTTGTGTCAGGGAAGGCTCCGCCTAACCCTAGCCTTGCCTTGAAGAGGGCTAACCAATGTGACAGGTTAGACACAAATAGAAAATAAGGTTCTGAATTCCCATTCAAACCCCATGTTATAAAACCCTGGGAAGGTGAGGAATATGGGGAGAACAGCCTGGAGCAGAGGGAGGTGCCTTATACAAAGGAACAGCCTCAGAGCAAACCTCAAGCTCAGGTAATTCACAGCTGCTGGGCCTAATTAGAGCCCAGGGAAAAACCCAGCAAAAGCTACAGGCTGCCCTTCCCCCTTTCAGGACAGGGCGGGGTCGCCTCAATGCTTTAGAAGCAGCCCTGAGAAAGACTAAGTTAGTCTACCCTGGGTCAGCCCAGGAAGGAGGTTCTCAGGACGGGTCTCCTGAGTCTCAGGGAAACCAGGATATTGAAATGATTGATGCAGCCCCTGTTCCTGAAGCCAGCCAGCCAGCTAGCTAACCCGGAGCCCATGGAGGTTATGGACACTGCCATGGAACCAGAAGCATCAGCAAAGGATGAGAGTTGAGTACTATGACTTTACTTTTTTGCTGTGCTTAATTTTGGTGGACTTTTCTTTTCTGGTTTTTGGGAAACCTGTAAGCACCTGTTTGGAGCCCGGTGAGCAGTGCTGAGCTCACGGTTATGAAGGTGCCTGGATCTGGTAGCATTAAAGCCAGGTTTAATTTGTTTGTAAGATTTTTTGCTTTTTGCCTTTTTGCGGCTGATTTGGGACTGTGTGCAGGGGTAGTAGAGTGGGGAGAATCCACACAAGATCCTTGGGTGGGATTGTGGGGCCATTTGTGGCAAGCTTATTGAAGAAGTGGATTCAGCTACTCCCCTCCCCCACCAACTGCTTGTTGAGTTGGTTGGGACAGGCCTGTTGCAAGCCAGGCCTAATTGGAACAATTTCATACAACTGAGAGATTGTAACAGCCTTATTCCTGCCCTGCTTGGGACGGCAGGCTTATTAGGACTGGACTATTATAGACTGTTACACTACTTACCTCTTAATACCTATAAGGAAGGTGTGGGCTTTTGTTTTACAGCCCGGTTATTCTTTTCATGTTTTTTTGTTTGTTCATGAAATAAATGGACTCACCCCTGGCTAAGGGGCTATAAATTCAATAAATTGAGACTCAGGTATATTAGAAACTTTATTGTTCCTGACTGTTTGTTTTTCCTTACTGACCAAGAACCAGCAGGACTTCCAGCTTCTCCTGGAGGCACGTCCAGCGCGGTCTATTTTGAGCGCTGATCGGGGGCCATCATTCAAACCGGCACCGGCAGTGCCACAGTGTATAATGTTTTTGAAGATTTTCAAAAACTACAAGAGCGAGATGGCATTCGGAAAAATTAAGAGGGGACGGATTCAGAACCAATGCTAGGACGTTCTTCTTCACCCAAATGGTGGTGGATACCTGGAATGCGCTTCCGGAGGGTGTGATAGGACGGTATTGGGGTTCAAGAAGGGATTGGATAATTTCCTGAAGGAAAAGGGGTTAGAAGGGTATAGATAGAGGATTACTATACAGGTCCTGGACCTGATGGGCCGCCGCGTGAGCGGACTGCTGGGCATGATGGACCTCTGGTCTGACCCAGCAGAGGCACTGCTTATGTTCTTATGTTCTTATGAAGCACCGAGGATTTCGATTCTTCCCAATCACCAGTGGCTCGACCTTTTCACTACCGTCCATATTGCAACTGAGCAGCAATGTCAATCGTTCCTTTGGCACTGTGAAGCCAACAGTTTTGCTGCGTTTGAAAGCCAATGTTCCATCCCTATGGCACACCGGTATAAGCCCGTTTCATTGGCGTTGAAAATGTTGCATGGTTTATATCCACCAATGACTGATGGCAACACTTCTATGACCCATTTCTCTGCACCAAACTCATCCACGTCTTGTTTTTCGCCATGCTGCTGCTTAAATTTTATGCCGTTACGAACTTTCCACCTCTCTAGCCACCAATTTGTTGCTTTGAAGTCTTCTACACCCAGTTCTTTGGATACCTGTGCTGCTTTCTCCATCAGCAGAGGCCCACTGATTGGCAGTTGTCGACTTCTAGCTTCAGCAAACCATCACAGCAACGTCTGTTCAACATCTCTAGCCTTCCCAATTCTTTTCTGTTTCTGGTAGGATTGCTGTTGTCTTTCAACATGGTTTGCTTTTTTTTGTAAATCTAAGAAATCTAGCTAGAATGAACGCTGTAATGTTTTGCAATAGAGACCTGATGCTTACATTGGTCAAGTCTCTTTAAGATATCAACACATTCAGCCAAAGACAATGACTTTTGTCCAGCATGGTGGACACGTTCAGCCACATACAATGATTTTTATATATATAGAGGGGCAAAATCAAAAAAAGTGTCTAAGTCCCCTTTTGGCCTAAGTCCCTAAACGTTCAACCCAGAAGCAGGGAAAGTGTCCATAACCAAAACAAACGTCCTTATTTTGATTATGGCCTGCCTCTACTACAGGAGGGACCTAAGGCTCCCGGGCCTATTCTGATTGGCCCAGGCGCCTTAGGCCCCACCAGTAGGCGGGGCTTTGGTTAGGCTGGGCCAATCCGGCCCCATTCGTCGGAGGACTGCCTGCCCGACGGACGGGTTTGGCACCCGTCTGACCGGCCAACTTACCTAAAGGGTGGGGGGGGGTCGTGGGGTCGGCCGGGGGTCACGGGTCGGCTGGGAGGGGGAGCCGATCGGGGGTTCTGGGGGGGCGGACATTGGGGGGAGGGGGGTTTGTCGAGGGCAGGAGGGCCTGGGATCCCTCCTGCCCCGTAATGTTGTGGGGGGTGGGGGTAGAGGATCGGCTGGGCCAGGAGGGCTTGGGCTCCCTCCTGGCCCGAACGAGTCCGGGGGGGGCAGGATCGGCGGGGCAAGAAGGCTTGGGCTCCCTCTTGCCCCGATGGAGTCAGGGAGTTGGGGGGGGCAAGAGGGCTTGAGCTCCCTCTTGCCCCGATGGATTCGGTGAGTCAGGGGGGCAAGAGGGCTTGGCCTCCCTCTTGCCCCGATATGTCGGGGGTGCCGCGGTTGGCTGGGGCAAGAGGGCTTGAACTCCCTCTTGCCCTGATGTTTTGGGGTGGGGAGTGATGCATCGCGGCAGTTGAGATGCCTCATCTCCCCTACCGCGATGCCATCACTCCTCTACCCGAACTGCCGCGGGTCGCGGCAGTTCAGGTAGAAGAGTGATGGCATCACGGTAGGGGAGATGAGGCATCTCTCCTGCCGCGATGGTTAGGTTGCCGGGCTGCTGAACTGATGGTGCCAATGGCCATCAGCTCAGCGGCCCGTTTTTCGGCACTTAGACCTGGTTTTATTTCGTCTAAGTGAAAAAGGTCTAAGTGCCGACTAAACTGTATTGGTTATACCTGTTGTACGCCTAGGTGTAGGTCGGCCTACCTCCCGCCCACTGCCCGCCCTTTCCCCTCCTCTAAACACACCTCTTTTCTCTCTGTGCATTTAGAGGAAGGGGAAAGGCCTAAGTTGGTTTTAGATACGTCTAAAAACCAGCTTTGGTTATGGGTACTTGGACGAACAGGCATTTTGATCGTCCAAGTAGCCACTTAGGACACTTTTTAGACGTTTTTGTTTTTTTTTTTTTATTATCCCCATAATTTTCAAATTACAAATCAAGTATCCACTTGTGCAGAAAGATAAAGATAAGCCAATAAATAATATTCAAATTAACATATCAAATATCAAATAGGAAAAAAGACAATGGTTTTTGTCCATGCAATGCAATTGTGTGGTTCTGAAAGTTCAAACACCTGGCCAGGCCTAGACTGCTGTTCCTAAACACATGGCTCATCCACATCAGAACATGATTGCTTATAACCGGAGTGAACGTAACTTGAACGAATAGAGATGGGACCTATAACATCAGTGCACATAAGCGGATTGTGTGCTTATCAGAATTGCAATTATCCAGAGTTTACATCCACTGACTTTAATGTAAAAAAAAAAAAACGGGGACCGTGGTGGTAGGCTGTGCATAACCGAAGTGTGCGCTTAACTGACGTGCACTTAGGTGGAGTCAACTGTACATATAATTGATAAAGGCTGCTTAATTGATGAGATAGACTTGTTGGCAATGGCCTCTAGGTTGTTTTGTCTGCCTGTCATTATCTTCTCCATAAATATAGCTTTAGAAATTGATTCTTGAGTTTAAAAGAATGTACTGTCCTAGCAGACTGAATGTATGTACAATTGTCAAGACTTTTTTTTTTCCTTTTTTTTTAGGCACTGTCTACATTCATTACAATCACTGCTCAAGATCTAGCACATTACTTTAAAGAAAAAATCATCAGCATTAGAAGTCGATTCAGATCAAAACCTGACCTAGACCCCACAAAACCTGATAATATCTTGCCATTTCCAAAATGTGCTCGGTTCAACCTACCATCTATAAACGATATTCAGCGGTTGTTTCAATCCATAAACATAAAACACAATAACTCTGAAACTATTCTGCCATTTATCTTAAAACGTTTTTTCAATAAATTAGGGCCATTCATACATAAAATCATCACCAGCAGTCTGGAAACAGGATCTCTCCCATTCTGGAAACATGCGATAATCCACCCAATTCTTAAAGATCCAAAGGCAAATCTCAATGACACTGCAAATTTTCAACCAATAGCTAATATTCTATTCCTTGCAAAATTGACTGAAAAAGTAGTATTCAATCAGATATCCGAATTTATAGATAAAACGGGAATATTGCATCCTAATCAAACAGGATTTCGGAAACATTATTCTACAGAACATTCGATGATAGGTATGACTACAACTATCCCTTATTTTCTGGACCACCACCAATCTGTTTTTCTTATATCCATAGACCTTTCTTCTGCATTTGACACCATTGATCACAATCTTCTAACAAGACTGAAATCCATTGGAATTAGTGAAACTGTGCTTCAATGGTTTCAGTCTTATTTTTCAGATAGATCATCAAAAGTTATTGTTAATAATTCAACCTCACACATGATATCTACCAACTATGGCATCCCGCAGGGGTCGATATTATCCCCTCTACTCTTTAACATCTTTTTAGCCCCTCTGCTAGCTCTCTGTCAGTCTATTGGGATTACAGAATTCACCTACGCGGATGATCTTCAACTTTTACTCCCATTAGACTCATATTTCACAGAGGAATTCCAAAATGTCAATAAAAAATTAAGTATAATCGACAAAAATAAACCAATAAGGAATACAGACAAAACAAAAATAATACACTTCCCTTGGAAAGAAGGATTAAAACTCACTGCCCCAATCAAAATAAATAATATCCAATTACAGGAAGTCACTAAGATTAGAGTGTTGGGGGTTATTCTTGATGAAAAATTGACATATCACAATCAGATTAGTGCAGTAGTGAGAGGTTGTTTTCAGAGGATATGAATGATCAGATCAATTGCTCCATTCTTGGACTCTGCATCACTGAATGTCCTAGTACATTCACTGATCATTTCAAAGTTAGATTACTGCAACTCGCTCTACAAAGGAATCGCTCTTAAGGAAATCCATCGACTACAACTAATTCAAAACACCGCAATTAAAATTATAACAAATAAGAAAAAAATTGACCATGTGACACCTCTGCTCAAAGAAGCTCATTGGCTTCCAATTGTCCACAGAATCTCCTATAAAATAACACTATTAACATTCAAAATATTAACAACTAAAGCCCCATCATTCCTAGAAAGATACATTATTCCATATATTCCTACTAGAAGTTTGAGATCAGAGGACAAAAACCTTCTAATAATTCCATCACTTAGTACAATAAATACAAGACAAAATACGATCTTTGCGGTTGCAGCGCCTAAAATATGGAACTCCTTACCATCATTTATTAAGGAAGAAAAATCATTAAGTAAATTTAAAGGATTGTTAAAATGCTGGTGGTTCAAGGACGCCTTTGAGACCAAATCTTCGGATTCTCTTTTGACCCCGTTCACCGCAGAAACTCATGTTTCCTCTGTCTTAGGTTCCAAGAAATTAAAAAACAAACAAAACCATTTTAGTTTTCTTTTTTAATCTTGATTATGCTTTTAAAATTTTTACCCTCCTTTTGTACTTACCTTTCATGTTCTCTTTACTATGCCTGTTGTAGTTCTTCCCACTTCCCTTATGTATCAATCTGCAATGTTTGTGTGTCTATTGTAGTTAATAACTAAGGGCTCCTTTTACAAAGGCGCGCTAGTGGTTTAACGCGCATAATAGCGCGCACTAAACCGCCGGATGCACTAGTCGCTACCACCTCCTCTTGAGCAGGCGGTAGTTTTTGGCCAGCGCGGGGGTTAGCGTGTGATATAAGTCATGCGCATTAACCCCGCTAGCGTGACTTTGTAAAAAGAGCCCTAAGACTCTGTTTTGAATTGTAAATTGCTTTGAATTCACGATATTGAGATACATTAAAATTTTAATAAAACTTGAAATTTGATTAGGATAAAGTCTTTTTCTATACTTCTTCCCTGGAGATTTATTAATTTGCACTTGTGTTCCAACTGAGGGCTCCATTGGTATATCTACTATATTAATTTTGAAATTTTTTTTATGGGAATGCTATCCTTATCCATGCTATTAAATTGGTTATATCCTCTTTGTGCCCTTATATTTGCAGTGTTAATGTTTGCCTTTATTGTAATTTCATGTTGGTGATCATATGTGTTTTATACTGACTTAATGATAGTGATGGCTCCACAGGATTTAGTATGTGAACATAAGACTCAGTGATTGATTAATGACCCTTTAAGAGTTTTTAATATACTGAATTTACTCTGACTCTTATTCACTTTGCTGATGTAAATTATTTGTTCCTCTGTTATTTCTACTACTGTTTGTTATATGCTCCGGCTGCTTGTAGGAAGCACATTTAGAAATTGCCTGCTGTGAAGGTAAGGGGAAGGGAGGGAGAAAGGGAGGAAAGGTGGGGTGGAGGACAACAGACGCTGAAGGGAACTGGGGAAGGTGGGGTGGGGAGAAACAGACGCTGAAGGGAACTGGGGAAGGTGGGGTAGAGAGGAACAGATGCTGAAGGGAACTAGGGAAGGTGGGGTGCAGAGGAACAATGCTGAAGGGAACTGGGGAAGGTGGGGTAGAGAGGAACAGACACTGAAGGGAACTGGGGAAGGTGGGGGTGCAGAGGAACAGATGCTGAAGGGAACTGGGGAAGGTGGGGTGGAGAGGAACAGATGCTGAAGGGAAATGAGAAAGAGATAGATTCCAGACTGTGGGGGAAGCGGAGGGAAGAAGATGGGTGCCAGATCAATATGGGGGGGGGGGGTGAAGGGAGAGATGGAAGGCAGAGGCACAGTAACAGAGCATATGGAAGAGACAGAGAAGGCAGAGACGTACTGTGGAGGCGAGACTGCAGCGATCTCCATGGGATTAGAAACATCCTTGAGCCCCGATGTTAGAGCACCTCCCCACGCCCTCAATCCACCATAGGCGGAGGCACTTCCGGAGGTCGGAGTTCACCTCCTCCCAGATTGGTGATCTTACAGGCCATATCGAGGTGGAGGAAGATATCCTTTTTCTTATGGGTCCCATGGCAACAAGAGGGCATCCGCTCAAACTCAAGGGTGGGAGATTTCATGGTGACATCGGGAAGTACTTCTTCACCGAAAGGGTGTTTGATCGTTGGAATGGCCTTCCACGTCAGGTAGTTGAGGCCAGCAATGTGCTCGACTTCAAGAAACGATGGGATAAACATGTTGGTTCACTTCGGGAAATTGCTTAGGGGAGTGTTCTTTTGAGTGGGCAGACGTGTTGGGCTGACGGCCTTTTCTGCCGTCATATTCTATGTTTCTGTATTTAATAAGGTGTGGTGATGTATATGACTTATTGTTTTCTTCTAATCCATTAAGAGAAATAAAGCATTCATAAGTACTCTAACAGACAGGAAGATTTCTTTTAAACAATAGAAAACTTTCTGAGTAGGGCACTCCTAATGTGGTTAATCAAGGAAGGGGGGGGGCAACTGGTGTGAATCAGTAATTTCCTATGTGGTTTTTACTGGCTAAAAGAAGAAATTGTTCAGGATTAAAGCACTATCATCAGCCATGAAGTATGGAGGATAGGCTTAGCTATCATCAGCTATGCAATGCTCCATGCATAAAAAGAACAGATTGTTTACTTGAACTAGAGGAGAAAGAAAGGAATGAGCTTGGTGGGTTCTTGGAAGGGAGGGAACAGGGCAAATATTGCTGAGGTCTGAGAAGGGCAGGCAAGAAGAACATTTGCTGGAGCCTGATGTAGTCAAGATTAGGGTTACTAGGTGGTTCAATCTTTTTCAATTCAGGATAGATTTTGAAAAATTTTGCGTAAATTACAACTGAGAATTTTCTTTGACAACATAGAAGAAGAGTCACAAGATAAAACTATTCTACGTCTCCATTCCACGGTCTCTCCTGGACCCATAGGCATGGCATTAAGTATCTTTAAACAGTGTGTGATTAAAGAGATCACACTATTTTTCAATGAGGTGCCAAGTGTTTCCACAATTTAACTAGTGAACAAATGGAGGTGACAAAGAATTTGATAGATGATCCATCCCTGGTTATTAAAAAGGCAGTTAAGGGGGGAGCCATTGTAGTGCAGGATGCCAAAGATTACAAAAATGAAATAATGAGTCAACTTGAAGACCAGTCTAACATAGTAGATGATGGCAGATAAAGACCCAAATGGTCCATTCAGTCTGCCCAACCTGATTCAATTTAAATTTTTTAAATTTTTCTTCTTAGCTGAAATCTCTATTAAAACCTACTCTATCCCATCTAAACCCTTCCAGCCATTGAAGCCCTTTCCAGCCCATCCTCCCCCAAATGGCCATATATAGACACAAACCGTGCAAATCTGCCCAGTACTGGTACAGTACTGCCCCTAAATGCATGATCAATTTTAAAATTGCATGATCAATTTTAAAATTGGCATTGGGAAGAGAAAAAAAACCAAGACCCAAACCACAGCCTTTAACTTCAAAAAAGGGAACTATGACGGCATGAGAGTCATGGTTAAAAAACAGCTCATGAAAAAGACACCCGGAATCAAAACGGTCGATCAAGCATGGTCCCTACTAAAAAATACCATCACCGAAGCGGGTTTCAAGTATAAGTTGGATGTATACTTCCTTGAAAAACATATTGATGGATATGGGTAACCAGGGTCTCCAACTGGGAGCACCTGGCTTGGCCTCCGTGTGTGCGGGTCGCCGGAATAGATGGACCTAGGGTCTGATCCGGCGTAGGCATTTCTTATGTTCTTATGTTCTTATAAATTAGTTCAATATTTAATATTATTTTCTGATTCTAGATCCTCTGTGTTCATCCCACGCTTCTTTGAACTCAGTCACCGTTTTTTCTCTCCGCCACCTCTCTCGGGAGCACATTCCAGGCATCCACCACCCTCTCCGTAAAGTAGAATTTCCTAACATTGCTCTTGAATCTACATACTGGAGGCTTGGGTTGGTCCCCACAAAGAAACTACAGAGGAGAATTTCACAGCTCACAAAAAAGGGCATGACAGAAGGTTTTTTAAACTATAATGACTACAAATTTTTGAATAAGCAGGGTTCCACTATACCCACTCTGTATACTTTACCTAAGATACATAATATCTTGAGCATCCACCTGGCCATCCAATAATGTCCTCCAAAGATTCTTTATTGTAACCTCTTTCCTGTTTTGCAGATGTTTTCCTCAAATATGAGGTGAAAAAGCTTCCATCATATTTGAGAGATTCTTTGGATGCCATCAACATGCTGAGCGGAATCCCCCAAACTGATTTTCCATTCCTATGGTAAGTTTGGATGTGGCTGCATTTTACACATCATTTCCTCAAAATGAAGCACAGATTGTTATTGACAAGTTCTTAGAAAAGAGAATGAGAGAGAGAGAAACAAGATGGCGACGAGAGCGGACGCCTGAGTAGGAGGCTCCCTCTCTTGCAGTCGGCAGGCGTTTGCTGAGTGACCTAGCAACCCTCTTACCTCAATATGGGAAAGAGGAAAGGAGCCCTTCGCAGCAATCCTCCGGCGGCGGTAGTGGCACCACGTCTGGTGCAGACTACAATTCAGGGAGCGTTGGCCCGCTTGAGCGAATCTTCGGGGGCTACTTCAGGGGCAAGCCCGAATACATCGGGCGAACTCAGCCAGCAGATTCGGGCATTGCTGAGCCCGGAGCAGAGGCAGCCACCACCACAACCCGGAAGCAGTGCAGAGTCGGGAGTTCCTGAGGTAATGATGACCCCGGAAGGTACATTGATCCTCTGAGAAGGAGGACAGCTAGCTCCAATTCTATCGGGAGCTGAAGAAGCCAGAGAACAGCAGCAGTTTTCCCACACTGCAGAGGAGGTGAGAGGAGCTTCGGGAGGAAGTAATATTAACTTTGGGGTGCTGGAGAAGCCTAAGGAAATAGATATGGAGGCTTTATGGCAAGCCATATCAGTTATGGACACTAACCTCAAATTGTCTTTTTCCACTTTAAAAATTGATTATGGGACTATCCACTCTAAAGTGGAGCAACAGAGTTTGGTCCTTAAAGATTTAAGTGAGAAATTAGAAAAACAGGAGTCAAGAATATCCGAAATGAAAACTTTGGACTTGGAATTGGTAAAAGAAAGATCATTTACTGCCAGGAAAATGGAAAGTTTTGAGAACCAACTAAGGAAAAATAATCTGAGACTCCTAAATTTTCCTAAATGTCCCTTAATTTCACCAATGGAGATGGCAAGAAAGTATTTTAAGGAAATTTTGCTAATTCCTACAGAAAGTTTGCCACCAATTGTAGAGCTAATTATCTTCAAGAAAAGAAACCTGTGGAAGTTTCCACTCCTAATGAGATTCAAGGGACAAATCATGAAAACATGAACTTAACGATGTTTCTGGAGAACTCTTTAGAGGTTATAATGCAGGGGTGTCCAATGTCAGTCCTCGAGGGTCGCAATCCAGTCGGGTTTTCAGGATTTCCCCAATGAATATGCATGAGATCTATTAGCATACAATGAAAGCAGTGCATGCAAATAGACCTCATGTATATTCATTGGGGAAATCCTGAAAATCCGACTGGACTGCGGCCCTCGAGGACCGACATTGGACACCCCTGTTATAACGGAAAGGAAAACCCTGTTAATAACTCTTGCTTTAGAAAGTGATAGAGAATATATACTACGCTTGTTTTTTCATCATATTAATGATCAGTTTTTAGGTTCTAATGTTCGAATATTTCCTGATCTCAGAATTTTCTGAGATCTCAGAGGCGTAGGAAGGAATTCTTGGCATTACGGCCAAGAGTCCTAGCCTTGGGAGCAAATTTTATGTTGAAATTTCCTGTAAAATGTTTTGTTTCACATCAGAATAATAATTACTTATTTTTTGAATCTAAACAACTGATAGGATTTATAGAATCTAAAGAGCAAGTAGTGCCTGTAGCTGAAAATGAGTAACCTGCCATGAATGGCTGTAGCACCGCAGAAAGTGCCGCTTTCTAAATTGGATAAGATTTTGTCTTATTTCTTATTTTTATTTTTTCTTAAGTCTCTCTCAAATAGTTGTGGACTAAATAACTTGAATTATAATTGAGTAACCAAAACACTGTATTAAGTGGATTTGGGGTCGTAGATTTTCCTTTCAATAATTTTTGTAATCTGTGTACAAGTATGTTTATTGCTTGTTTGTATTAAATAAATTGAATAAATAAAGAAAGAAAAAAAGAAAAGAGAATGAGACCAATGACGATAGCCACGGAGTTCTTGATGCAGTTGAGTCGCATTGACATGAAAGAAAATTTCTTCTTGTTTGACTATCAATTGTATTTACAGGTTAGTGGAGTGGCAATGGGTGCCACCTTCACTCCCTCAGTGGCCAATCTATATATGGGAACATTTGAAATGGATTGGATTGCTTGCTCACCGTTCCAAGATGCTATACATACCTGAAAGCGTTATATAGACCAGTGTTTTTCAACCTTTTTACACCTATGCACCGGCAGAAATAAAAGAATTATTCTGTGGACCGGCATCGGTCCGTGGATCGGCGATTGAAGAACACGGGGCTAAGTCGGGGGCCAAACCCTGCCCATCTCTACCCAATCTCCACCCCAGACCCCACCCCCATAATAGTACTAATTGCACCTTGCACATCCCGTGCCTCATCTGGAAGCATTCCCTCTGAGTTGCAACGTCAGAGAGAAGGCTTCCGGTTAGGAAGAAGGAGCTGGCTCGAAGATAACGCTGCATCGATCACACCGTGGACCGGCGGTTGAAGAACACTGTTTTGGGCCTGATGCACATGCTGGCCCTGTGGACCGGCAGGAAATTTCTGTGGACCGGCACTGGTCCATGGACCGGTGGTTGAAAAACACTGATATAGACAACATCATCTTGCTGTGGAAAGGTGAAGAAAAAGATCTGATGTCCTTTATTAGATAGCTAAATTCCTGCGATGAACACTTGAAGTTCACTGTTAATTATTCAAGTCAGGAGTTGAATTTTTAGGATTTGAAGATTCAACAACAAGATTAGAGATTTGTGACTTCTACTTATATAAAACAAACAGATAGAAATACTCTGTTACAGTATAGAAGTTGCCATTCTTCAAATTTAAAGAACAGCTTGCCTTTTTCCCAATTTTTGTGAGTCAGATGCAATTGTTCCTTTGTTTCAGTTTTCAAACATCAGGCCAAAGAACTACAGAAGAAATTTATTTCTGGGGTTATCTGTCTAATATAGTCAAAAAAGCCTACAAGAGAGCTCTGCACTATAATAGAGATTTTTTTACTTTCATCTAAGAAAAAGGATGAGGACAAACAAATTCAGATGTGCGTGTTATAATTTTGCCCTCAGAGTACAGATATCTCCAACATCTTTAGAAAATATTGGCCGATAGTTTGTTCCAACCAGACATTTCAAGATTCCAATTTTAGGATTGCGTTTTCCAGACAGAAATATCTAAAGGAGATTCTAAGCCCATCAATACTAAGAACAGAGGCAAAAACACAAGACATTTTTGGACATTACAAGGGTCTTTCCTGCATTATATGTGAGCAAACTTTAGAGATCAAATCTTTAAAAAATCTTGTAGATAACAAAGAATTTGTTCTATGACAGTTCACGAATTGCAGAACAACCTTTATTATTTACATTTTTCAATGTCTTTGTCCCAAATTTTATGTTGGGAGATCCACCAGATGTTTACGTACCAGAATGACAAACATAAATATAATTACAAACTATGTAAATTATCAGAACCGTTGGTCTCATTGTATGGACTGTAAGCACAAGTTCACTGAACTTAAGTGCTTATGCATTGATACAGAGCTTGGTAAAGAAAGAGGTGGGAACAAAAAGAAATGTCTTTTGCAGAGAGAGGCAAGATGGATTTTCAAATTGGGTTCGCTTTTCCCTGCTAGTTTAAACAGTTCCCTGAATTGAAGCGTGTTTTTTAAAATGTCAGTTCATATATTTTTCTAAAATCCTTTTCTAAAATCAATTTTATCTAAGATAATATTTGTCTAAAGGTGAGTTTCTATGCATTATTTCTCACAAATAGCCTTTTCTGAGTCTTCTGTTTGATAGGTTCACTGCTGCCTTCCACATCATGTAAATTAAGGTTTAAGTGCATGTGCACTAGTATCATGTGCATGTGCATGTGCACTAGTATCAGTAGTATAAACCAGTGTTTTTCAACCTTTTTACATCTATGGACCAGCAGAAATAAAAGAATTATTCTGTGGACTGGCATCGGTCCGTGGACCGGCGGTTGAAAAACAATGGGCTAAGTCGTGGGCCAGAACCCGCCCATCTCTACCCAATCTCCACCCCAGACCCCACCCCCATAATAGTACTAATTGCACCTTGCACGTCCCGTGCCTCATCTGGAAGCCTTCCCTCTGACATTGCAACCGGTTAAGGCGCAGGATGCCCGTAGGAGCCACTGCCCGTGGCTTTGTGCACTGAATCAGTTAGGAAGAGGGAGCTGGCTCGAAGATAACGCCGCATCGATCGCACCATGGACCGGCGGTTGAAGAACACTGTTTTGGGCCTGATGCACGTGCTGGCCCTGTGGACCGGCAGGAAATTTCTGTGGACCAGCACTGGTCCATGGACCGGTGGTTGAAGAACACTGGTATAAACAATAGGAGACTTCACTCCTCCTTTGACGGCTGCTTTCCCAGCTGATTTTAGAAGCAGCGGTTGTGCGCATGCGCCAGTGTAAAATTGAGTGAGTTGTCTCCATGGCAACTCCTGCGCTGATGTTTGGGTTTCTAAGCACTGAAATTTCCCTGTGAGAGTGTGCACGCTGGTGTTATGTAGTTGGCTTTCCGATTATTGCTCATTCAGTGTTTTGTTCACATGCTGGTATGTTTATGACACACATTTTATTGCTTTATAGACAGTTCCTGTGACAATCCTTGACAAAGCCCCTGTTTGTGGAGCGAAATGGGTCACTCCGGGGAGGCAGTGAATGCTGAAGTTGTTCATTGAGGAGTCGTTACTGGCGTTGTTTAAGATAAGTCCAAAATTCCTTGACTTTTATTGTGCCCCCAGTTTTGAGTATCTTTTGATTAATTCACAAGAACAAAACAAAAAAGTTTAAAAGTTAAACAGATAAGAAGAAAAAAAGCTTTAATGTACCAGAGAGGTTTTTTTTAGATCAATGAATGAAACTGGAACCGGATTACATACAGACTGAATTTATCCTGAACGGAGTGTCTGCAGGGTTTCTGAGATCTTTTCCTCTCCGGTGATTGCATTAGCCTTGAACTAGTGAATAGGTCTGTACTCCTGATGGTTATGATCTAACAGTGGTGAACTCAGGTCCCAAGTACCTAGCTAGATCCCTTATTCTGTCAGATTTGACCAGGGCTTCACAAGAAAAAAATGTCACAAGTGTACCTTCTAGCTGTATGACTCACGAAGGGCAAATTGTGATGCTCAAGAAGGTTCAGTTGATAGTTTTATCTCAATAAGGAGAGTAAATGAATACACTTAGATATTCAGGAAGAGCAGGAAAGAAGGTACAGTTTCCCAGATTCCTGATGCTAAACAAATGGAACTGGAGCCATAGGCATCAGAATGGGTGGGGTGGGGGTGGGGCACACAGGAGCCATGGCCTCCCATAAATTGCCAGTAGTACCATAACAGGGTCCAACGGCGATCCTGCAGGGAAAGAAGCACTTCTAGGAAGGCTGGGAGCGGCATCTTGCTACTGGCCAGCGTGCTTCCTGGTCAGCACTCTGCCGTGTTCCCTCACCAACATCTACTTCCCCACTCCTGCTTTGTATAATTTAATTTTAATTTAATTTTTTTTATACCGTTCTCCCAAGGGAGCTCAAAATGGTTTATATGAATTTATTCAGATATTCAAGCATTTTTCCCTGTCTGTCCCAGTGGGCTCACAATCTATTATATTGTGTGTATATGAAAAATGAATGGAAGAAATGGCATTTACAATTACAGTAGTATTATTATTATGGAGGTGGAGCTTGGGCAGGTCAGGGGCAGGATCTGGGGTGAAGCTTTGGGAACCCCAAAACAAAAAAGTGTTCCGCTGCTTATGCCTGGAGTCAATACCATCAGGGTTAAGAAACCAAAATCTAAAATACATTGGAATCTATTTACTAAGGTGTGGTGGTTTATATGGTTTCTTTTTTTCTTCTAATTCATTAAAGAGAAATAAAGCATCAAAAAATACTCTGGCAGGCATGACATTTTCCTTTAAACAACAGAAAACTTTCTGAGTAGGGCCATACTTTATGGGGTTAATCAGGAGAGGGGGACTGAAGTGACTCTCCAGTACCCTATGTGGTTTTTACTGGCTGAAAGAAGAAGTTGGTTTTTTTTCCATTGGTTCTGCTGCAGCACAGCGGGCCAATCACAAATGACCTTAGGAACTCTGAGGTCGTTTGTGATTGGTCCATTGTGTCCCAGCTGAACCAATGAAAATTCACAAATCTCGTGGAGACCAGTCTGGTGGGAACAGCTACCATTCTGAGTAAGACCATTTAGAGTTGAGTAAGTATCAGTGGCGGTGGTGGCATGACGCATTTTCCCGTCGCTGTCTGGAGCTTGAGCTTGGCTGTTGGGAATCACTGAATATTCTTTTGCAGACCCTTTGCTGCTGGATCTTGGGTAAAAGTAAAGGTAAAAAGAAGCAGGCCTGTACTCCAAACCTATGAAATGCATGAGCCTTTAAACTGAGAATATAACAAAAATCACACTATATGCCCCTGGTCATTCCCAAATCCATTCAGGGTGGACATACAGAGATATTACCATCACTGAAGTGCTAGAAGGCTTTGTAGATGGGAAATGTTTTTCCACATACATGTTTTACAAACTTACTTCCCTCCCCATTTGAATTTAGTACTACAGGTGCGCCAGGAGTGCTGTCAAACTCAGGACTGGCATCCAGGTGCTGTCTAGATGAGAAAATTGGCTTGTCATATTCAAACAACTTATAAGAAAAAATATTTATGAAACTTGTTTTAAGTTTTGCAAGGAATGGATATGTAAAAAATATATACATTCTTTTAAATGAAAACCCTGCAGGTGTCTGGGAAACTCTGGCCATGATCCAGTATCTTTGTTTTTATGAATTAGTTTTAAATGTTTGATGTACCAGGGAGGGATTCTATAAGAAAACTGTATGCTTTATAAATTCAGTGTTTTAAAAAAATAAACCAAAACAACAAAGAAGCTGGTGGCACTAAGCCTGTGTTGAGAGGCAGGTGCGATCTGGGGTCTTTAACTGCTTCTGGTACCAATGAAGGTAGAACTACAGTAGAATGAGTACACAAATTGGGTGAAGATCTCTCCCTACCACCACCATCACCACCACCTGCCTACTGTTGTGAGGTACTTGTCTCAAAACAGATCATAGCTGTGAAAAATAAAAATACTAATATTTTCATATGGTGTTAATTATTGCAGAATAACACAAAAGGTGTGAACACCTTAAAGGGTATATAACACTTGCACATAATACATCTAATCAGGTGTAGTTACATAACAACAGAGAAACTATAAAGATATTACGTACTAATACATATTATTCTAATAGAGCATGGGGTCATATAATCAGTACCATGAAGAGGTAACATTATACAGAATATATTAATAAAGTGGTAATGAAAAATTAAATGGAATAAGGAGTAAGGAATTTGTCTAACACTGTGTAAAAATGACAGTAAGAAGTACTGCTGACACAAAGCCGCGGGCGGAGGCTCCCACACACATCCTATGCCTCAACCGGAAGTCTTCTCTGACATCACAACGTCAGAAGAAAGGCTTCTGGATGAGGCGCGAGATGGGCGAGGAGCCACCGCATGCAGCTTTGTGCACACTGCGGCAGTGAGGAAGAAGGAGCTGGCCAGAAGATAACACCGGGGGTGCACTGTGAGCCACATAAAATGGCCAGCAGACAAGACACCCACCGGAGGGAGGCACCTATTTGAGGCACAGCATGGAGGGAAGGAGACAACAAAGGTAGGGGGAATGATTTTATTTTTAATCTAGTGATTGAACTGTGTCAATTTTGAGAATTTTCATCTGCTGTCTATATCTTGCACTGTTCAGGAAGAAATGCATTTGCTTCGTTTTCTCTGGGGTTGTACAGCATGCCATGTTTTTTGACTCGGAGCTTCACTAAGAGATTGGTTACCTGTACGTCCTGAGGCAGCTTTTTTGAAGCGAAACGCTGGCCATCGTCGACAGGTGGCACATCTCTTTCAGACACAATCAGTATTGCTCTGATGAAGCATTAGCTGCTTAATCATTGTAGTCTCTCAATGTAGTTTAAACAACTTAGGGATTCTACTGCATTGCATAAGGCTTTTATATAGTGAAAGATTATAGAGGAGGTTTTTTTATGCCAGTGATTATATCAACCCCTACAAAGCCTCCTATTTATCTACAATTTTAACATATTGTTGGGTTGGAGGAGGGGATATGATGCTTTTTCCTACCTCGTGATCATTTTCACAATATTAAACCATTTAGTTAATGCTTGCTAATCCCTATTTTATTTCTATGTAGACTCTTGGGAAACTATTTGTGGATCACTCCTTAGCATTTACGTGGTGTGTGTGTTTACTGTGCTGCAAACATTTTGAAAGTAATGTAATGTAATGTAATTTATTTCTTATATACTGCTACATCCGTTAGGTTCTAAGCGGTTTACAGAAAATATACATTAAGATTAGAAATAAAAAAGGTACTTGAAAATTCCCTTAAGTGTGGTTGTTTTTGATTTTCTAATTTTGTCTCATATAGGCTTGTGTGTGTTGAACTCTTAATAGCAGCAAGATTGTTTTAATCTATGATGCACATCACATAGAATTTTCTAAACATTAATGTAACTCTGATGCTGAAATTTTCTTCAACTTTTTTTAATTAAATTTTTGTTAGAGTGGCTTTTAATGAATCCTTTTGTGAATTTCTCTTTAATATACATAAATAAGCAGCTATGACAGAGAAAAAGAACAGCTGTGGTCTCAAATTCCTCTTATAATATTTAAGACAAATATGCTAATTTCTTTCATAAAAGAGCTGCAAATACACAACACATTAAAGAGAACAGTTAAAGTTATCTAGACTCTCAGATTCACAGTTTTAATAATTATTTGCTCTGTGTTCCAAACTAAAATGTGATTCCCTCACAGAAAAAAACACAGGAGAAATGTTTATTCCTTCCTTCCTTCTCCCTCACTCAGCTCAAATCTAACTGAACAAAATGGTCTCTGGAATGTCCCCTCCCCCACTCTGTGTACTGTTGCTTAGTAACCACAGCACCAGGATTAGAGACCTTTGCAAAACAGCAGGAGCTTGCCAGCTTCTTTCTTCTGTACAGTCAAACCTCGGATTGTGAGTAACCCGGTATGCGAGTGTTTTGCAAAACATTCTCGCAAAACGTCTCTCGCAAACCGAGTGTTGACTCAATTTGTGAGCACACCCCCCAGCCGATAACCGGCATCACTCTCCCCCGCTCGCAAAGGCCCCCCCCCCCCGCTCGAACCGGCACCCCCCGCCCAAACTACTTGAACTTACCCCCCCCCCCGGTCTGGCACCGGCACACAACCCACAGGATGTGCCGGTGCCGCTAGAAGATCTTCCTGCCTCTGCCGGGCCTTGAGCATGCATCTGCGCATGCTAAAGGCCTTCTAATTCTCCCTCTCCTGGGCTGCGTGCCAGTGCCAGACGGGGGGGGGGGGGGGTAAGTTCAAGTTGTTCGAGCGGGGGGTGGCAGTTCGCACGGGGTGGGGGAGGCTTTGTGAGCGGGGAGGGGAGCAGCACCACTGGCCTCGGGGGGTGGGAACGTATCAAAGCGAGTTTCCATTATTTCCTATGGGGAAACTCGCTTTGATATACAAGTATTTTGGTTTACGAGCATGCTTCTGGAACGAATTATGCTCGTAAACCAAACTTCCACTGTATTTTCATCTTTTAAAGACACAGGCCCAGATTCTCAAAACTTTAATGCCGTCACTAAACTGTTTAGACAGTTTAGTCTGTATGCATTTTAGTGGCGGGTTATCAAAACGGATTATCTCTGTCAATAGCAATCTTTCTAGCAGTCTCAGACAATGGCATGCAAATGGGCTCTTCAACACTGAAATGAGCCATCCGGTGGATTCTTAAAAAATGCCAAGCGTCAGCTTTTGAGAACAAAAATAATCGACTGGTCCAGGGGTGCCAGTCAGTGTCAGAGATTGCTAGAAAGCCTGTTGTGATGCAGTGGGAAAGATACCCATTCTCTCTCCTGCTGCTTCCCAACACCCCTCCCCTGCAGCAGCAGCGAATACCCCTCCCCCATAGAACAGCGGCAACACCCCCTCTGCAGCGGAAGAAATGGCGATTCTCTCTCGCTGCCAAGAAATCTCAGCCACACATCCCCCCGAGGCGAGAAAAATTCCCACTCTCCCCCGCTGGCAAGTGACCCCCCACCATAGAACACCTCCCCCTGCCTCCGATGCCCCTCCCCACCTCTGCCCCCTCACCTCCAAATAGATGCATGAAGGGACGTGGACTCCCTCCTCCCAGCTGGCCTGCGTTGTGGAAAATGAGCCTTCCCCTCCCGGGGCCTTATACAACCTGGGCCAATCAGAGCCTCAGACCCCTCCCTGGATGCACCATGAAGGGGCCTACGGCTCTGATTGGCCTGGACACCACATAAGAGGGGCCTTAGGCATCTGGGCCAGTCAGAGCCTTAGGCCCCTTCACGGTGCATTTGGGGAGGGGCCTGAGGCTCTGATTGGCCCAGATGCCTAAGGCCTCTTTTATGTGGGAGAGGCCTTAAACAACTTGGGCCAATGAAAGCCTCAGGCCCCTCCCCGGTGCATCCCAAGATGCACCGGAGAGGGAAAGGCCCATTTACGACGATGCAGACCAGCTGGGAAGAGGGAGTCTGCATTTATTTGGAGGTAATGGGGAGGGGGCATCAGAGGCAGGGGGAGGTGTTCTATGGCAGGGGGGTCACTTGGCAGCGGTGAGACTGGGCATCTCTCCCACTGTGCGGGGTGTGCATGGCCGAATGCTGGCAGGCGTTTCTTAGCAGCAGGGAGAGTGGGCATCTCTCCTGCTGCAGGGAGTGCATGTGGCTTGGCGGCAGCAGGCATTTCTTGGCAGCGAAGAGAGCGGGCATCTCTCTTGCTGTTGTGTTTGCTTGTTTGGGGGGTAGGATTTACGTGTTTTTTCTTCGCATGTGCCCATTGCTATCACCAGCGATGGGCATATGCAAATTTAGCGAATCTTCGCTGCTGTCCACCAACTTCCTTTGCATGTGCGATTTTTTTTTTAGGATGTCTCGCTTTTTTCAATTCGCTATCAAAACGGCTGTGTTAGTAGACTGTTGCTTTTTAATGTGGTTTTTTGAGAATCCTGGCCACAGTACCCTCCAATTTTATGGGATCATTTTTATACTCTATAAGGAAAGTAGGTGTCTAAATATGGGTACCCTCTTATAGAATTCCCCTCAAAATGAAGCAGGAATCCCACAATTAACAAAACACATTAATTCCAAAGCAATGGGACCCTGTGCTAAAATAACCTGATTAAACAATAATCCACATTAATAACTTCCTCCTAAATGAAAACTTGGTGATGATGAAAATGAGGACTAAAAGATAGGATTACCATTTGGCTCTAGAACAGAGGTGTCAAACTCAATCACATAAGGGGCCGAAATCTAAAACATAGGCTAAGTCACGGGCCAAATTTTTTATAAAAATACTTAGGGGTCCTTTTATTAAGTTACACAGCCGATGTATCGTGCGCTAAATGCGCACCTTAATAAAAGGACCCTTTAGTCTTAGTAGAAGAATAGGGTTATAGTCTCTCCACCGCCACACCAGCTCTGTGACATAAATAAAAAAGACTTTTCCTCTCTCTTTTAGGTCCTAGTTCACGCTTGCTGTCTAACACCAGCTCTGGCAGGATACACATTTCAAACCTGACATATTGTAATCACAAAACAGAAAACAAAATTATTTTTTTTACCTTTTGATGTCTGGTCATTATTCAAATCATGGTGGTCCCAGGCTCTGGTTAACTCGCTTGCCAGGGTCTTTTGCTCATTTGTCGTTTTCTTCTTTCTCCATGCTAACCATCCATCTGCCATCTCTGTCTTCCCCTTCCGTTTCCCTTCCCTCCCCCGGAGGTCTGGCATCTTTCCTTTTTTTTGTCTACATCCTGCAGCTGTAGCGATGGACCCCACTATCCCCAGATCCACCATCTCTCCTTTTCTCAACTACCTTTTCATCCAGCATCTCTCCCTCCTCCACCACCCCAGTGTCCACCAACTCTCCCTTTCTCTTCCCAACTACCTTCCTATCCAGTATCTCTATCCCCCCCTCCACACCATCCCATGTGTCCAACGTCTCTCCCTTTCTGTTCCTTCCCTCCCTCTATTCCATTGTCCACCATCTCTCTCCCTCTCCCCTGTTTTTAGACCCATTACGTCTTCCCCTCCCCCCCCACCCTCAGTCCGGCATATGCACATCTCTTTGGACCCCTCCTTCTCTCCCTCCATATACTTCTATACCAAGGCCCGCCTCCCCGCCCCAAAGTCCTGAATGTTTCCCCCCCTTCTTCTTTCCATTCTCACCTTCGAGATTTGGCCTGGCATTCCTTTCCTCCCTCCATCCCGGCTTCCCAGTCTCATCTTCAAAGCAGCCTGCAGAGGATCACCGGTCAGCTATAGCAAACCTAGCAGGCTGACATACGGGATCGCGGCAGACAGAACGTCCTGCGGAGGTCGACGGCAGCCTGCTTGGTTCGCTGCAGCCGACCGGCGATCCTCTGCAGGCTGCCTTGAAGATGAGACCGGGAAGCTGGGATGGAGGGAGGGAAGGAACTGCGGGCCAAATCTCAGGTCAAATTTAATTACCCTGTGGACCAAATTTGACCTGTGGGCCTGAGTTTGACACCCCTGCTCTAGAAAAAGGAGAACAGATCGAGCCAGTCCAGGGTTTGCTTCCATTGAATCCAGTGGTGTAGTAAGGGTGGGTGGACTGCCCTGGGTGCTATGTGGGCAGGGACGCCGGTACCTCTCTCCGCCCACCCACCTCTTGAAATCTCTGACTGTGAGCAGTACCTTCTTCCTGCTGCTCATGCCAGTCTTGGCTCTCCTTCTGAAGTCACTTCCTGGCAGTGTTGCCATTTGGGTGGTTTTTCTACCCAATTGGGCTACTTTTTATGCTCCATGGTGGGAAATAAAGGGCTTGGGTGGGTGGTGCGTTTTTGGGCTATTTTCTTTCGCAAATGGGCTATTTTGGGCGGGTATTCTAAGTAACTGAGTTTACAAATTTTTTTTTCATTGGTTCTGCTGCAGCACAACGGGCCAATCACAAATGACCTTAGGAACTTTGAGGTAGTTTTTGATAGGTCCATTGTGCCGCAGCAGAACCAATGAAATTTCATGATGAGATCGGTCCGGGTCATAAGCACACTGAGATCATTGCTGCTGATTGGTCAGGAGGTGTCACATGCAAGACTACAGCAGACAGAGTCAGACTGTGTATTTAGCGAGCCGCCTGAGCCCCCCTTTACAATGCACACTGAGGTAAAGTTGCAGCTTCACGGAGAGACGGTAGGAGATACTGGCTGGGGAATGATTGGGTGATGAATGTTGGCTCAGGGGGTATAGGAAAGAGTGTAAGAAATGTTGGCTGGAAGGGGACAGGGATGAGAGATGCTGGCTGGGGGGGGTACAGGGATGAAATTCTGACTTGGGGGTATACAGGGATGAGGAAGATACTGGGGGGGTATAGGGATGAAAGAGATGCTGGTTGGGAGGGGGTACAGGCATGAGAGAGAAAGGGATGAGTGAGAGATGCAGACTTGATGGAGTATGGTAGAGATGCTGGCTCAGGGGTGGAAGATCAAGCACACCAAGAACATATCATAGACAAGAGATTCTAGTTAGGGACTGAGTGGAAGTAGAGGGACACTGAAGTAATGCTGGGCACAGAGAGGGACAGACATGGAGCAGAATGCTTGATTGGGAGAAAGAATTGAGACGGGAGCATAAAAGGACAGCTGGACACAGGGACATTGCTTGAAAAGGGGTAATTCTGACAGAGGGATGATGGAAGCAGGGGAATGGAGTGGACACAGAGGATAGAAGCTCAGGATAGAGACGAGAGGGGAGCGGACAGATGGGGACAAAATGTAAAATAGGTGATCCTGGGAAGACAGTTAAAAACACAAAACAACTCCCCCCCCAAAAAAAAAAAAGAAAAGAAAAGAAAAGCAGAAAAGGGAATCTGGGACCTAAGTGAATACACTGCGCATCCTTCCTGCCTGGGGATATATAGGGGGGGAGTGGGAGTTCCAGCAGGAGGGACTGGGCATCCCTCCTGCTAGTTGTCTTCACGGAGGTGGGGGGATGGGTTCCCTGCCGCTAAACTAATCACGGCAGGGAGATTCCCTTGCTGCAATCAGCTCAGCAGCAACATGATTCTCTAACCGGCGCCTGTGACATGGACGCTGGTTAGAGAATCGTGGTGGTTAGGCAGGCTTAGGCATCTGTCCATGAGGACAGACACGATTCTATATAGGTTAGGCGGCTTCTGAGACTGGGCGTCCTATAAAGAATTCTGCCCGTTATGTCCAGAAGTTTGAAGAGCTTTAAATTTTAGGAGAGACGGTTACGTTAAGTGCTTGTTTTTATTGTGTTTTTCCTGAATGTTTGTATTTGAGTTTTGGTCTTTTGTACACAATTATGGACTGTGTGGGATATGTGCAGTGTATAAATAAACAGTTTTATTTTCTACAAACTTGTATTCTTCTGAGGATTATTTAACTAAAGAGGAAGATGGATTAGAATTCTTAAAGTTGATTGAGGGGCCTAAAATTCCTGAGCTTGAAAAAAAGAAATTAGAAGCACCCATTTCACAAAAAGAAATACAATCTGCATTGAAGTCCCTTAGAGTTGGATCCGCTCCAGGTGGTGATGGATTTACAGTAGAATTTTATACATCATTTCAAAACATATTGCTACCTCATCTACTAAATTTATATCAAGATCAACTGAAAAATGGTTGTATAACAGGTACTATGGCAGAATCATTAACTATTGTTTTGCCCAAGCCAAATAAAGATCCCATGTTGGTTTCTAATTACAGACCGATTTCTTTGATTAATGTAGATGGAAAATATTAGCTAAATTATTAGCTTTATGTTTGGCAAAAGTTCTTCCTTATATTATTGGTATTTATCAAATGGGGTTCGTTGCTCATAGACATTCTTCAAACAACACTAGACTGGCCTTTCATATGCTAAATTTGGCAAAAAATATGGATGATCTGGCATTTTCTGTATCCTTAGATGCAGAGAAGGCTTTTGATCGAGTAGAATGGTCTTTTATGTATCAGACTATGGATTGGTTTGGTATTGGTTCTAGATTTATACAAATGATTCAAACCTTGTATAGCTCCCCTTCTGCTAGATTACATATTAATAATACCGTATTTTCACGCAAATAACGCGCACCCGTATAAAACGCGCACACGGGTATAGCGCGCAGAAATCACGATGACATGTACAAAAACTTTGGTATACCGCGCTCACGGGTATACCGCGCATGCTGCCCGACGCTCCTTTCGCCCGCCCTGACTTTCCGTGCGCTGTCCCGACTCTCCGTTCACCCCCCCTGACTTCCGTGCACTGTCCCCCCTTGGAGGTCTGTCCCCATCCTGAAAGCCTGATGCCCCCCCCCCCCGACGTCCGATACATCCCTCCCCCCGAAGGACCGCCGACTCCCCAACAATATCGGGCCAGGAGGGAGCCCAAATCCTCCTGGCCACGGCGACCCCCTAACCCCACCCCGCACTACATTACGGGCAGGAGGGATCCCAGGCCCTCCTGCCCTCGACGCAAACCCCCCTCCCCCCAACGACCGCCCCCCCAGCCGACCCGCGACCCCCCTGGCGACCCCCACGACCCCCCCACCCCCCTTCCCCGTACCTTTGGTAGTTGGGCCAGAAGGGAGCCAAACCCTCCTGGCCACGGCGACCCCCTAACCCCACCCCGCACTACATTACGGGCAGGAGGGATCCCAGGCCCTCCTGCCCTCGACGCAAACCCCCCTCCCCCCAACGACCGCCCCCCCCAAGAACCTCCGACCGCCCCCCCAGCCGACCCGCGACCCCCCTGGCGACCCCCCCACCCCCCTTCCCCGTACCTTTGGTAGTTGGCCGGACAGACGGGAGCCAAACCCGCCTGTCCGGCAGGCAGCCAACGAAGGAATGAGGCCGGATTGGCCCATCCATCCTAAAGCTCCGCCTACTGGTGGGGCCTAAGGCGCGTGGGCCAATCAGAATAGGCCCTGGAGCCTTAGGTCCCACCTGGGGGCGCGGCCTGAGGCACATGGGCCCAACCCGACCATGTGCCTCAGGCCGCGCCCCCAGGTGGGACCTAAGGCTCCAGGGCCTATTCTGATTGGCCCACGCGCCTTAGGCCCCACCAGTAGGCGGAGCTTTAGGATGGATGGGCCAATCCGGCCTCATTCCTTCGTTGGCTGCCTGCCGGACAGGCGGGTTTGGCTCCCGTCTGTCCGGCCAACTACCAAAGGTACGGGGAAGGGGGGTGGGGGGGTCGTGGGGGTCGCCAGGGGGATCGCGGGTCGGCTGGGGGGCGGTCGGAGGTTCTTGGGGGGGGGGCGGTCGTTGGGGGGGAGGGGGGTTTGCGTCGAGGGCAGGAGGGCCTGGGATCCCTCCTGCCCGTAATGTAGTGCGGGGTGGGGTTAGGGGGTCGCCGTGGCCAGGAGGGTTTGGGCTCCCTTCTGGCCCGATATTGTCGGGAAGTCGGCGGTCCTGCCGGGGGGGGGGGATGTATCGGACGTCGGGGAGTCGACCGGGCAAGAGGGCTTGGGCTCCCTCTTGCTCCGATTGTGGATGCGGGTGCGGGTGGGAGCGCGTGCGAGCGGTCGTTCGGGGTGGGGGTGCGAGCGGTCCTGCTGGGGGGGTGAATCGGGCGTCGGGCGGGGTGGGAACTATGTTTTAAAACTTTTGTATACCGCGCTCACGCATATAACGCGCGAGGGGTATGCGCGGTAGGTAAAAACGCGTATAACGCGCGCGTTATATGCGTGAAAATACGGTACTTTTTCAGCACGTTTTTATTTGAAAAGGGGAGTTAGACAGGGATGTCCGTTATCTCCATTGCTATTTGATATTGTTTTGGAACCCTTGTTATTGGCTATCAAACAAGCGAAGGAGATACGTGGTATTCCTTATGCAGGTTGGGAATACAAAGTTTCTGCATATGCAGATGATATATTGCTTCATTTGAGGAATCCTGAAATTACCATTCCATGTTTATTAGATTTGATTTATAGATTTGGGAAATTCTTTGGTTACAAAATAAACTGGAGTAAATCAGAGGTTCTTCCATTAAATATACATTGTGCAAAAGGACTATTTGATGAATTTCCTTTCATCTGGAAGGGTGATGGTATTAAATATTTAGGTATTTTAATTAAAAGTACATTGGAAGAAATGATAAAGATAAATGAAAAATCTCTTATTACTAAAAGTCACGGAGACGTGTGAGCAATGGAACCCTTTGCACTTGTCTTGGTGGGGGAGAGTTCAAACGGTCAAAATGATGATCTTGCCTGTAGTTTGTTACCAAATGGGTATGTTACCAGTTTATTTTCAAAGGTCATTTTATAAAAAGCTAAATGTTATTTTGACAAAATTTATTTGGCTGGGGAAAAAAGCAAGAATTGCTTTAGTATCTCTACAAAAACCAATTGCGGAGGGTGGGGTAAATTTTCCCAACTTTTATAGGTATCATCAAGCCTATATAATGCGTCAAGGTATGTATTGGATCCTCCCTGAGCATTTGGAACATCAACCAGATTGGTTATATCTAGAGTGGAAAATCATGTCCCCAATGCGACTTTCACATATATTAAGTGTCAGAATATCTAGTTATGCTAAGGAAAATGTGATTTTATTGGACACGTGGAAAACAATCAAATTTATTGATAAATTAATGGATGTTCCTATAATGAATTCTACTTTGCAGTCCTTATGGTTAAACTCCAAGATCCAAATAGGCGGTGCTGGGATCGCCTGGAAGAATTGGATACAGGCAGGTATTCGGACATTAGATGATGTTATGTCTAACGGAAAACTGCTTGATTTTTCACAGCTGCAACAATCATTTGGCATTTTAAAGTCTCAACAATATAGGTGGTTGCAGTTGAAGCAGGCTATTCAGATTGGGTTCCCTGAATGGAAACATTAAAAAAATTATTTTAGTCTGCAAATCCTTTGCTACCAAACTGATTTAGTAGGACATCAGGCTGCCCAGTGGTACAAATTGAATTCTGGATTTTTGAATAGAAAGACAAAGAATAGTCATAGAGATATCTGGAGCTTTGAGATAAAACAGTATATTTCTGTGTCTCGTTGGCCACGAATTTGGACTTGGAGATTGAAGTGCACAGCGTCAGCATCTATGAGACAAACATGGTTATTTTTGTTACAAAGAATTTTCTGGACCCCAGTTTGATTAAATAAAATAGATAGTTCTAAGTCTAATAGATGCAGGCATTTTGTCATATTGATATAGGGACTTTGGATCATCTGCTATATTTTTGTCCGTTTATAAATATATTTTGGAAATTAATTTGGGGACAAATAAATCAAGTTTTGGATTCAAATGTTACATAATGTTCAGGGGATTCAGGGGAGGGGTAAAGAGAAAAGGGTGGAAAGAGGGGTACATAAAAAAATGGATGGGACTGTGGGTTCAGAGAAGAAGATGGATGGGACTTGGTGGGGAAAAGAGAAGAGTGCAATGGATTGATTTCTGGAGAGGGAAACAGAAAAAAAGATGGATGGGACTAGGGAAAGAGGGGATCAGAGAAAATGGATGGGATTTGGTGGGGAAGGGGAACAGCACAATGGATGGGTCTCAGGAAGAGAGGGAAATGTGAAGAAGATATATGGGACTTGGGGAGGAGGACAGAGAAGATGATGGATGGAACTCAGGGGGAGCAGGGGAGAGGAAGAAACATACAGCCCATTTTAGTTTCAATTTTGGCCAAAACTGTAATGGCCAGTTATGGTTGCAAATTTAGCTAAATTTGAAAAACCCAGTGTAAGGATTGTTAGTGGCCCCCACAATGTATGGTGATAGGGGTTATGTGAGAGGCGCCCTTACACACGCCAGGTCCCAGGTTCAGTTCCCTCACAGAAGATTCACCAGGAGTAGAATCCAATAAGAAACACAGCCAGAGGTGATTGCATAAAGAATATATTATAGAAATAGGCTTACAGAAAAGCGATATTTATAAGCATTACAATTAAGTAGAGAGCAAAGCAGTTTCCTTGCCTTACAGAGTTCAGAGGCAAAGAGACAGAGAGTCTGAAGTTCTAAGGAGAGCCAGAGAGAGAGAGAGAGAAAGGGGGATGGGGTGATGGTCTAAGTTTCAGGTTCCATAGATAAAGAGAAGGATAGACAGAGAGATAGACAGAGAAAAAGAGAGCTGAATGTGTGTTGCAGAGAGGAGGCTTTTATAGCTTGGAATCTTATTCTGAATATAGAAACTATTGTATGTCCCAGTATCTTTCTGTTTAGAATTTGTAAACGGTTTGAAACAATGGTTAATTTAATTGATAAGGAAGGTGTGATACTTGCAGGCATGGTAGATGGGATTACCGTATTTTCACGCAAATAACGTGCACCCGTGTAAAACGCGCACACGGGTATAGCGCGCAGAAATCACGATGATATATACAAAAACTTTTGTATACCGCGCTCACGGGTATACCGCGCATGATGCCCGACGCTCCTTTCGCCCGCCCTGACTCTCCGTTCACCCCCCCTGACTTCCGTGCACTGCCCTGACTTTCCGTGCGCTGTCCCGACTCTCCGTTCACCCCCCTGACTTCCGTGCACTGCCCTGACTTTCCGTGCGCTGTCCCGACTCTCCGTTCACCCCCCCTGACTTCCGTGCACTGCCCTGACTTTCCGTGCGCTGTCCCGACTCTCCGTTCACCCCCCCTGACTTTCCGTGCACTGTCCCCCCTTGAAGTCCTGTCCCCCCTTGAAGGTCTGTCCCCATCCTGAAAGCCTGATGCCCCCCCCGACGTCCGATACATCCCCCCCCGGCAGGACCACTCGCACCCCCACCCCGACGGACCGCCGACTCCCCAACAATATCGGGCCAGGAGGGAGCCCAAACCCTCCTGGCCACGGCGACCCCCTAACCCCACCCCGCACTACATTACGGGCAGGAGGGATCCCAGGCCCTCCTGCCCTCGACGCAAACCCCCTCCCCCCAACGACCGCCCCCCCCAAGAACCTCCGCCCGTCCCCCAGCTGACCCGCGACCCCCCTGGCCGACCCCCACGACACCCCCCACCCGCCTTCCCCGTACCTTTGTGTAGTTGGGCCAGAAGGGAGCCCAAACCCTCCTGGCCACGGCGACCCCCTAACCCCACCCCGCACTACATTACGGGCAGGAGGGATCCCAGGCCCTCCTGCCCTCGACGCAAACCCCCCTCCCCCCCAACGACCGACCCCCCCAAGAACCTCCGACCGCCCCCCCAGCTGACCCGCGACCCCCCTGGCCGACCCCCACGACCTCCCCACCCCCCTTCCCCGTACCTTTGGTAGTTGGCCGGACAGACGGGAGCCAAACCCGCCTGTCCGGCAGGCAGCCAACGAAGGAATGAGGCCAGATTGGCCCATCCGTCCTAAAGCTCCGCCTACTTGTGGGGCCTAAGGCGCGTGGGCCAATCAGAATAGGCCCTGGAGCCTTAGGTCCCACCTGGGGGCGCGGCCTGAGGCACATGGTCGGGTTGGGCCCATGTGCCTCAGGCCGCGCCCCCAGGTGGGACCTAAGGCTCCAGGGCCTATTCTGATTGGCCCACGCGCCTTAGGCCCCACCAGTAGGCGGAGCTTTAGGACGGATGGGCCAATCCGGCCTCATTCCTTCATTGGCTGCCTGCCGGACAGGCGGGTTTGGCTCCCGTCTGTCCGGCCAACTACCAAAGGTACGGGGAAGGGGGGTGGGGGGGTCGTGGGGGTCAGCCAGGGGGGTCGCGGGTCGGCTGGGGGGGCGGTCGGAGGTTCTTGGGGGAGGCGGTCGTTGGGGGGGAGGGGGGTTTGCGTCGAGGGCAGGAGGGCCTGGGATCCCTCCTGCCCGTAATGTAGTGCGGGGTGGGGTTAGGGGGTCGCCGTGGCCAGGAGGGTTTGGGCTCCCTTCTGGCCCGATATTGTCGGGAAGTCGGCGGTCCTTCGGGGTGGGGGTGCGAGTGGTCCTGCCGGGGGGGGGATGTATCGGACGTCGGGGAGTCGGCCGGGCAAGAGGGCTTGGGCTCCCTCTTGCTCCGATCGTGGATGCGGGTGTGGGTGGGAGCGCGTGCGAGCGGTCGTTCGGGGTGGGGGTGCGAGTGGTCCTGCCGGGGGGGGATGTATCGGACGTCGGGGAGTCGGCCGGGCAAGAGGGCTTGGGCTCCCTCTTGCTCCGATCGTGGATGCGGGTGCGGGTGGGAGCGCGTGCGAGCGGTCGTTCGGGGTGGGGGTGCGAGCGGTCCTGCTGGGGGGGTGAATCGGACGTCGGGCGGGGTGGGAACTATGTTTAAAAAACTTTTGTATACCGCGCTCACGCATATAACGCGCGAGGGGTATGCGCGGTAGGTAAAAACGCGTATAACGCGCGCGTTATATGCGTGAAAATACGGTAGTCTCTGGCTTCTTTGTCCCATTCAAGCAGCCTATCTTCTTGATAAACAATCCAGTCTGGCTGGATGCTTAATATATGTGAATTCTGTGCAGGAGCACAGAATTCTGCATCAACATTCCAGAGTCAGATGATTTCCCATAGGCCTTTGCTGACATTAGTTCTGCCAACTGAAAATGCTGAATGCTAGCAATAGCTATGCTGACACCCAGTTTTGATTATCTTCAAATGCTAAGTTCAATTTTGTCTTCATAGTTCAAATTTGTGATCCCTTGAGGTGAGGGCCTGCTGTGTCTTAGGTGTGTGACTGAGGGACAGTATTCTGTTTGCATGCATTTTCTGTGTAGAACTCTATAGCACTTGGAACACTGGTATAAATCATATCCATTGGATCTGGATCACTAGAAGAGCTGCTGCCTCTGCACCCAGAGATTGTGAGCTCAAATCCCAGTGCTGCTCCTTGTGACCCTAGGCAAGTTACTTAATCCTCCCACTGCTTTGAATGTCAAAGCCACAAAAAGTCTCCCTTCCCATTGGCATATACAATGGAAATTGGAGGACCTGGCTTTCTTTTTTCTCCATGCTCCTTGATTGGCGCCATATCTTCTATATCCCCTGGTCTCTGGAAAAGTTAAGAGAGGCTAGTCAAGTAGTCAGGAAAGCAAAGATGCAAATGGAAGAAAAAATAGCCAACAGGGTAAAACAGGGGACACAACATTTGTTTAGATATGTTAGTGATAGGAGGAATTGCAAAAATGGTATTGTGAGACTCTGTGATGTGGGATAAAGGGATCAGACAGGACTCTGCTCTAAAAAGACAATATCTCAAGACTGCCTGGGTTTATAGTCTGACGTTAGGCTTCAATGGAGAACTCATTTAGATCCATATGCATATTAATATGCATATAGCAAAAGTGACTATTTTGGGAAGAGAAAGAATGTTGGAAGAGGTCCTGAAGAAGGAGGAGGGACATCCCTAGTGAACAGAAGGGGAGGTTACACCCAGTTGAGGAGAGGGGAATTTAGAGGGCAGTAGTCCTCACTCTAACTAACTAAGGGAGCAGAGACAAGGACTCTGGGGATCCAGAGCTCTAAAAGGCAAAGCAGAGCATTCAGAGTGTCCAGAGTGACCAAAGCAATTCACAGATTCAAAGGTGAAGTGGAGAAATATGTAGAAGCTGATAAAGTTGAATTGCTTATCAAATATTTCTGTTCTTTGTTCACAACTGAAGCAGGTCTGCAGGACACAAATACAAATGGGAATGGAGGCTCTTAAGAAAAATAAAGTCATGGGATAGGAGGCTATGTTCAATTGTGGATTAGAACTTGGTTATCGGACAGAAAACAGAGAGTAGGGTTAAATGGCCATTTTTCTCAGTACATGAGGATAAATAATGGAGTGCCAAGGGATCTGTTCTGGAACCAGTGCTATTTAACTTATATATAAATGATCTGGAAATTGGAACAATAAGTGAGGTGATTAAATTTGTAGACGGCACTAAACTGTTCATATAAGAATTGCCTCTGTTGGGTCAGACCAGTGGTCCATCATGCCCAGCAGTCCGCTCATGCGGCAACCCTTAGGTCAAAGACCAGTGCCCTATTTGAATCTAGCCTTACCTGTGTATGTTCTGGTCCAACAGGAACTTATCTAACCTATCTTGAATCCCTGAAGGGTACTTTTCCCTATAACAGCCTCTGGAAGAGTCACTCTCTGGGTGAAAAAGAACTTCCTTACATTTGTACGGAATCTATCTCCTTTTAACTTTAGCGAGTTGTTAAAACGCATGCAAACTGAAAAATTGCAAGCAGACCTTAGCAAATTGGAAGACTGGGCATCCAAATGGCAGATGAAATTTAATGTGGACAAATGCAAAGTGATGCACATTGGGAAGAATAGCCCAAATCATAGTTCCAGTGCAATAGGTGAGTCATTCTAGACAAGTGGGTTATTTCCCAATGGCTGTGAGCCATCAGTAGAAGGAATCCATTCTGGATTTTTTCTCTGATTCTTCTGTACTCCATTGGGAACTCTACTATCACCTATAGTTTTTCCCTTCTGAATGCGAGCTTGAAGGAGTGTTTCTGTTCTGCCCTCCCCTATTTCTTATATTCTTTGGTGTTTTTCAACCCTTTTTGTGGTTTTTTTGTTCTTAGAGTGTTTTCTTCAGCTCTGCCTGCATAGAGAAAAAACAGACTCTGGTCTGCTGCTGACAGGTGGTGGTACATGTTAGTCAGACTGCAGTTGTTTCTTTGGAACTTGGGTCAGTTCCTGCTTTTCTTTCTCACCTACTGTTTAGCAGGACTTTGAGCGCAGGCTAATAGGCGCCCTTAGGAAGAGGCTCAGTGGTGTCTCACAGGGTGCCGGCTGTGTTTTTCCCTCCACCCTTACCTTGGTGCATATGTCAGTCCGGGGTGGGGTATTTTCCCCTTTGTTATGCCGGTTCCATGAATACTGCCGATAGGGGAAAATACCTTGATAAAGCCCCCTGGGCGAAACATAGCCTATGTTGGTGAAGAACCCCTGCTATGCTTTTCTAAAAGAGATGAGTACCTTTCTAACTTATCTACAATTAAAATATTTAAATAAGATAAATAATTAAAAAAAATATATATAAAATAAGACCGATGAAGACTTTAGTGCAAACAACTCTGTGAATGAACTGTTCTCACAGCTTGCACTGCTGAGGTCCTAAACGTGAATAATACCTATATCTAAGGTTGTGTATGTGATACTATCTGAAGTCTAACGTTGGAAAAGAAATATTTCTGCTATTGCCTTATATACTTGTATTTATTGTAAGCCGCCATGACCTTCTGCACTGGCGGGGTATCAAATAAATAATAAACAGGGATTGGAGGCCTTCTCAGAATTTATGAAATATTTGTGGAATTCATTTCAGGATAGCCATGCTTTCCCTGCACAGTCCCACTCCACCTCTTTAGACAAGTCTTGATCTCCATCAGCCACTGTTCCTGAGTTAGTTGACCCTAATTTGGCAATACTAATGATGATGATCAGTTTGTGGACCCCTTGTATTCCAGGGATGCTTTTCCCGTGGCGGGGAACTTGGGACTGTATGCCAGATCTTTGGATCCTTCTATGGCTTTTGAACCTGGGGACGATCCCACAGTTCTGCGTTTATTTAAATCTGCTGCTTTGCCAGATCTCATATCTGCAAGAGTTGAATTTAGTCACTCAGCTGTCTCCTTCTACCTCCTCCTCTCTCCTTTATGGAGTGCAAGCTCAAGCCCCAGCTTTTCTCTGGCATCCTGATATAAGCATTCTGATCACGGAGCAATAGGACTCTCTGGAAGGTGCTATCAATGTGGTGAGAACTATGTCCTGTCTGTTCCAGCAGCTTTTTAGTCAGTCTAATGTGGACTCTTTGGTAGCACACCTCCCTTCTCAGTAAGGTTGGTGTAGTGGTTAAGGATATTATGCAGGACCGCTGTGTGGATGTGGTTCTCAGAAGACTCTTTGAGGCAGCAGCTTTGGGAGTCTGTTACATGAGCTTGCTTGTCCTGGCTGCATACTCTGGAAAGTGAGGCTGCGGAGCCTTCTCCTCAGCTTCTTTTAGCTGGTTTATGTAGCTGACATGCTGTATGACCTTATACGGATCTTGGGAAAGGTGTCGGCGTATTCAATTTCTGCTCGTTACTCTTGTGTGGCTCCTTTTTAAGGGGCAGTTATTATTTGGCAAATGCCTAGATGGCCTTATGAATTCTGTACTGGACCATCACCCTATGACTCTGCCTGACAGCAGACCCAGAACCTCTAGAAGTTCAGGATGCTCTACTTTTTGAGGCTCCAGGCGTTGCTGCCAATATTCCAGTGCCACATCTCAGAGATTTTCCCAGGGCTACGAAGAGAAGTTCTCTGGCTCCAAGCAGGGCAGGATTAATTCTTCGAGGGCCCCTAGGCACACAAGTGCACTGAGCCCCTTGGCCCTGCCCCACCCCTATGTACCTGTTTTCTTATTTACTTCTTTATTTCCACTTGATTTTTTATTTTTATTTTATTTTAAAATTCAAAATAAACAAGAGATTATCATACCAGTGCTAGTGAACAGTTTTTCTTCTATGCGACCCCCCCCCCCCCAAATCTCTGAACAAATCCCCCCTTCCTTCCCTTCCCTTCCCACCTACTTGCCCAGGACTTAAACTCTGAACCCTTTCCTCATGGATCCTGCTCATCCCTTTCTTCATGGATCCTCAGTGGGATCCATGAGGTCTGCAGGAGTTGAAAAACGAGAATCCTTGCAGATACTATGCCACGGCCACTTTCTTTTTGAGGCCATGGACTTTTAGTACCTTGGGATCCTTATTTTAACATCTACCCTTGATGGCTTCTTTTCTGTTTGTGGTTGGGATTGCTGGTGCTGAATATTGCATAAATTGCCTGCTGTTTCACCCTAGATCTGTGATGCACAGATCCCAAAGCTAACATATTCCAGGTAATACATTTAAAATAAAACTCTTTATCCCAGGACAACCTTTGTTGTCTGCACATTTTATTTTTCCATCATGTTGGTCAACGCTAACAGAAAACCATGTCTTTCATACACACAGAAACACCCTCGCCCAGTATGGAACAGTAATCACAAACTAACTCCCCCCCCCCCCTTTTACAAAAGCGTGGAAGAGGTTTTTAGCACCAGCTGGTGTATTGAATGCTCTACCTGCTCCGACACTCATGGGAATTCTATGACCGTCGGAGAAGCGCAGAGCATTCAGCACAGGAGCTACAAACCTCTTCCGCATAAAGAAGTCAGGCGCTGCATACAATAAAACACCACAGAAACAGTGGTGCATGTCCCCTAATACTATACAAGTAAAGAGAAAGGACCAGTGTTCCATAAACAAATCGTGATATGAAAATGCAGAGAGGAACACAAGTCTCTGGAGCCTTTGTGAGCATTTACCATCAGTGACATGATTTGTACCTAATTCATCTTGAGGTTGCTTTTACCTTGATTTTAATGTGATTGTTTTGAATACACTATTTCTCCTGGATATCCAAAGACTGTGTTTTTGTTTCCATAATACTGTAAAAAATATAAAGATAGCAGATGTAAATTTGATAAAAAGGAAATAACAAATCACTTTACAAATTAACAAACAAAAAAATAAAACAAAAATGGAAAATAAGATAATACCATTTTATTGGACTAATACATTTTATAATGGAAGATTAGGTTTATACCTTCGATAATCTTCTTTCTGTGGTCTCTGTAGGATTCCATAGTTGAACTCTGAGGACTTTCTTAGAGATCTGACTCCACAGGTGACCTTTGAGGGAAGGAATGCTCAGTAAGCCTGGTTCTAAGAGAGAGGTTGTAAAGGCTCAGCATTAAAGATATTTTTCACAGCAACCTGTGAACTGCATATATAATTGCATACATTTGCTTGAGAAGAGAGCTGTTGACTAAAAGGCTTCTTTGGGTCTGTTTAGGATCTTTTTGAGACATTGGGGAGTAGTAAGTGGGAGAGAGAACTGAAAAAATCTTAAAGTCAGGCCAAGTGCATTATATTTCATAGGGGTATGAATCCTCTCACCTCACCTGAAAAGTGTACCTCTGGCTGGTTTCAGCCTTTTATTTTGAGACTGAATTCTGAGGATTTTCTTAGAGATCAGATTCCACAGATGAGCCTTGAGGTTAATTCCCATCCGCCAACCTAAGGCAGAGCTTTTTTGGCTCTTTAGTTTAGGAACAAGGCATTGCTTTGGTAGGATTTTTCTGTTCTTTCTTATTTCTTCCAGGTGTAAGTACTTCTGCAACACAGTATGACTGGGAAACATGTCACCAAAGCTGCTGCTCAAGTTACAGCTTCTGTCTCTGTGCAGAAAGAAAATGTTACCCAGGCAGAGTGAGTGGTTCCATGCACAAGCTGTCTTCAGCTTGAATCCCTCATTAAGGAAGTAAAGGAACTAAGAGAGGAGGTGGCAAGACTGAGAAGCATCCATGAGAATGAGAGGTGCAATGATGAAATGGTTCATGAGGTGTCAAAGATTTCCAGCAGTGGGGAAGAAGAGGCTGTGCTGAGGGAAAACAGCTGGACTCAGATTACGGAACACTGCAAGACTGGTACTGTGACTCCACTGCCCTTGAACTGAAGAACCGGTATGCTGCCTTGGAAGTGGAGGAGATGAGAGCATCCCAGGAAAAGGAAGGCACAAAGCTTGAATTCCCTAAAATTGCTGGATCCATGACCACTAGAAGGTGTGAAGTTTTAGTGATTGATGGTTTCCTTCTGAAGGGTACAGAAGCATCCATCTGCAGACCAGACATGATGTCCCGGGAGGTATACTGTCTGCCTGGTGCCAAAATCTAAGATGTTACAGAAAGATTGCCAAGACTCATTAAGCCTGATAGCTATTATCCAATGCTGCTCATCCACATTGGCACTAATGATACAGCCAGGTACCCCTGCAAACGTATCACGAAGAAGGACATTGTACTACTCGAAAGGGTCCAGAGAAGAGCGATTAAAATGGTTAAGGGGCTGGAGTAGTTGCCGTACAGTGAGAGATTAGAGAAACTGGGCCTCTTCTCCCTTGAAAAGAGGAGACTGAGAGGGGACATGATCAAAACATTCAAGATACTGAAGGGAATAGACTTAGTAGATAAAGACAGGTTGTTCACCATCTCCAAGGTAGAAAGAATGAGAGGGCACTCTCTAAATTAAAAGGGGATAGATTCCGTACAAATGTAAGGAAGTTCTTCTTCACCCAGAGAGTGGTGGAAAACTGGAACGCTCTTCCGGAGGCTGTTATAGGGGAAAACACCCTCCAGGGATTCAAGACAAAGTTAGACAAGTTTCTGCTGAACTGGAATGTACGCAGGTAGGACTGGTCTTTGACCTAGGGGCTGCCATGGGAGCGGACTGCTGGGCACAATGGACCACTGTTCTGATACAGGAGCAGCAATTCTTATGTTCTTAAAAAGTGACTTGTGGCTCTGGGAGAGAAGGAGAAGCAGCCAGGTGTACAGGTGGTATTCTTGTCTATCCTCCCCGTTGAGGGAAAGGGCCAGGTCAGAGAAGCATACATCCTGACGATGAATGCGTGGCTACATGGATAGTGTCATCAAGATCTTTTTGGCTTCCTGGACCATGGGATGATCTTCCAAGGGCTGCTGATGGTATACATCTATCAAAGAAGGGAAGAAGTGTCTTCGCCAGCAGGCTGACTAATCTACTGAAGAAGGCTTTAAACTAGAAGTGATGGGGCAGGGTGATCAAAGTTCCCGAGTGAGTATAAGCCCTCAGGTAAGTAAATCACTACATACTTCTACATGGATGGGAAAAGGGGGCAATGTTTGGAAAGCAGGATATACTAATGCTCGAAGTATGGGAAACAAGATTCTGGATCTAGAAACTGTGATGGAAGAAGAGGAATTGGATATAGTGGCGATCACAAAGACATGGTTCATGGAGAACCATGACTAGGATGTAATCTGTTCAGGAAAGAAAAGGAGGGGGAGTAGCGTTATATGTTAAAGAACATATTAAAGCCACATAATTGCAGAATCTGCTGGGCAAGGAAAAGGCACTGTGGATCAATTTGGAAAGAGGGAATGGTAAATTTATTTAAATTGGTGTAATATACAGGCCTCCTTCATGGACGGAAGAAGAGGACAGATTTAATAGTAGAGTAGAAGTTTTACTAAATAGGTGATCTTAACATGCCAGATGTTGATTGGGGTAACCCTATTGTGTGATCTTCTAGAAGTAGGGAGATTCTGGATTCTCTTCAAGGAGACCATTCCAGCAGTTGGTAATGAAACCCTCGTGGGATGGGGTCATACTGGTGCCCAGCTTGGCGAAACTTTCAAGATGTCGTACAAGGCATCAACCATGCAATCCACTCTGGAGATGAGAAATCCAAATCACGAAGCACCACAGTGTCAGGATCATGACACAGCTTAGAATGACATGTCCGGGCCACAAAGGAGAAGGTCATCACTTTAACACTTGCCGCAGCCAAAGCAAATAGATGCTGAAGGATGAAATCCATGGTCCTGGACATCCTTCAGCCCCCCCCCCCCATCCCCCATCGCTGGGGAGAGATGTGCACTTGGTGATCTGCACCACTAAAGAATCCACCTTCAGGGAAATAAAGTGCTTGTTAAAGACATCTGCCATGGGATAAAGCTGTGCCATGGATTGAGCACATTTCAAAGAATCCACTGGATTATCCCAGAAATCAGTAAGAATCCAAACAATGTCAGGATTATCTGGAAAAGAGACTCTGGACACTCATGAAGGAACATTCAGCAGTGACTGGCTGCTCCGTCTGCAGCTTTAATTCCTGCTGGGATTCAGATATTAAATCCACAAGGTGCATGGTCTTAAACATAGTAACATAGTAGATGACGACAGATAACGACCCGAATGGTGCATCTAGTCTGCCCAACCTGATTCAATTTAAATTTTTTTTATTTTTCTTCTTAGCTATTTCTGGGCAAGAATCCAAAGCTCTACCCGGTACTGTGCTTGGGTTCCAACTGCTGAAGTCTCCATCAAAGCTCACTCCAGCCCACTTACACCCTCCTAGCCATTGAAGCCCTCCCCAGCCCATCCTCAACCAAAAGACCATATACAAACACATACTGTGCAAGTCTGCCCAGTACTGGCCTTAGTTCTTCAATATTTACTATTATTTTTTTTGATTCTAGATCCTCTGGTTCATCCCACACTTCTTTGAACTCCGTCACAGTTTTCCTCTCCACCACCTTTCTCGGGAACGCATTCCAGGCATCCACCACCCTCTCTGTAAAGAATTTCATAACATTGCTCTTGAATCTACCACCCCTCAACCTCAAATTATGTCCTCTGGTTTTACCATTTTCCTTTCTCTGGAAAAGATTTTGTTCTACGTTAATATCTTTCAAATATTTGAATGTCTGAATCATATCTCCCCTGTCCCTCTTTTCTTCTAGGGTATACATATTCAGGGCTTCCAGTCTCTCCTCATACGTCTTCTGAAGCAAACCTCCTATCATTTTTGTCGCCCTCCTCTGGACCGCTTCAAGCCTTTTTGTGTCCTTTGCCAGATACGGTCTCCAAATCTGAACACAATACTCCAAGTGGGGCCTCACCACCTTTTATTCTTCTACTGGTTACACCTCTCTTTATATAGTCCAGCATCCTTCTGGCGGTAGCCACCACCTTGTCACACTATTTTTTCGCCTTTAGATCTTTGGACACTATCACCGCAAGGTCTCTCTCCCCATCCGTGCATATCAGCCTTTCACCTCCCAACATATATGTCTCCTTCCGATTATTAATCCCCAAATGCATTATTCTGCATTTCTTTGCATTGAATTTTAGTTGCCAGGTATTAGACCATTCTTCTAGGACGTCACCGATGTGGCAGGTCGCAAGAGGCTGAAGCTCCGTTGGGGCTGCGGCGAAATTGAATGATTGTGCTGTGAATTTGGATTAAATTTCCCCTTCTTAATGCTCCTGTCGTGGTATGATATGGCAACTGCTACCTGTCGCAAATTACAGAACAGCGAAAGGCAAATCGGGTCCGGGAAACAATAAACAGCAGATTTCCCCAAGCGTATCCAAGATGGTGGCAGACCTGGCTGTACAGCATGGTGCGGGAGCGCAGGTATTGGAGGTGAAGGTCTCCGGATGAGCATGTGGCCCTCCAGAGCCCAGAGGGTTTGCGGAAATGCTGGCGAGCCTTTGGAAGAATATTTATACCAGTTTGGAGCAGGTGGAACCCAGTAAAGAGTTGGGCATTTATAGGAGGGGCTGGGAGACTGACTTACAAGTGCCTTTGCGGACCTGGGATATTTTGGCACAACTCAAGGGAGTTTTGCCAAAATAGTGCGGCCTTGCAGGAGTGCTACTATAGGGTGCTATATTGTGAGTATTTAACGCCTAACAATATTTTTTGTGGGGGTGCTCTCACTATAATGTGCCCTAAATGTGGGACAGGGGAAGGGACTCTTGGCCATATGTTTTGGAGGTGTAGCTTTATTCAGACGTACTGGGGGGACATCCTGCATTATATGCGTAATGTGCTATTTCTTACCCTGACTGGTACACCAGAACAATTGGTGTTGGATCTTCCTGAGGCCTTTGGGACGTTAGGTGGAGTGCGGCGACTTTTATGTCGGAAGCTCAGTCTGGTGGTCAGAAAAGGCATTATGAAATGCTGGACCTCTGATGCACCTCCTGGGTTTTGGCTTTGGCATGCAGGTGTGCATCAATTGACTTGTTGGAAAGCCAGGGATGTGAACGGGTCTAGGAAAGGAGGGCAGAGATTTTTGCAAACTAGGGACCCATATCTTCGGCAGTTACATCCCAAGGGTTGCAGTTTACTTCTGAACGACTTGTGAGTGGTGTGAGGAGGGGGGCAGTCATGATGGGTTGGGGGGGTTTGGATACTGGTGGGTGACCCGGGGGTGGAGTGGAATTGCGGATGCTGATTTCCGGGTGGTTTGTTCTCAGTCCCGAGAGGTAGCCTTTAGGATGGGAGATGTTTTTGGTTTTTTTGTTGGGGGTTTTTTGTTCACTGGATTAGAAACATAGAAAAATGACGGCAGATAAGGGCTATAGCCCATCAAGCCTGTCCACTCCACAGACCCACCCCCTAAGTCTGTTCTAGAGCCCCCGCTCCATTCACCCTCTCAGGGATCCCACATGGGCATCCCATTTACCCTTAAAATCTGGCATGCTGTTGGCCACGATCACCTGTATCGGAAGCTTGTTCCAATGTTTAACTACTCTTTCAGTGAAGAAATACTTTCTGGTGTCACCATGAAATTTCCCGCCCCTGAGTTTAAGCGGATGCCCTCTTGTGGCTGAGGGTCCCTGGAGTAGGAAAATATCTTCTTCCACTTCGATACGCCCGGTGATATATTTGAACGTCTCAATCATGTCTCCCCTCTCTCTGCGTTCCTCGAGAGAGTAGAGCCGCAATTTGTTCAGCCTCTCTTTCGTAAGAGAGATCCTTGAGCCCCGAGACCATCCTGGTAGCCATCCGCTGAACCGGCTCTGCTCTCAGCACATCTTTACGGTAATGTGGCCTCCAGAATTGCACACAGTATTCCAGATGTGGTCTCACCATGGTTCTGTACAACGGCATGATGACCTCAGGCTTCCGGCTGACAAAACTTCTGTGGATGCAACCCAACATTTGTCTTGCCTTAGATGAAGCCTTCTCCACTTGATTGGCAGCTTTCATGTCTGCACTGATATTCACTCCCAAATCTCGTTCTGTCACAGTCCTAGCTAAGGTCTCACCATTTAGGGTGTAGGTTCTGCACAGGTTTCTACTGCCGAGGTGCATGACCTTACGTTTCTTGGCGTTGAAGCCTAGCTGCCAGGTCGAAGACCAACGTTCCAACAAAAACAGGTCCCGTATCATACTATCGTGTAAATTAGAGCTGCTCACTACGTTACATAATTTGGCGTCGTTGGCAAATAGTGTTATTTTGCCTTGAAGCCCTTGAGTCAGGTCCCCTGTGAATAAGTTGAAAAGTAGAGAGCCCAAGACAGGTACTCCGCTTGTCACTTCTGACGTTTTAAAGAGGGTACCGTTAACCACCACTCTCTGAAGTCTTCCACTTAGCCAGTCCTTGACCCATGCAATTAGCATTTCTTCCAATCCCAACGATTTCATCTTGCTCAGCCTACGGTGAGGGACGCCATCGAATGCTTTACTGAAGTCTAGGTACACTACTGAAGTCTAGGTACACTACGTCCAGGAATTCTCCTGAGTCCAGCTTCCTTGTTACCCAGTCAAAGAAGCTGATGAGATTGGATTGGATTGGCAGGACCTACCCTTGGTGAATCCATGTTGACTGGGATCCCGTAGATTCTCCTCATCCAGGATCATGTCTATTTTTCGTTTGATTAGTGTTTCCATGAGTTTACACACTATTGATGTTAGACTCACCGGTCTGTAATTCGCAGCCTCCTCTCTGCAACCTTTTTTGTGTACAAATGGCTATATCTCCACAAATATTCCACAGGCGAAACTAAAACTTTACCAAAGTTCGTTTGAGACATGGTGGACTCTGCATATGAAGTTTCATCAAAATCCGTGATGGTCATGCAGGGCACTTTCCAAGAATCTGATCACTTGAGATGGAATGACCCTGTAAGTGGAACAACGTTAGCCGTTTTCCAGTCCATGGGTACTCTCCCCGTAGTGAGAGAGAGATTGAAGAGTGCAGATAGCGGTTCCGCCAGAACATCACACAACTCCCTGAGTACTCTGGGGCGTAGATTGTCCGGTCCCATGGCTTTATTCATCTGGAGTGTTGTCAGTTGTGGAGGGAGAGCTGCATATGAGGATGGGGGTACAGGGTTATACTGGGGGTTGTGGGGGCTGTTTCTTGAGCCTGTTCTCATAATGCTTGGGAATTATCAGAGCACAGATTCCCAGTTTGCTTTGGTTTTGGTGGATTTGAGGGTACGGGGCTAGCCTTTCCAAGTTCAAAAGTAGCTGGGGGACGGTTGGGGGGAGGGATGGGGGAGAGTATGGGGACTATGTTGATGTAATTTCTGTTTGTGTATTTGTTTTGTTATATTATTAGACCATTATTCTAACTTTTGTAGATCCTTTTTCATATTTTCCACTCCTCCTCGGTGTCTATTCTTGTTATCTTGTTATCATCAGCAAAAAGGCAAACCTTTCCTTCTAACCCTTCAGCAATGTCACTCACAAACATATTGAATAGGATTGGCCCCAACACCGATCCCTGAGGGACTCCTCTACTCACCTTTCCTTCCTCCGAGCGACTTCCATTAACCACCACCTTCTGGCGTCTGTCCATCAACTAGTTTCTAATCCAGTTCTCCACTTTGGGTCCTAATTTCAGCCCTTCAAGTTTGTTCAAGAGCCTCCTATGAGGAACCAGATCAAAGGCTTTGCTGAAATCTAGCATATGTCCTCGATCCAGCTCTCTGGTCACCCAATCAAAAAATCCAATAAGGTTCGTTTGTAAAGATTTGCCTTTAGTAAAGCCATGTTGCCTTGGATCCTGTAACCCATTAGATTCTAGGAAGTTCACTATCCTTTCTATCAGCAACAGTTCCATTATTTTTCCAACAACCGAAGTGAGGCTTCCCAGCCTGTAGTTTCTCGCTTCATCTCTGTGACCACTTTTGTGAATCCCCAGGAACCATTTCCATCTCCAGAGATTTGTTGAACGAGTCTTTAATAGGACTCGCCAGAACCTCCCTCAGTATCCTGGGATGGATCCCATCCAGTCCCATCACTTTGTCCACCTTCAGTTTTTCAAGTTCATACACATTTTCCTCCATGAACGGTGCAGAATCTACTCAATTTTCCTGTGTAATTTTGCCAATCTCAGTCCTTCTCCAGGATTTTCTTCTGTGAACACAGAACAGAAGTATTTGTTTGGCACATTTGCTTTTTCCTCATCACTCTCCACATATTGGTTCCTAGCATCTTTTAGTTTAGCAATTCCATTTTTCATCTTCCTCCTTTCACTGATATATCTGAAAAAAATTTTGTCTCCCTTTTTTACATTTTTAACCATTTGATCTTCCGCCTGCGCTTTCACCAGACGTATCTCTCTCTCTCTCTCAGTTTCACCCAGTACTCCTTTCTGTACTCATCTTCTTGGTTTTCTTTATATTTCAGGGACACCAACTCTTTTGCCTTTATTTTCTCTGCCACTAGTTTGGAGAACCATGTTGGTTTCCTTTTTCTCTTCTTTTTATATATTTTCTTCTCATAAAGTTCCGTAGCCATTTTTATAGCTCCTTTCAGTTTAGACCACTGTTTTTCCACTTCTCTTATGTCCTCCCCTAACAGCTCTTTCATCAGGTACTCTCTCATTTTATTAAAGTCCGTACGTTTGAAATCTAGGACTTTAAGTATCGTGTGGCCGCTCACCACTTTAGCTGTTATATCAAACCAAACTATTTGAGATCGCTACTTCCCAGGTGAGCACCCTCTCGTACATTAGATATACTCTCTCCATTTGTGAGGACCAGATCCAATATTGCTTTTTCCCTCATGGGTTCTGTCACCATTTTTCTAAGCAGAGCCTCTTGAAAGGCATCCACAATCTCCCTACTTCTTTCTGATTCTGCAGATGGAACTTTCCAGTCCGCATCCGGCAGCTTGAAATCTCCCAATAGCAGCACCTCCTCTTTCTTTCCAAACTTTTGGATACCCATAATGAGATCTTTATCAGTTTGCTGTGATTGAGTCGGAGGTCTGTAGACTATACCCACGTAGATAGAAGTTCCATCTTCTTATTTCAGAGCGATCCATATCACTTCTTTCTCTCCCCAAGTCCCTTGCATTTCAGTCACTTGGATATCGATGTTTATATTGTCACAATCCTAGCTCTAAAGCTCGGCTGGTGCCAAGCATGTCTTTGACTAAACCTAGCCCAGACATCCGAAGAGCTGATCATGGTGATAGGGTTGTGACAAAGAATAAGGAAAAACCTGTGTTCCCCTTTAAATCTCAGATGGCTGATCTCTGGGGAGTAGAAGACTATGGAGGTAATAGCCTGGAACAGCCACAGAAGCATTCTTCTCCCCCTGTTAACTCCCAGCTGCAGGAGCTAATTATAAGTCCTAAGAAAGCTAGGCAGAAGTTACAGGCTACCCCTCCCCCTCAGAGAACAGGGTGTGTCCGCCTCAACGCATTAGAGGCTGCTCTGAGGAGGAGACAGTTAGTTTACCCTGGGCCAGCCCAGGAAGGAGACTTCCAGGATTGCTCTCCTGAGTCTCACCCATATCAAGACATTGAGATGGTGGATCCAGCAACTGACCCTGTTGCCAACCAGCCAGCATTACCAGAACCTATGGACTGCCTGGAAACTGTCAGTATGCCTGAAGATATTACTATGGAGGAAAGTTAAGTTTCCAGGTTGGGTAGTTTGTTTGTATGCTCAAGTTAGCCACCATTGATGTTTTGTTTCTCAGTTACTGTTGTTCACCTGAGAGAAGAATGAGAGCAGTGCTGAACTGTTGGCTTGGGGCCTGAAGAAAAAAAAAAGAATTGGTTTTTTTTTGAAAAGCTTAAATGTTCTGAACTAGTTAAGGTTATATTTTGGTTCTTGAAGAGTGTGTGTGTGAGGAAGTAGTGTAATTGGGGAGAATCCACTTTCCATTCTTGGTTGGGATTGCGGGGCCATTTGTGGCAGTCTGTTTAACAGAGTTAAGTTGTGGATTCAGCTACTCCCCTCCCCCACCAACGTCTATTAAGTTGGCTGGGGCCAAGCCTATCTTAAATCGGGGCTTGGACACCACACTGTAAGGAAGCTATAGAAGCAGTATAATAGGTGGTAACTGCCCTCTTCCAAAGGGCAGCAGCATTCAGGACTGCTTACTTCCACTTACCTTAAATACCTGCATGAAGGTGAGAGCTGTGGCATATTATTTTTCAGCTCAAATTTTACTTTGTACCTTTTGCTTATTGTTTGGGGAAAGACTGAACTGAAGCCTATGCTAGGTTCAGCTCCACAATAAAGTGGGACTTGAAGGACCTTTAAAATGGACTCTTTTGAATCTTTTGTCCTTTTATATTGAACTGTGAGACCAGCAGGACTTCCAGTGTTACTGGAAGCACGTCGGAGGTGGGCTATCTTGTGCGCTGACCGGAGCCAACATATCCACAGGCAACGGCTTCGCCACAATTGGTATCAGGAGTGGGATATAGCGCCTCCTGCTGGACATTTGAGGAACTTTGGAAAAAAAAAAAATCTTGGTTTTTTTGGGGGGTTTTTTTGGCTTGTTATTTTAGTTTGTTTCTTTAGTTCCTGCCCGGGAGCAGCCGGTTCCAGACTCTTCGGTCCGTGGTGGCTGGGGGGAAGTGAAGTCTTCTCATGAAGGAGAATATCCTGGCAGCTGAGCGGAGGCAACGTGGTGATGTTACCGGAAGAGTCTGCCCCTACCTGCGAGGAGCCGGTGTTAGCAGGCCACAGGAAGGAATACAACCGGGATTGAGAGGACAAAAACGCGGACAAGCGACTGGAGGCCAAGGAGGCCTACAAACCAAGGCACAGACTCACCAATCGCTCTGGTAAGAGTACCTCAGCAAAGGGGGTTGGTGAGGGAATTAGAGGTGCTAATGTAAAGTACCGCACTTGGAGTATTTTTCTTTTTGCTTCTGTTCTAGGCACAAAGGCAGGATGGATCAGCAGCAGCTGATGGCTTTCCTATCCGCTGAGAGACAGAAGCAGAGCGAAGACCTGCAGGCTGTACTAAAGACTAATCAGGACTTGTGGTACCGGTCGCAGGAGCTGTCGAGGAGACAGCATGACGAGATGGTATTGGCGATGGGGGAGCAAACTAAGGTACTGTCTCAACTTTTACAGAGACCCTCGCCAGCCACAGGCAGTGAGCCAGGACTGAGTGTGGTTCAACAAACAGCAGGAGCAGCTAACCCCCTTGCGATGTTAAATCTGTGCAAGATAACACCGGCAGATGCGCCGGCTGAATTTTTATCTGCCTTTGAGAGGGTAGCTACTGCTGCTGGTTGGCCTCAGGGTCAGTGGGCTGTTAGGCTTCTTCCCTGCCTTGCAGGAGAAACACTATCAGCTTTCCAAACCTTAAGCCCTGAGTTAGCCAATGACTACCAGGCCGTTAAAGTCCATATTTTGGAGTACCTGGGCTATACTTCTGAGCATTATCGGCAAAGATTTAGATCTACCATAATGCAAAAGAAGGAGAGACCCAAGGCCCTAGTACAGAAACTGTCCAAACTGGCTGAAAGGTGGCTATATCCTTGGCTAGGAGACCCCAGGGCCTTAGTTCTTGAAATTATTAGAGAACAGTTCCTGGAATCAGCCCCTAAAAATTTGAGGGGTTGGGTCAGGAGACAAGGATGTAAAACCCTGGCCCAGACTCTAGAGGTTGCTGAGGCGTTTTTAGATGCCCAAGGCGCGTCTGAAGCGGAGCAAGCAGCCTCTACGCAGAGTCTGGCAAAGGGGAGGACTTACCGGATACAGGACCAACTTCACAAAACCTCAGGATATACCAAGCCGAAAGAAACTCTTGTACAGCAAGGGACCCCCCGATGTTTTCGGTGTGGGCAACTAGGGCATATCCAAAGGTTTTGTGACGACAAAAGGGACTTAATGGTAACTCAAGGGGACCCCACTTCGATTCCGGAGGCCTATCGGGTGTTAGTCTCGGTGGCAGGAAAGGAAGTATTGGCCTTGGTAGACACAGGGGCCGATCAATCCATGATGTCCACCCAGTGCTTTCAGCAGCTATTCTCGGCGGAGGGGTGGCGCGAAAGGAAAGACACAGTCACTATTAAGTGTGTTCATGGGGATAGGGCGCAGTACCCCCTGCGGTCTACGACTATTCTGAAGGGAAATAAAGTATATAGGGTAAAGATTGCCATTGTACCGGGCGCTCCCTATGACCTTATACTGGGAAGAGATTGGAAAGGCTTAGAAGAATGCCTCAAGCCCAAGCAGGGACTGGTAGGGACTCGCTCTCAAGGTCTGGTAGTCCCGCCTGAGGAAGGGGAGCTGGGAACAATATTTCCCTTCGAGGACGGAGTGGTAGAAAAAAGCTCCCGAGCTCCGAAACCCCATTCTCGGGCTCAAAACCAGAGACTAAAACGGCAGAGAAGCCAAGCAATGAAGCAGGTTAGGGTGGCTAAGGAAATTCCCTGGCTTCCTAAAGAGGTGATAAAGCTATTCCCCACCTTCCCGGACGAACAGAAAGCTGATGCGTCCTTGTTAGAACTTTGGAGACAGGCCTCAGTACCCACTAATAGTCCAAGTTACTTCAAAGTAAAGCAAGGATTATTATATAGGTGTTTCTCAGGGAAAGACCCCCATGCTAACACAGAGCAACTAGTGATTCCCCGAGGGTTTAGGAGAATAGTCCTACAGACAGCGCATGACTATCCTATGTCAGGGCATAAAGGAGGGAAAGCTACGGAGATTCAAGTGTCTCGTAGGTTCTTTTGGCCAGGAGTCGTACAGGATGTTGCAGATTTCTGTAAGTCCTGTCCTACTTGCCAAAAGCTCTCGTTAAGCAGGCTGGCTAGGGCACCGCTTATACCCATCCCTAAGGTGGGTGAGCCATTGTCCCGATTAGCGATGGATATAGTGGGTCCATTGGAAAGGACTCCCCGGGGGTATAACTTTATCCTGGTAATTGTTGATGTAGCTACCAGATACCCTTGGGCCTTCCCTGTGAGGAAAACTACTTCAACGGCCCTTATGAAAGAGCTAATGGGACTTTTCTGTATGGTGGGTTTCCCTCGTGAGGTCCTGACAGATCAGGGAAGTAATTTCCTTTCGAAGGACATGGAAAAGTTCTGGCAGGATTTTGGAATCCGGCACCTGAAAACTTCAGCATACCACCCTCAGGCCAACGGGTTGGTTGAACGTTTTAATTAGACGCTAAAACAAATGCTGAAGAAAGTGGGGATTCAGGACAAGAAGGATTGGGACTTATACATTCCTTTAGTTTTATTTGCAGCACGAGAAAAGGTCCAGGACTCCTTAGGAGTGAGTCCCTTTGCGATGCTGTTCGGTAGGGTTCCCCGAGGAATACTGGACATAATCAAGGAACACTGGGGGTCCCAGGAGGGTGAAGAGACCAACGTAATATCATATTTGGCCCAATTAAGGAAAAGATTAAGTCAAGTGGCCCAGTTAGGGAAACATAATTTGGAATGGAGCCAGGAAAAACAGAAACGTTATTATGACAGGAGATCCAAAGAGCGTCACTTAAAGGTGGGAGACAGGGTGCTCATATTAGTGCCCTCGGATCCACATAAGTTCCTGGCGGAGTGGAAGGGGCCAGCCACCATCATAAAAAAAATAAATCAGGTAGACTACCAAGTTAAAGATGGGAAAAACCGGATACAAACTTATCACGTCAACTTGCTTAAACCATGGCGTGACAGGGAGACATTAGCTCTAATGGCAGAGCAGAAACCAGACGATGACTTGGGCCCACAAATAGCAGATATGGACCGAGTCGAAGGGGTCAATATAGGGACAGAACTGTCCAGCGAACAGGCAGGACAGTTACAGTCCCTGGTGGAGGGATTCGAAGATGTATTTTCTCCAATACCGGGCCGTACTGAGGTGGTCACTCATGAGATTGTGACTATCCCAGGGAAAGTGGTAAGGGTGAAACCTTATAGGCTTACAGAAGGAAAAAAGAAATTGATACAGGATCTGGTGGAGGAGATGCTGGCACTAGGGGTGATTGAACCATCCCAGAGCCCCTGGTGTAGCCCTGTGGTTATTGTTCCTAAAGCAGATGGCACTCCCAGATTCTGTATCGATTTCCGTCAACTGAATGAGGTCTCGCAGTTTGACGCCTTCCCGATGCCCCGGGTAGATGATCTATTGGACAGGCTGGGACAGGCTCAATTCCTCTCAACGTTGGATTAAAGAAGGGTTACTGGCAAATTCCCCTAGCTCCCAGTGCGAGGCCAAAGACTGCCTTTAGCACACCTTATGGGTTATACCAATTTAAACGAATGCCCTTCGGACTGCATGGTGCTGCTGCTACTTGTTAAAGAGGAATTACTGAAGTACTACGGGAGCACCATAGGTATGCAGAGGCCTACTTGGACGACATAGTAGTATTCTCCACCGACTGGGCACAGCACCTGCAGCACGTAAGGGCAGTTCTGCAGTCTTTAAGGAAAGCGGGTTTCACGATCAATCCCAAGAAGTGCTATTTGGGGCAGAAGGAGGTGAAGTACCTGGGGTACGTGGTGGGGAGAGGGCAGGTCAGACCCCTCATTGATAAAGTGAGTTGTGTGAAGGAATATCCTTTACCCAAATCAAAAAAACAATTGAGAGGTTTCCTGGGTCTACTCGGGTACTATAGGCGATTTATTCCGGCGTTCTCCACAAGGGCTGCAGTCTTGACGGACATGCTAAAAAAGAACAGGCCTGACAACCTTCTGTGGGAAGATAAGGGGAGGCAAGCGGTGGAAGACCTTAAGGAAGCCTTATGCACGAACCCGGTTCTGACATCCATTGATCTAGCGAAGCCCCTAGTCTTGCAGATGGATGCATCAGGAACTGGGTTGGGGGCTATTCTGAGTCAGGAGGTTCAGGGGATGGAACACCCAGTGTTGTTCCTCAGCCGTAAACTATTCCCCAATGAGAGGAACTATGCTACGGTCGAGTTAGAGTGCCTAGCGGCCAAATGGGCGATGCAGACACTAGAACATTATCTGCAGGAGCGGGAATTTACCCTGGTAACAGATCATGCAGCGCTTAAATGGCTCAATACCATGAGGAATAACAATGCCCGTCTAACCCGTTGGTATTTGGCCCTGCAGACATTCAGGTTCAATGTGGTACATCGCCCAGGCAAACTAAGCACCAATGTAGACACATTATCTAGGATGCAGGATGAGAGCCCCACATCCCGGGAAGGCAGGGACGATCAACCCTTAAAGGTGAGGGTATGTCACAATCCTAGCTCTAAAGCTCGGCTGGTGCCAAGCATGTCTTTGACTAAACCTAGCCCAGACATCCGAAGAGCTGATCATGGTGATAGGGTTGTGACAAAGAATAAGGAAAAACCTCTTCCCTCACAATCAAGTTTGTCTAGTCTATGTTGTAATATACACTATTTATACCTCTAAATGTAGAATATATTAACTCCCCTTCCTTATTTTTATTTATGTTTTTATTGTAATGTACACCGGCCAGATATTTATTTGATGGTCGGTATATTAAAACTTAATAAACTTGAAACTTGAAACTTGTTCCCCTTTAAATCTCAGATGGCTGATCTCTGGGGAGTAGAAGACTATGGAGGTAATAGCCTGGAACAGCCACAGAAGCATTCTTCTCCCCCTGTTAACTCCCAGCTGCAGGAGCTAATTATAAGTCCTAAGAAAGCTAGGCAGAAGTTACAGGCTACCCCTCCCCCTCAGAGAACAGGGCGTGTCCGCCTCAACGCATTAGAGGCTGCTCTGAGGAGGAGACAGTTAGTTTACCCTGGGCCAGCCCAGGAAGGAGACTTCCAGGATTGCTCTCCTGAGTCTCACCCATATCAAGACATTGAGATGGTGGATCCAGCAACTGACCCTGTTGCCAACCAGCCAGCATTACCAGAACCTATGGACTGCCTGGAAACTGTCAGTATGCCTGAAGATATTACGATGGAGGAAAGTTAAGTTTCCAGGTTGGGTAGTTTGTTTGTATGCTCAAGTTAGCCACCATTGATGTTTTGTTTCTCAGTTACTGTTGTTCACCTGAGAGAAGAATGAGAGCAGTGCTGAACTGTTGGCTTGGGACCTGAAGAAAAAAAAAGAATTGGTTTTTTTTTGAAAAGCTTAAATGTTCTGAACTAGTTAAGGTTATATTTTGGTTCTTGAAGAGTGTGTGTGTGAGGAAGTAGTGTAATTGGGGAGAATCCACTTTCCATTCTTGGTTGGGATTGCGGGGCCATTTGTGGCAGTCTGTTTAACAGAGTTAAGTTGTGGATTCAGCTACTCCCCTCCCCCACCAACGTCTATTAAGTTGGCTGGGGCCAAGCCTATCTTAAATCGGGGCTTGGACACCACACTGTAAGGAAGCTATAGAAGCAGTATAATAGGTGGTAACTGCCCTCTTCCAAAGGGCAGCAGCATTCAGGACTGCTTACTTCCACTTACCTTAAATACCTGCATGAAGGTGAGAGCTGTGGCATATTATTTTTCAGCTCAAATTTTACTTTGTACCTTTTGCTTATTGTTTGGGGAAAGACTGAACTGAAGCCTATGCTAGGTTCAGCTCCACAATAAAGTGGGACTTGAAGGACCTTTAAAATTGACTCTTTTGAATCTTTTGTCCTTTTATATTGAACTGTGAGACCAGCAGGACTTCCAGCGTTACTGGAAGCACGTCGGAGGTGGGCTATCTTGTGCGCTGACCGGAGCCAACATATCCACAGGCAACGGCTTCGCCACAATATAGAGAGCTACTCCTTCACCTTTTTGACCATCTCTGTCCTTTCTTAAAAAGATTATATCCAGGTCTCCCTCTAACATCAGGGTTTGCAGATCATGAACTTTGTTGCTTAGACTGCGAACATTTGTGGTCATCGCTTTCCAGCTATTTTTCAGTGGTAATCTTTTTTGTATAGTTTTTTGTTTTGTTTCCCTTCCCGTTGCAATGCTAAGAAGTGAGTTGCTAATATTGTTTGTGTTGCAATCTTTACAACATTCACATCATGTCTTTTGCTGGGGTGATCTCTATAATTGTCCTATAGTCAGTCAGGGTCTTAGGCCCCTCCCCGGTGTATCCCAATATGCACAGAGAAGGGGAAGGCCCACCATTCAATGGAGGGGGGCCTGCTGGCTGGAGGGAGTATAGATCCCTGCAGCTGGCCAACTCAATAAGGTAGTTGGGGAGTCCGGGTGGGCTTGGGGGTGGGGGTGTTTCCGGCAGGAGGGACTGGGGGGTTTCAATGTCTCGTGGGATGGTTGTTCCAGCAGGAGGGACTAGGCATTCCTCCTGCTGTGGGATGTCTTGGAGTGGTGGTGGCAGGAGGAATTGGGCATTTTTGCTTTCGTGGACATTCAGGGGTGGGGGGGGGGGCGATTTCAGGGGTTCCAGCAGAAGGGACTGGGCATCCCTTCTGCTGGTAGTCTTCACAGGGGGGACAGGTTCTTTGCTACTAAACTGATCATGGCAGGGAGATTCCCTTGCCTCAATCAGCTCAGCAGCAGCAGTGTGACATGGACACTGGTTAGAAAATCGTGATGTTAGCCGGGCTTAGGGGGGGGGGGGGTCTGTCCATGAGGACAGACATGATTCTATATAGGACACCCATGTGCGATTCTCAAAAACCACTTAGGTGGCTTCTGAGACTGGGCATTCTATACAGAATCTGGCCTAAAGTGTTTTACATATTACAGTATATACAGGTACTTATTTTATATCTTGGATAAGTGTGTGTGTGTGTGGGGGGGGGGGGGGTTAATTGACTTGCCACAGTCACAGGAGGGAATCCTACTGATTAGCTCACTGTCAGTTTTACATTTTTCTGTATATACAGATATATTTACCGACTATGTTATCATACATTATGCCTATTCTGATTCCTGTATGAACATATAACTTTCATATGACAAATATAACATAAATCATTTATTTACTCAATAACTACACAAACTTGCAACATAAGGAGCTTGGTTTTAGAGTACTAATTAAGGTGTAGAAGGGAGTTGGCTGGGAGAGGCATGTCTCAGGAATGCAAGGAGTTTCTGCTTTATTCAATTGTTCCAATGCTTTTCTCTGCAAAAGCTCAGGTAGGCTGCATGATATGTTTTGTGCTGCCAGTCAAAAACATGTAATGTTACGAATCCAATAACTGAATTATAGCCAGAGGAAGACTAATATAATATTAAAGCAACTGATAAAAAGAAAAGCTATGAGCCTTCGTAGAAAAGAGAAGTGGCACTTCTGTTTCTACTAGACCAGTGGTCTCAAACTCAAACCCTTTGCAAGGCCACATTTTGGATTTGTAGGTACTTGGAGGGCCTTAGAAAAAATAGTTAACGTCTTATTAAAGAAATGACAATTTTGCATGAGGTTATAGTTTAAATCTTTCCTTTTGGCTATCTTAATAATAATATTGTAATTTATAGCTAAAGAGACATATGATCAAGAAACTGTTTTATTTTACTTTTGTGATTATGATAAACGTACCAAAGGCCTCCAAATAGTCCCTGTGGCCGAATGTGGCCCCCGGGCCATGAGTTTGAGACCACTGTACTAGACCTATGGTACAGAAAGTAGTACACAGTAATACAGTAAATGGCAGCATATTCCATCCAGTTTGTAAAACAGACAGGCCAGAACCTTGCCTGCCACTCTGTGCGAGCCCCAGTCACCCAGTGAAAAAGGCAATATTGGTAATTACAAATGGAGACAATATTTTTTTAAAGTCGATAAAAGGAAATTTTAATAAATTTCAGGAGGTTTGGGGTCCATTAATAGAATATTGTGATGAGTAGATATCATTTTTCCCATATTGGTACAATTGTAAAGTGAGGGGGGGAGGGATTTCGGATCTGTTATTAAACATTTAGGCAAACAGAAAAGATTATATAATATGTTATATATGTAATCACATTTGAAATAGTGGGGATGGGGGTGGGTTTAAATATAGCTAACAATAACACTAAAATTCAACCCTTCCATATCCCCCCTTACCCACAAATTTCACAAAGCATTCACCCTCAATTCAGATCACTTGCCATGCTGTAAGGCAGTCAGCTTATACATATTCTGCCACTCCTGTAGCTTCTGTACCACCATTGACCATGTATTGGGTCGGTTCCACCTGGCCGCAATCACAGGTCTGGCAGCAGTGAGAGCCAGCTTACAAAAACTAGACTCCCCCTGCTCCAGATCGAGCCCATGCCAATATAGCACTGTATGTTTCCAAGAGACAGGCATGTCTTTACACAATATCCTTGATAGCTCCTGAATTACAGAACCCCCAAACCCCTGTACCTTAACACACTCCCATCCAGTAGCGTACCAAGGGGGGAGGGCAGGGAGGGAGGCGGTCCGCCCCGGGTGCAAGCCCTGAGGGGGTGCTCCCGGCCTTGGCGTTCAGTCCCCCCCCGAAGGACCGCTCGCCCCCCTGGCCTCCCCACACCACCTACGAAGACATGGTTTTCTGTTAGGATTGACGGTGTAGGATTGATCTGTACTAGTCTGGCTTGTTTAGTTTTACAATGGGTGTATTGCTGTAGTACTGCTCACTGCAGCATGTAAGATGCTGCCTTTTCCTAGGTACTTATATATGAGGGCATGTGAAATGGATTTAGGGCACCCGCGCTCTCCCTTGAGCAATGAGAAAAATATAGCGGGAGGTCTCCTCACTGAAGCTTGTAGCATTTCTGGTGGAAAATGGGTATAAAATACTTATGAGATGGTATTATACCCCGGTGCTTCCAGCACGGATGGGAAATGGGGGAAGGGGGGTAACAGACATTGTTGGAGAGGTTGTTGGGAAGTGAGGATCTATTTGCATATGTGGTGGGAGCAGTGGCGTACCTGGGGTATGTGTCACCCAGGGCCCATCATTTTTTGACACACCCACCCATGTAAAAAAATATTTTTTGTAATAACCATGAAAAATAAATGGTCATAATAGAAACAGGCACTGAAAATTTTCTTTTATTGAACCTCATATATGTAACCATTATTCCAAACATAACATAAATTATGTCTGAATTGTCATGACATCAGAAATACATATGGAGTAGTTGCAGGTGATGCTTGGGACAGTTCTGATTGTGTTAGTTCGGTTTTATGTGTTTTTTGAATAGAAGGGTTTTTATTTCTTTTTTGAAGGTTTTGTAGTTTGTGGTCGAGGTCAATAGGTTGTAGAGTTGGGGGTCGAGTGTTAGGAGGTTGTCGAACAGTTTTTTTTCTTTTGACGATTTTGGATGGAAGGTGTGTGAATGGTGCGTGAGTTCTCCTATGTCTGGTTGAGGTGGATTTAATTATTTAACTGAAGAACTTAGTAACCTCCCCCCCCCCATTCCACACACATTAATTCTCTTCCATTTTTGTTCCCATTCTAAAAAACACTGATAAGTTCTCAGAAAAAAAAATACATTAAAATAAGAAGTGAAAACAAAGGCCCCTACAGATGAGAACATAACATAAGAATAGCCTAACTGGGTCAGACCAATGGTCCATTATGCCCAGTAGCCCATTCTCATGGTAACCAATCCAGGTCACTAGTACCTGGTCAAAACCCAAAGAGTAGCAACATTCCATGCTACCCATTTAGGGCAAGCAGACACTTCTCCCATGTCTTAATAACAGACTTTGGACTTTTCCTCCTGGAATTTGTCCAAACCTTTCTTAAAATCAGCAACACTATCTACTTTTACCATAACTTCTGGCCACTTCATTTTTAAGTTTAGATCTTTCCTTCCAAACAGAGACCTTGCTAGATGTCAAATACAGAAAGAACAAGGTAACTTCACAAGGACTTAGCTGTGCAGGAAATGTGAATCTCCTCATACACCTACCATATAGTGCAAAAATGTGCAAAGGTCGGGTTTTTTCTTTCGATCACTACATAGCCTAATGCCACACAAGCAGCACTGTTTCAAACATATTCTGAAGGTCAATGCTAAGGTTAACAAAGTTTCCTTCCTTGGACCACAAGGAAATACTGACAAACCACTAGAAGAGATCCCAAAACAACTACCCAGGCACAACACCCAAAGACCCACTCAGTATGTGAACCAGTTGAGTGGAGTGGATTAACTGGGGGGTGGAAATGGGCCCGGAGTTTGCTCAGCAGAATTTCCCAGACCACCTCTTCCTCTCTACACATTGACACGCTGCCGCCACCACCACCACCATTAGGAACACCTCACCGGGTAGGCCAGCAATGCTTATAAACTTTATAAAACACATTATTATATTTTCTTATAAAGCACATATTTTAACTGAACTCTCTGACATCCTCAGCCTTGCCATTCACAAAAATAGAAAGAAGAAAAGTTCCCGTTTCCTGCTGTCTCATGTCCCCGGCCTATACAATATTTTTCTTCTGCAGACCCTTTAAAAGTCTGACCAAATCCTCGTTTCACTTGCATTATAAAGTACTGAGGATGCCATCTCTCCCCAATCCCAGGTCCTAAAGTCTAAGACAGTAGCGCAAACTAGGGCTGCCCGATTCAAGAAAAAAAAAAAAATTTTGATTCGATTCAGCCTATTGAATTGGTTTTTCGATTCAACTTTCCTGCCCAATTGGGTGTTTTTTTGTTGTTTTTTTTCAAACATCCTGGTGGGTTTATTTTATAGCTTTTTCACCTCCCTTTGGCTTCTCCTAACCACACTGACGCTGTGGTGTAAGTAAAATAAAGAAACAAAAAGGACTTTTCCTCTCTCTGTTAAATCCTAGCTCACGTTTGCGGTCTAACACCAGCTCTGGCAGGATACACATTTCAAATCTGACATATTGTAATCACAAAACAGAAAATAAAATTAGTTTTTCTATCTTTTGTTGTCTGGTTATTTTTCAAATCTTGTTGGTCCAAGGCTCTGGTTGTCTTCTGTTAACTTGCTTGCCAGGGTCTCCTTCCTTTTTTCTGCATGCTAACCATCCATCTGCCATCTCTGTCCTCCCCGTTTCCCTTCCCTCCCCAGGAGGTCTGGCATCTTTCCTTTTTTTCGTCTCTCTCCACAGATCTACATTTTCTCAACTACCCTTTCATCCAGCATCTCTCCCTCCTTCCCCACCACCCCAGGGCCCACTATCTCTCCCTTTCTTTTCCCAACTACCCTCCTATCCAGTATTTCTATCCCCCCTTCACACCATCCCTTGTGTCCAACTTCCCTCCCTTTCTGTTCCTTCCCTCTCAAAAACCATGGTCCATCATCTCTCTCCCTCTTCTCTATTTTCAGACCCATTATTTCTTCCCACCCAAAGTCCGGCATATGCGCGTCTCTTTGAACCCCCCATTCCTCTGTGTATTTCTACACCAGGGTCCCCCTCCCTGAAGGCCTGTCCCCCCTTAAAGGTCTGCATCCCACCCCTGAAGGCCTGCCAGCCTGATCCCCTTGAAGGCCTATCCCCCCCTTGAAGGCCTGCACCCCCGAAGGCTTGTCCCCCCTCCATGAAGGCCTGTCTGTTCCCACCCCTTGAAGGCCTGTCCCTCCCTTGAAAGCCTGCCTGCCTGTCCCCCCCCCCTTTGAAGGCCTGTCCCTCCCTTGAAAGCCTGCCTGCCTGTCCCCCCCCTTGAAGGCCTGTCCCCCCTTTGAAGGCCTGCCTGCCTGTCCCCCCCCCTTGAAGGCCTGCCTGCTTGTCACCCCCCCCTCCCCCTTGAAGGCCTGCCGGCCGCCTTGCCTGCCTGCCTGCCCGCACGCCCGCCCCACAGAACACAGAACACACCTTCGCCTAGTATGGAATGTCATCACAAACTAACCCCTCCCCCTTTTATAAAACTGTAGTGTGGATTTTAGCCACGGTGGTAACAGCTCTGACGCTCATAGAATTCTGAGCATCAGAGCTGCTACCACCACAGCCGGCGCTAAAAAACACTCTACAGTTTTGTGAAAGGGGAATAAAATAAAAATATGTAGAACCACCAAGAAGCTGGACTCTGCATACAATGCAATACCACAGAAACAGTGATGCATCTCCCCTAAAATAAATAAATAAATAGAAAATAAATAAAAAATAAATAATAAATAAATAAATAGAAAACTTTTTTTTTACCTTGTCTTCTCTGGTTTCTGCTTTCCTCATCCTCTTGTTACTCTCTTCCTTCTATCCACTGTCTGTCATCTCTCTGCCCCTATATGGCATCTTCTCTCCTTCTATGCCCCTTCCAGAAACTGTATGCCTCCCCTTTCCATCTCTTTCACCCCCATTGGTCTGGTATCTGTCTCCTCTCCTTCCCCCCTGCTCTGGCATATCTTTCTCCGCTCCCTTCCTCCTGTTTTTCCCTGGTCTTCCTTCTCAATTTATTTTCTGCCTCTGTCTAAATTCTTTTTTACTATTCAGTCCTCAATTTCCCTCTTTCACTGTGTCTACCTATAGCTTGCCAACTCTTTCCCTCACCCTTTCCAGTAACTAACTCTATCCTCTTCCCTCAATCCTGCATGTGCCCTTTTTTTTCTTTCTCCTCCCCACTTCCTTCCAGCATCTGCTCCCCCTTTCCCGCACACTTCCATTCAGCAGCTGTCCCTCCTCTCCCCCACACTTCCATTCAGTGTTTGTTTCCCTCTCTCTACCCCTTCCATCTACTGTTCACCCTCTATCTCGCCCCTTCCATTCACTGCCCTCTGTGCTCTTTCCATCCAGTTTCCACCCTCTCTCTCTCTCTCTCTCTTCCATATGGCATTTTCCCTCCTTCCATAAACTATCTATCCTGTGCCCCTTCTCTCCTTTGTACATGATTGATTTCAACTCTGTCACCTCTCCATTTTTCTCTCTCTGTCAGCACCCCCTGGCATCTCTCTTTTCTTTCTTTCCCACCCCAGGGTCTGGCATCATCCTTTCCATGATTCCCGGCATCTCTCTCTTTCCTTTTCTTCCATCTCCTCCTCCATGCTCTGACATCTCCTCCTTCCTTTCCCCCTTCCTTTTCCCTTGGTCTGGCATTCCTTCCTCCTTCCCTCTATGCCCTGGCGTCTCTTCTTCCCTCCAAGCCCTGGCATCTCCTTTCATTCCCTCCAGTTGGGTACAGCAACTCTCTCCCCCTCTGCTCCCTTTCCTCCTTCGGTCACCCAAGGCCTGGTGTCCTGAACTTCATCGGGCAGCAGCAGCATTCACAATTCACTGCTGTTGCTGGCTTCAGGCCTTCCTCTCTGTTCGGTCCTGTCTTGATGAAAACAGGAAGTAGGCAGGACCCGGCAGAGAGGAAGGCCTGAAGCCGGCAAAAGCAATGAATTGTAAACGCTGCTGCTGCCTGAAGAAGGTAATTGCGCCAGGCCTTGGAGCACCGAGGCAGACCGCTTCTCCTCCCTCCCAGCCGAACCCCCACTGACCCTCCTATCTCTCCCCCCAAGTGAACCCTTCCGGCCCTCCCAGCGAGATGACCGAGCAGCAAACCTCCCTCCAGTAGCATCGGCAGCCGCAGTGCTAAACAGGCTGCTTCACGGCTTTCTCCTGCTGGTGAAGCGTCACTGATGACGTCATCAGTGACACTTCACCGGCAGGATAAAGTCGCGAAGCAGCCTGTTTAGCGCTGCAGCTGCCAACGCTACTGGAGGGAGGTTTGCTGCTCGGTCATCTCGCTGGTCACCTTAAGTAAGGAGGGAGGGAGCGGTATAGGGACCGGGCCGGCTGTGCACCCCCCTAAGGCTGCACCTGGGGCAGACCTTCCCCCCCCCCCTTGGTACGCCACTCACAAATTCATGAAATACGTAGATAGGTCTTTAGGTCTTTTTTGAAATATTTAAAATTAAATTGCTGGTTAATATTAGTTGGTAATGCTTTCCACAGTTTGCTGCTTGATATTCCCATCTGGAGTTAAAAGTTCTATTGTATCTAATGTTTCTAATGACTGGATACGATAAGTATAATTGTTTCTTAGGTTTAAAGATGGATTATTAGAAAATTTTACACGATGTGGCATATAATGAGAAGTTTCCCAAAACCGTATTTTAAATAGAATACAAAAGAATTTATAAAGTATTCTCCCTTCTATAGGTAGCCAGTGTAATAATACATAATAATAAATAATGTTGGACCTGTAAGTAGGGAAATAAATCCTGAGGAAACAACTCATATTTAGTCTGAAGTTCATGGAAAGGCCACATTCTCCCCAATGCCACATCATACAATTGTCCTGCCACACCAAACCCTTTAACTCCAAAGAAACAAACACTGAGCAAACACTGGATTAAATCTCAAGGGAGCAAACCAAGAGTATTATCTGGCCTCTAATGAAGACCCCTGTACTGCCCTCCAAACCCATGTTGTCTCCATATCATCTGAATCTCTGTTAAACCCATGGCAAATGCATCATGGAAGTTCATGGAAAGGCCACATTCTCCCCAATGCCACATCATACAATTGTCCTGCCACACCAAACCCTTTAACTCCAAAGAAACAAACACTGAGCAAACACTGGATTAAATCTCAAGGGAGCAAACCAAGAGTATTATCTGGCCTCTAATGAAGACCCCTGTACTGCCCTCCAAACCCATGTTGTCTCCATATCATCTGAATCTCTGTTAAACCCATGGCAAATGCATCAAATAAGTCTTTTCCACTATCGATTGCCCTATTTCCACCCACTTCTTTGACTCTTGAGCCTGCCATTTACTGAGGGCTCTTAACTGAGAGGCCTGGTAATACTTTACCAAATTGGGCACCGCTAATCCTCCCAAATAAAGAACTCATATCCCTACCCTGGGGCACCTACCAGCCCAAATGAATCACAAAATTCTACTCTGTAAGCCTTTTAGCATAGACCGGTTCACCCAGATCAGAAGAACCTGGAACAAAAACAACAGTTATAGCAAAATCATCATTTTTACCTCTTCAATATGGCCTAACCGTGAAAAATATATCCCCTCCCATTGGTCCAAGTATTTCCTAATGCGATGAAATAACGGGGGATAATTGAGATCATATAAATTTATACCCGGGAGTTCAAAATGGACTCCCAAATAATGCAGGGAAGAGCATACCCACCTAAATGAAAAGAGCTGTTGCAAAGCTACACTACATCTGCCGACAAGTTCACATTGAGCAGTTCAGACTTCCCCAAATTAACCCGAAATCCCAAAACTTCACTATATTCATCCAATTCAGCCATTACTACCATCAAAGATCTTTCAAGAGCCTGTAGGGTAAAAAGCTAGTCATATGCAAAGAGACTTACCTCCTAATTCCCACCTAATAACTGAACTCCCATTATTTGGGGATTGCTATGCAATCGCTGAGCCAAAAGTTCAATCACCAACACAAACAATAGGGGCGACAGCGGGCATCCCTGGCGTATCCCCCAAGATAATAAAAAAATCCTAGAATAGCTACCATTGACCTTTATACATCCCACCGGGTTAGTGTAAAGAATCTGAAACCACTCACACATCCGACGTCCCACCCCAATAAACTCCAAGACCTAAAGGGCCAGGACACCCGATTGAAGTCCTTTTCAGCATCAATTGACAAAAATACTGTCTCCTGTTACAATCACCGGGCCTTCTCCATTAAAATATATTCCCTTCAAATATTGTCGCCCACCTGCCGGCCCACAACAAAGCCAGATTGATCCAGGTGCACAAGACAAGGAACCCAACTCATCAAGCGATCTGCCAATACTCTCGTAAAAATCTTAGTATCTACTCCCAACAGTGAAATCAGATGGTAGGTGACACAATTCATTGGAATAATTGTGACCCCCGCCAAAGCTTGAAGAAGGGCAGTTGAGTATCATCCTCCAACGAGTTAAGAAAATGCAATAGCGATAGCATAAGTAAATCCAGAAAATGTATATATTTTACCGTAAAGCCATCTATCCCAGAAGACATCCCAGGTTTCATAGACCGGAGAAGCTGCCGGGCTTCAAGAAAAGTTATGGGTCTATTCAGCCACACTGCATCCACTTTCTCAAGTCAAGAGATCTAAGATATTGATCCATCTTCCCAGACTGTACCTCCCCCTCTGGAGTGTATAAATGCATATAGTATTCCACAGAGCAATCCCTTATATCTTCCAACCTCCTAAGGACCTCTCCAGAAGCCACCTGAATAGACAAGACATTATTCCTCAATTGACAAACCCGCAACCTATGTGCAATCAACCAACCTACTAGCTTTATTATAGATCTCAAAATATTTTTGCTGCAATAATTGAAGATTAAATTGCAACTATTCCAATTCATAAGTCCTGTCAAGCTCCTTGTAACCACTGCCACTCCTATTCCAAGGTTGATGCTTATGCACCCCCTCCTACTGACAGATCTGGCTAAGTAACTTCTGTATTCCCTCCTGCTTCTTATGATAGGCTGCTAAAGCAATAAGGCAGCCCCTCATTATAGCCTTCAGCCCTTCCCACACTGCTTCCGGGTCTAAATATTCCTGTATCCAAGCCCCTACTTGGTGCTCTACCTCAGAGTCATCCAGTAAACTATCATTAAGCTCCCAAAAGTTTTGTCTCTGGCAGTGGTGTACCAAGGGGGAGGCACGAGGGGGCAGTCCGCCCCGGATGTACGGCTTGGGGGGTACACAGCCGGCAAGATCTGGGTCCTCCTACCCTTCCTTTCCCCTGGCGGCGCCGCTACAATCCTACCTCCCCCCGCCGACAAGAAGTCTTTCCAACGTCAATTCTGATGTCGGAGAAGACGTTCCGTGCACGCCAGGCAGTGATTGGCTGGCCTGTAACATCCTTTCTGACGTCAGAATTGACGTCGGAAAGACTTCTTGTTGGCGGGGGGAGGTAGGATTGTAGCGGCGCCGCCGGGGGAAAGGAAGGGGAGAGGCACTTTTTTTCCCCGCAGCAGGGAGGCCAGCATGTAGGCAGGCAAGCTGGCTGGCTTTAGCGCAGCAGGGAGGGAGGGAGATAGGTAGGCAGACAGGCAGGCTGGCTTTGGGGGTGGACAAAATCTGGAAGGTAGTGGGGGGACATAAGAAGTAGGCACTAAGGACACGGGAAGGAGGCACTGGGGGCACTATGGATACAGGACGGAGGCGTTGGGGGCACTAAGGACACAGGATGGAGAAACTGGGGGCACTATGGACACAGGAAGGAGGTACTGGAGGCACTATGGACAGGAAGGAGGCACTGGGGGCACTATGGACACGGGACGGAGGCACTGGGGGCAATTTGGACACAGGAAGGAGGCACTGGGGGCACCATGAACACAGGACGGAGGCACTGGGGGCACTATGGACAAGGGAAGGAGGCACTGGGGGCACTATGGACACAGGACGGAGGCAATGGGGGCACTAAGGACACAGGACGGAGGCACTAAGGACATGAGAAAGGTACTGGGGGCACTAAGGACATGGGAAGGGGCACTGGGGGCATTATGGACACAGGAAGGAGGCACTGGGGCACTAAGGACACAGGACGGAGGCACTGGGGCACTATGGACACAGGACGGAGGCACTGGGGGGCACTAAGGACATGGGAAGGAAGGAGGGAGGGAATAGAAAGGGATAATTGTTGGGCCTGAGTGCAGAAAGAGAGAAATGAAAGAAAGGATACAAAGTCAATTAATAGATGTCCCCTTTTGATGAAAAAAATAAATGGTCATGTTACCTCTGACTTATTTTCTCTGCAGCAGAGTCGACAGCCGTGCTGAGGTGCAGGAAGATCCTGCACTGACTCGTCTGCCGGCTCTGCTCCGGAAGAAGTAAGTTACATCGGAGGGGGTGGACCCGGCAGATGCAGTCATTGCGGGACTTTGCCACAACTCCCTGCGTCTGCCGGATCCACCCCCTCTGACATAACTTACTTCTTCTGGAGCAGAGTCAGCAGACGAGTCATCGCGGGACCTTCCAGCATGTGGCTGCTGAGTCCGCTCCAGAGCAAGTATGTCGGAGTGGGGTGGACTAGCAGCCGGCAGCTACAATCATCGTGGGACCTTGCTGCATGAAGGGAGAGAAAGGAACAGGATTGCTGGAATGGAAGAGTGGTGGAGGGAAAGAAAGGGGGCAGGGTGGTATGGAAGGGTGGTGCTGATAGAATTGATGTACAGAGAAAGGGGAGAGTCATAAGGGGGAAGGATATTGGAGGGAGAGAAAGGGGGCAGATGCTGATTGAAGAGGGGTGGGGCAGACATTGGATGGTAGTGGGAAGCCTATGCTGGATGGAAGTGCAGATGGGAGAGATAAGGGAGCAAATGCAGGAAGGAAATGGGAGGAGAGAAAGAGGGGGAGCAGAAGCAGGATGGAAGTGGACAGAGAGAGGAGAAGGTACTAGATGGAAGGGTTGGAGAAAGAGGGTACATGATGGAAGGAGGGGATAAATAAAAGGAGGGCACATGATGGGGAGAAAAGGATTGAGTTAGGGAAACACTGAAGGGGTGAGGGAAAGAGGTGGCAAGCTTTAGGTAGACAGTAAAAAAAGGACATTGATGAGAGGGTAGTAAGAACGTAATCTAGACAGATGCAGAAAATAAATTGAAAAGGAAAATGAGGGAAAAAAGGGAAAGGGATTGCAGAGGAGAGGTGTGGGAGAGGGAAGGAGAGGAGAGAGATGCCAGACCAATGGGGGTGAAAGGAGAGATGGAAGGGGGAGGCATACAATTTCTGGAAGGGGCATAGAAGGAGAGAAGATGCCATATAGGGGAAGAGAGACGGCAGACAGTGGATGGAAGGAAGAAAGTTACAAGAAGATGAGGAAAGCAGAAACCATAGAAGACAAAGGTAGAAAAAAAATTTATATTTATTTATTGCTTTAGGAGACATGCGTCACTGTTTCTGTGGTGCACTGTATGCAGAGTCAGTTTCTTACTGATTCAATTTAACCTTTGTCTATATATTTCTATTTTATCCCCCCTTTTACAAAACTGTGGTGCGTTTTGTAGCACAAGCCGTGGTGGTAGCTGAAAAGGATCTGGTCCCAATTACTGCCTCACATGCTCTGTCGTTTGTAAGTCAGATGCATCTGGGGACAGTCTCTTAGAAACAACAGACGCCCATTATCTCTAGAAACATGTCCACTTTATTACAGTCCTGCAACCATTTTTATATCATTTTACAAAGGAAGGGAGGGGGGATGAGCACAACTATGGCATATAATACTGTCTAAAGTCTAAAGGTGCTAGCTTCTTATCTTAATACAGAATTACTTAGTCAAACACAGCTGTGGAAACAGCTAACTTCAAAACAGGATAATAAACGCATAATTCAGACATAAAATGACCTTGTAGCATATCAGCAGAATAAACACAAACTGAGTCTGTGTTTAACTAACCTTGTCAACAAGCAAAGCTAGGAAACTTACAAGACATATGATGTGTGCCCTTTCAGTAGCAGCTCTGATGCTCAGAATTCTATGAGCGTCAGAGCTATTACCACCATGGCTAAAATCCACACTACAGTTTTGTAAAAGGGGGAGGGGTTAGTTTGTGATGACATTCCATACTAGGCGAAGGTGTTTTCTGTGTTCTGTGTGTTCGAAAGACATGGTTTTTCAGACAGACTTCTTGGGTCACTTGGCCGCCCAATGGTACAAAGTGTTAAGTGGATTTAATAAAAAGAAATTAAAAACTGGTTTAAAAGATATTTGGAGCATTGAGATTAAGCATGAAATTACTGTATCTCAATGGCCACGAATTTGGTCTTGGAGAATGAAATGTATGGTGTCAGCATCTATGAGACAAACTTGGTTTTTTCTGTTGCATAGAGCGTTCTGGACCCCTGTTAGGTTACAAAAATTAGATAGTTCTTTGTCTAATAGATGTTGGCATTGCCATCTGGAAGTAGGAACTTTAGATCATTTATTGTTTTATTGCCCATATATTATGAATTTTTGGAAATCAATTTGGGACCAAATTAATAATTTATTAGATAACCCAGTGGCATTATCCTATGATACTGTGATATTTGGAATGGAAATGAGAGCAAAGAGTCAGATTTCTGCAAATAACAATAAATTACTACTTATAATGACTGGTGTTGCCATTCAGCAAGTTACATATAATTGGAAGGATTGAAGGAGATTAAATTACAACTTCTGGTGGAATTCTTTATGTCATATCTACAAAATGGAAAGGTTTTTTGCATTACAATGGGGATATTTTAAGAAATTTCAGGATGTGTGGAAACTATTAACAAAATATTGTAAAGATTAATTGAAAGTGTTTCCCTTATATTTATCAATTTAAGGTGTAGGGAAGGGGGAATTCTCTTATTACATGTTTTATAGGATAATGGAATATATGGGTGGGAGGGATGGGAAAGGGGAAGGGATAAGAATTTATATGATGTACCAATGATTATTTGTAAGTGATGTACTTATTGTTAATGTGAATGAATATATTTGACATTCCGCCCCCCCCCCAATATATTTAACACTCCGCCCCCCCCCCGATCCAGCCGGGACACAGAGAAACTTAAAAAGCCCAGCGCCTGCACCTCACCACCAACACAGCAGGATCGGGACCAGCGTGGGTGCCCTGCTCCGCCCCCCCCCCCCGATCCAGCCGGGACACAGAGAAACTTAAAAGGCCCAGCGCCTGCACCTCACCACCAACACAGCAGGATCGGGACCAGCGTTGGAGCCCTGCTCCGCCCCCCCCCCAATCCAGCCGGGACATAGAGAAACTTAAAAGGCCCAGCGCCAACGGCGCGCTGCAGTTCGTTGCGCCGACAAAGGTGCATGCGCCTTAGCGCCTTCGTGAAATGCCTGCGTGAAAGGCCTGCACCCCAATACTATAACGAAGCCCGGATCTCCTGAACTACCGACTTTCCTGTCGCCCTGTCGACCTCCAAGCCAGGTAACAGCATCATATCTACTCACCGTTAATCTTTCTACTGCATATCAATTATTTAATAATTATTTAATATTTTCTATGAACTCAAGATCATATATTCTGATACATATCCTTTATCTAATTATCTACCAAAAGAGGCCCAAATGTGGCATGACTTTGCTTGATTTTACATTACCTTATTGTTCATCTGTCTCCACGTCAGATCCTATCTGACTCTGTACCAACACTTATCTGCACTACCACTTCCAACATCCAAATTCAAGATATTCTGTTGACCCTGTTACCACTTACCCGGTATTCACAAATAAGCCACCAGTCGCTCCCCGCGCCGCAACTCTACCACAACAACATGGCGCTCCTTCAATACAGCATGTGGATACTACTTATTACCTTTTACCTATTCAGCTCAAGAAGCAAGGCAACTATCCCCCCCCTACCTTCTCCCCCCATCCTCTACTCTTCTATACGTAATTTCAAGCACAAAATCCCCCCAACCCATATCATGGTTACCCTTGATACCCCAGATCCCACCCCTTCAGAGATCCCAATCATAACAACATTCCACAGACCTTCCAGACCCTATACCAAAAAAACAAGAGTACTAAAAAACATAGTCTCCTCCCATTTCCCCCCCACTAACCCTCTACTCTACTCCAACCTCAGAGGTTCCTACCTAAATATAAGATCTATTAGGAACAAATCCCAATTAATCCACGACTGGCTCACTGATACCAACCCTGACTTCGTCATACTAACAGAGACTTGGCTACTCTCAAACGAAGACATCATCATCCAAGAATGCCTCTTTCCTAACTTCAAAATTCTTTCCCTAGCAAGAGAAAGAGGCAGAGGTGGTGGTCTGGCCGTAATCTTCAAAGATAACTTAAACTGCTCCATGCTCAGCTCTAAATCCTCCCTCTCCTTGGAAATCCTTTCTCTAAAGCTTCAATCAGAACTGCTAATCGACTCCCTTACTATCACTCTGACATATATTCCTCCCAGAAAATGGTCTTCAGCCAAAGAAGAATTCCAGGAGTTCCTGTTAACCAATTCGCTATCGGGCCCCTACAACCTCTTATGTGGAGATCTAAACCTACATTTAGAAAATCCAGATCTACCCGAGACCACCGAATTCTGGTCCTTCCTAACTGCGCTAGGCTTTCCTCACTCTCCTCCAATATCAACCCACGCAAAAGGCCACCAACTCGACATTGTTTCACTGACTAAAATACAGCCATCAAACCCTACGATCCGATGGATATCAGAAACCTGGTCGGACTCACTTTGGTCTGACCATAAAATATGCAACTTCGAGCTGGAATGGCTACAGATATCATCTAAAAGGAATGCTAAACAGAAACCCACACTATTTAAAACAAGCAGAGGCAAACTCAACCCCGTAGAATTCTGGTCCCATTACAACATTACCCACAACCACGACGAGGATCCTAACCTCTTCATGAACTCCTAGATCTCCACCAGCACTCATATCCTAAACGAAATGGCCCCACTGAAGAAAAGAAGGATTAGACCTAGAAATCTATCGGGCTGGTTTGACTCAGAGCTCCTTGTAATATAGAGGGAACTAAGAAGATTAGAAAGGAAATGGACAAAGCTAGGAACACCAGAGTCTAGAGACGCATGGCGCCAAATGCTAACTAACTACAAAACCACCATCTCAAAAAAGAAAAAAACCTTCTACGCCAACATTATAGGTAACACCTCCTTAAACAGCAACAAACTTTTCAAACTAGTCAACGACTCGTTCGATACCCACTCTTACACAAACCCAGCAGATGAATCCCCGATCACAGCAGACGACCTGGCTAACTTTTTCATTTCAAAAATATCCAAATCAAGACATTCCCTTCCAAACACACAAGACTCCCACTGGAAATACGCCATCCCCCAGGACCCTGACTCCTCTTCAAAAGCTGACATGAGCTGGTCATACTTCAAGGAAACTGACTGGCTAACATTCATCAAGTACTACAACAAATACGCTAAATCATATTGCAGATTAGACCCGTGCCCCCCAAATGTGATCAGCCCCTATTATCTTCAAAACCAAACTTCTAAACTGGAAGACCTGGGACAAATCGTCATAACTCCTATAAAAAAGAACAAAAAAGAAGCATCCATCAACGTTTCCAACTATAGACCTGTCGCGAACATCCCTTTGGTTGCCAAATTAATGGAAGGCCTGGTAAATGCTGATCTAACCAACTACCTAGACAAATTCAACCTACTGCATACTAACCAATCTGGTTTCAGACCCGGCTTCAGCACTGAAACTGTATTGGCCTCTCTTCTAAACTATCTACATTCCCTCCTTAGCCAAGGCTCCAATGCTTTGATTCTCCAACTGGATCTAAGCAGTGCCTTTGACCTAGTTGACTACTCCATCTTACTAAACTGTCTGGAATCAATAGGCATCTCAGGAAACATTCATACTTGGTTCCGGGGATTTCTTGAACTCAGATCCTATCAAGTACTCAAGGATGACAAATTCTCCTTCAGCTGGAATAACAACTGTGGACTTCCCCAGGGCTCCCCGCTGTCACCGACCCTTTTCAACATCTACCTCATCTCATTGGGACACCTACTACAGAGCTTAAATCTCACCTTCCACGTTTACGCTGATGATATCACCATCGTGCTTCCACTATCCGATATTTCGCCGAATTTCATTAACCTCCTATCCAATATCCTAAACCAAATAGAACTTTGGATGAAGGCCTTCAGACTCAAACTGAACACAGAAAAAACTAAATTTTTCCTGGCTTCTCCCAACGAGCAGATAAAAGACAATAAGATTCACGTGAACGGCAGAGACTACGAAATTGCTCAATCTTTAAAAATACTAGGGGTTACCCTTGACAGACATCTAACACTAGAAAAACATACAGATCTAATGTTCAAAAAATGTATCTCTACTCTATGGAAACTCCGCACCGTCAAAAAATTCTTTGACGAATCATCCTTTCGACTACTAGTACAAGCCTCCATCCTGAGTACTCTGGACTACTGCAACATCATATTCCTGGGAGCTTACAAAAAGTCATTTCACAAGCTAAGATTAATCCAAAACACTGCAGTCCAACTCATCTTCAGACTAAAAAAATGGGACCATATCACCCCATATCTCCAAATACTTCACTGGCTGCCAGTAGAATCCAGAATATTATTCAAGTTTGCCTGCATCAGCTTCAAAGCTATCTTCGGGATGCTACCAACTTACCTAGCTTCCCAATTCTTCACCAACTGCCCGAATAAGTCATCTCGCAGAGCAAACCTCTTTATCTACCCATCACTGAAATCATGTCACTATAAGAAGTACCTAGACAGGCAGCTAAACTGAACACATGGCTAGCAAAACCAATTCTCGAGGCCGCATCATACAAAGACCAGAAAATCACTGAAGACCCGTCTCTTCAACGCCATCTAGTTTTTCTTCTACCAATTGTAAGCCCCCCGAAAGCCCATCCGCTACCTTTCCCCTTCCCCTTTCGACGTATATTGCTGTAATCCTCTCATATTCTCATTGTAAATATCCTCCTATAAACAGCACTGATCTCCTGTATCTTGTTCACATTGTAACACCCTGTTTCTTATTGTAAATATCTTCAACTATCTTACTCACATTGTAATATACTGTATCTTACTCTTATTGTACTTATCTTCCTGTAAGCAGCTCTGAACTCTTGTACCTTGTTCTGAACCCTTCGTTCTGTTACATGACCAAAATCACTTCGCCTCATATTGCTAACTCCTATATTCTAATCGCCTGTATATTCTTGCAAGCTACCCAACCAGTTGTATCTTTACAGCCATATCTTCTTGCAAACTGCCCCATACTGATTTACCCTGTTTCAATCCAATGTATCTCAGATTCCTGGTCCCAAAGCTGGTATCTTATATCTTGTTCTAAACACATGTATTTTGTTGTAAACACCTGTTCTCCTGCTGTAAACTCTGCACTCTCTCTCGGCACGACTCTCATTGTAAACCGCTTTGAACTTAGGGTATAGCGGTATATAAGAAATAAAATTATTATTATTATTATTATTAATGTAATTTTGAAAATGAATAAAGAATTTTTTAAAAAAGACATTGTTTTTTGTTAGGATTGACTGCAGGATTGATCTGTACTAGTCTGGCTTGTTTAGTTTTACAATGGGTGTATTGATGTACTGCTCACTGCATATGTAAGAAGCTGCCTTTTCCTATGTACTCATGTGTGACGTGTGGCTTGTTACTAAAAATCATGTTTTTCGTACAGATGGGGGGGGAAGTGTCAAAAAATGATGGGCCCCAGGTGTCACATATGCTAGGTACGCCACTGGTCTCTGGCCCTCTGGCTATTTGAAAACTGTAGCCAAACCGGTGCATGATCCAACCAGGTGATCTGTTCAATCCCAGCTTGAACCATCCTTTGCAACAGACCTCTATCTACAAAAACATAATCAATCTTTGAATATTATGACAGGAAAAGTTAGAAACCAGAGACATTTCTAGGTTTCAACAAGGGAATAAAGGAACCTGCCCTCTCATTGGAGAGAAAGCTGAAGTCAGTAGCAAATAGCTAAAGCCAAAAGCTGCAGAAAATAAATTTATTCCTGCACCACAGGCTTATTCATCCTTGGGTGAGGATCCTGACAGGGTGAGACAGTCTACAAACTACATATTCTACATCTCTTGCACTAGTTAGGGAGAAGAGATGAGGTGGGGTAGAGAAAGCATCCCAGGCAAAGCTATGGCAGAATGCTTTGAGACAGGCAGGCAAACAACCTGTGCTTCAACCAATAAGAACTTTTGTTTCACCTGTGAGATTGATTAAATGGGTGGGAAGACAAAAGCAAGAGAGCTCCACTACAGGCTGGAAAGGCAAAGAAGAGGGCAGCTTGGCAAAGCCTTCAGCAGTAGCCACTCATGGGAGAAAGGCTGAGAGGGATATCACTGCTAGAGAACCTCTGAGACTCAATAAGGCTACAGATTCTACACAGGGTAGGAACCATATGCCAATGTTCCCAGATGTAGAAATACTGTCTGAGTCTGAAAGAAGTGAAGTTGTGCCAGTGATAGATGAATGCATGGATTTTCAAGAGAATGTTTCGGTTAGTTCTAGAGATGAGACAGAAATGTTGAAGGATTCAGTAGAGGACATATGAAAGTTGCCTAGAACATTGTATGAATATTTCTTCCCTTAGAGCTGAATTAAGGAATATTATGTAATTTTCCTGCTTTATGCTAGTCTAAGAGAGAAAGTTAAAGCTAACCAGCTTCAAGAAGTATTGTTTCATAGAAACATCGAAAATGACGGTAGAAAAGGGCCACAGTCCATCTAGTCTGCCCACACTTGTGACCCACCCCCTAACTTCCTCCATGAAGAGATCCCACATGCCAATCCCATCTTTTCTTAAAATCTGGCACGCTGCTGGCCTCGATTACCTGTAGTGAAAGATTATTCCAGCGGTCAACCATCCTTTCGGTGAAGAAATATTTTTTGGTGTCGCCATGAAATTTCCCATCCCTGATTTTCAGTGGATGCCCTCTTGTTGCCGTGGGTCCTTTAAGAAAGAAGATGTCTTCTTCCACCTCGATACGGCCCGTGATATATTTGAACGTCTCGATCATGTCTCCCCTTTCTCTGCGTTTCTCTAGTGAGTAAAGCTGTAACTTACCCAGTGTGTGGGGGAGGGAAAATAAGTAACCATTTCCTTTCTTGTCTGCTATGCTATGAAAGCAGTGCTATTTTAAGAGAGCATTGCTAAGGAAGAATAACTTTAACCTCACCTGAGGGGATTTTGGGAAGGATTACTATCTAATCGGGAGGATAGTCCCTTCACACTGAATCCCCATAGCTAGACTTAGGGTTCAGAGTACAGCTGATAAACACAATGAATGAAGTGAAAGAATCCAAGTTACTTAAAGACTGCTGCTAGTAGATATTGAGGGCTTATAGTAAAATTCTCTGTTATGTTAGGAAGGGGCAAGGTCACTTTAGAGAATTAGAAATGGGGAGCCAATAGCCTTATACTTTGCCAAAAAGAAGTCAAGCCCTGTAGCCCAAAGGCTGGACTCTGAGAGCCCTGAAGGGCAACTGAAAAGAAATGTATTTGACCAGAAACTGGCAAAAAGCCACTGAGTTTTGGGAACTGTACCTGAATTGCTATTTTGTTAAGCATTTTGATTTTTGGACTGGTTAAGTTTGAACATGAACCTCCTGGATTTATAATACATGAACATCGCTTGTCAATTTTTGTATTTACAGTAGCTTGAGCTACCCTCCCCCGTCTTTGGTACTCCATCTAGATACTGGATTGGAAAACCCTGCTGGGGCGGCTTGACTATATTCATGTGCAAACATACTTCAATCTGTCGGAATACAATACCAATCTATCATAGAACTTGGGACTGCTATGTATCCTGGAGAGCAAGTTTGGCCTCCCACCAGAACTAATAATAATTTTATTCTTCTATACCGCCATAGTCAAATGACTTCTAGGCGGTTCACATTGAAGAATCAGCGAATTACAGAATAGAGCTGGATAGAAAGGCGAATTGCAGAATGAAGCGAATTACAGAATAAAGCTGGACAATCAGCGAATTGCAAAATACAAGAAGTGAGGGTACAACTTATTACACAAGAATTAGATAAAAGGAAAATATGAATCTTAAGTATGTAATATAGGTCTCATGTATGCAACCCAAGGAATGAAACTAGACTAACTCCATTGTCTTCTCGCTTTCTTGGATTTCTGCTGCTACTATCAGGGAGATGGGATGTAGTTGTTTTGTATAGGCAAAGTGTTAATTTTTCTGATGATTGTGTTTAATGGCAATAACAAAAAAAAAAAGTTTGAACATGAAGAAGAAAAGTTTTGGGACTGAGTTGGAGCAGTGCAAGTGCACAAGAATGATCTCTTTTGTCTGCCTTTATGCCCTATTGGGGGGTGAAATAAATATGTGACATAGAGTAAACTGGATTTTGGATCCGTTTGTTTACTTTTATCACCAATCCTAACTGGGCCACTCCAGGAATCGCTCGGCCTGGTGCTGTGGAGGTCAAGGCAGGTCAGCCTTCTCCCTGCCACAATAAGAAGGCGGGTTAGCCTTCTCCCTGTCACAATATGAAATATGTACCAGAGAATAATCTGTGAAATTCCTCCCTGTAGGGTGCAACCAATGCAACCCGTCTTCCACATTCAAATTTTTTACTGTATCCCGAAACAGTTTCCTATCTTTCTTACCATATGCCCAGAATTAGCAAAATTTGGAGTCATGGTTAAGAACATAAGAATTGCCGTTGCCAGGTTAGACCAGAGGTCCATCGTGCCCAGCAGTCCGCTCCCATGGCGGCCCCTAGGTCAAAGACCAGCCCTACCTGAATACGTTCCAGTTTAGCAGGAACTTGTCTAACTTTGTCTTGCATCCCTAGAGGGTGTTTTCCCCTATAACAGCCTCCAGAAAAGCGTTCCAGTTTTCCATCACTCTGGGTGAAGAAGAACTTCCTTACGTTTGTACAGAATCTATCCCCTTTTAACTTTAGAGAGTGCCCTCTCGTTCTTCCTACCTTGGAGAGGGTGAACAACCTGTCTTTATCTTGAATGTTTCGATCGTGTCCCCTCTCAGTCTCCTCTTTTCAAGGGAGAAGAGGCCCAGTTTCTCTAGCCTCTCATTATACGGCAACTCCTCCAGTCCCTTAACCATTTTTGTCACTCTTCTCTGGACCCTTTCAAGTAGTACCATGTCCTTCTTCAAGTACGGCGACCAGTGCTGGATGCAGTATTCCAGGTGGGGCCGTACCATGGCCCGGTACAGCGGCATGATCACCTTCTCCAGTCTGTCCATGATCCCCTTCTTAATCATTCCTAGCATTCTGTTCGCCTTTTTCGCCTCTGCCACGCATTGCGCGGATGGCTTCGTTGACTTGTCGACCAGTACTCCCAAGTCTCTTTCTTGGGGGATCTCTCCAAGTACTGCTCCGGACATCCTGTATTCGTGTATAAGATTTTTGTTACCGACATGCATCACCTTATACTTATCCACCTTAAACCTGATTTGCCATGTAGCGGCCCATTTCTCGAGCGTGTTTATGTCACGTTGCAGGTCTTCGCAATCCTCCTGCGTCTTCACTACTCTAAATAACTTTGTATCATCTGCAAATTTGATCACGTCTCTCGTTGTACCAATTTCTAGGTCATTTATAAATATGTTGAAGAGCACGGGTCCAAACACCAAACGTTGCAGCACTCCACTCGTGATGCTTTTCCAGTCCAAGTATTGTCTATTTACCCCCTCTCTGTTTCCTATCCGCCAGCCAGTTTTTAATCCACGTGAGTATTTCACCCTTAATTCCATGGCTCGTAATTTTTCGAAATAGTCGTTTATGCAGGACCTTGTCGAACGCCTTCTGAAAATCCAGATATACAATGTTGACCGGGTCACCCTTGTCTATCTACCTGTTTACTCCCTCGAAGAAGTGCAGCAAGTTAGTCATGCAAGATCTTCCTTTGCTGAAGCTGTGCTGGCTAGTCTTCATCAGATCGTGTCCGTCAAGGTGATCAATGATGTGGTCCTTTATCAGCATTTCTATTATCTTTCCCGGCACCAAGGTCAGACTCACCGGTCTGTAGTTTCCCAGATCTCCCCTCGAACCTTTTTTGAAGATCGGCGTAACATTCGCCACTTTCCAGTCTTCCGGAATCCTTCCCGATTTGATCGACAGATTGGCTATTAGTTGAATCAGTTCCTTGATTACCCTATGATGGATGCCATCCGGTCCCGGGGTTTATTGTTTTTAAGCGTATCAATCTGCCTGCATACCTCTTCTAGACTGACCGTCGTCTCTGTCAGTTTCACGTGTTCGTTTCCTGCGTATAGCCTGTTGGGTTCCGGTATATTGTGTATATCCTCTTCAGTAAATACAAATGCAAAAAATGTGATCAGTTTGTCGGCAATGGCTTTGTCCTCCTTTAGCACTCCCTTTATTCTATGGTCATCCAACTTCTCCACTGCTTCCTTCACGGGTCGTTTCCCCTTAATATATCGAAAGAATGGATTGAAGTTTTTTGCCTCCTTGATTATTTTTTCCTCGTAGTCTCTTTTGGCCCCTCTTCCGCCTTATGGCACCTGCTTTGATGTTGTTTGTGCTTTTTCCAGTTTTCGTCCGTTTTTGACAGGGGAGATATGATACAGACATTTAAATACTTGAAAGGTATTAATATAGAACCAAATCTTTTCCAGAGAAGAAAAAAATGGTAAAACTAGAGGGCATAATTTGAGGTTACAGGGAGGAAGACTTAGAAGCAATGTTAGGAAATTTTTCTTTACGGAGAGGGTGGTATATGCCTGGAATGCCCTCCCGAGGGAAGTGGTGGAGAGGAAAATGGTGATGGAATTAAAAAAAGCGTGGGATAAAAATAGAGAATCTCTAATTAGAAAACAAAGGATGTAAATTAAAGTACTAAGGCCGGTATTGGACAGACCTGCACGGTCTGTGTCCCATATATGGTGATTCAGTGTACAATGGGCTGGGGTGGGCATCAATGTGAACTCCACTAATATGGAACATGAGGATGTTGCTGGCCAGCCTTTACGGTAGATATCCTGCAAACAACAGGATAGTTGGATAGGCTGAAGTGAGCTTGGATGGCAACTTCAGCATTTGGAACCTAGAACAATACCAGACAATCTACGGCCCAGAAGTATGAAAGAAGAGACATATTAATCAAATCATGTATTCTTTAAATGAGTACAGTATATACTCGAAAATAAGTCGATCAGAATATAAGTCGAGACCCCCTTTTCGCCACAAAAAGGAGGAAAAATGGTTGACTTAGATATAAGTCAGGCGGCTTAATATTCAAGTGCCCTGCCCTGTCAGGCTCTGCACCCAGCACCCTTCCCTCCCTCCCCTGTCAGGCATTGCACCCAGCCCCCTTCCTTATTTCCCTCCCTCCCCTGTCAGACTCTGCCCCCAGCATCCTTCCGTCCTTCCCTCCTTCCCCTGTCAGTCTCTGCACCCAGCACCCTTCCTTCCCTCTCTCCCTCCCTCCCCTGTCAGGCTTTGCACCCAGCACCCTTCGCTCCTTACCTCCCACCCTCCCCTGTCAGGCTTTGCACCCAGCACCCTTCGCTCCTTACCTCCCACCCTCCCCTGTCAGGCACTGCACCCAGCTCCCTTCCTGCCAGGCACTGTACCCAGCACCCTACCCTTCCCTCCCCTGTCAGGCATTGCACCTACCCCCTTCCTTCCTTCCCTCCCCCGTCAGACTGTGCACCCTCCCTTCCTCCCCCATCAGACTGTGCACCCTTCCTTCCTCCCTCCCTCCCAGGCTCTGCACCCTGCCCTAGTCTCATACCTCTACTGCCGATCCCCAGTGAAAGTGCAGTGGGCAGGAGCAAACTTTGCAAGTTCCTCCCCCGCTGCTAACTGGCTGCCATGAGTTTCTTCGGCCACTGAGCAGCACGAGCAGGCGCATGATTTGGCGCTGCTACTCAGTGCTGAGCAGCTTCCTTACAGGCTCCCGCAACACACACTGTGTCTCGCCATTGGCAATTGGTATATTCTTTGATGCACTTTCTACACCAGACACTTTTGACTCCTAAGGCAGGTGCTACTTTGCTGAAATACAGTTCTATGTCAAGTTTTTTTTATATGGTTTATTAAATAAACCTAATATGGTTTTGAAAGGCAGAAAGGACCAAATTCTATTAACGGCACCTAACTCGGTAGGCCAATCAAACTTAGGTACCATTTGTAGAATCGCACCTAATGACACCTAAATCAACTTAGGGCTCCTTTTACAAAGGCGTTCTAGCAGTTTTAGCAAGTGCTACAATATCGCACGCGCTAAATGCTAATGCTTCCATAGAGCTGGCATTAGTATTTTTCATTTAGCGTGTGCTAAAAATGTTAGTGCACCTTAGTAAAAGGAGCCCTTAGGTATCATAATGTCAGGCACCGATACATTAAGCCAAGGTTTTCTTGGCCTAACATACTGGTACCTAACATAGATGCCTAACTACTCCTAACTCAATCTATGTCCTGTGTAGGCACCAGTAGGCATCTCAGTGTAGATGCAGGCAAGTGTTGGCAGGAAGGATGCCCACTCCCTCCTGCTGCCACCCCCAAAACAACCCCTGGCAGGAGGGACGCCTCCAGTCCTGCTGGAACGTGCCTTAAACACATGACTCCACAAACTCCCTAAACCACAAATCCACCAAACCCTGACTCTTACCCCTCCAAACCCAGAATGGTGGTCCTTCCCCTTCCCGGTGCATCCTGTGATGCACAGCGGAGAGGCCTAAGGCCCTGATTGGCCCAGGCTCCTAAAGCCCATCTCTGCTGGGGATTATTTCAAGGGTGCCAACAGGAGGGAATGGGGATACAATATCTCTCCTGCCATGGACAGTGTCGGGGGGGGGGGGGGGGGAGGTGTCAGGATGGGCATCTTTCCTGCTGGCTGACTTGTGGTGGGATGTGAGAGGTTCCCTGCCATGGCCACTCTGCAGCAGGGAGAGTTCCTTGCCACGATCAGTTTAGCAGCCATGTCTATTTGAAATGTAGGCCAGCATTTCAATGGCCTACATTTCAGATGCCTATCGCAGCCCTATGGAAGTGCCTGCTTAAGCTCACCCAAGGCCACTTCTGGGCAAAACCACGCCCATGCCTTTGGCGAACTTAAGCATCCCTAGGCGCCTCCCTGCACCTGCAACAAGATGCTTACAATGTAGGCAGCCTGCCTCTGGGCTTTTTTTTTTTTTTTTTTTTTTTTTAGAAAACATGCGTCCTGATTGGCTGGTAAGACAGCGATAAGATGTCTACCGCTGCCTACAATTGGGACACCATTTATAGAATTTGCCCCTTACTGCATACACTTTCCAAAACTATCACATGACACTGTAACACATCTAATATAATATAATCTAAATTGGTATTTATAAACCTCTTTCTCCCTACAAATAGGTTCAGAGCAGCTCACAATAAAAATTATACTCCTACTTATTACAGGATAAAATTCATAATAAATATATAATCATCCAGTTTCTAACTCATAAATCTCTCAAATAAATATGTCTTAAGACCTTTCTGAAAGAGCTTATATGAAGATTTATTTTTCAATGACTGAGGCAGAGAATTCTAAATTAGCACATGTTGATAAGAGAAAAAGTTTACTAGATTTTTTTTTTATCTAATTCATTTAAACAAAGGTGCATCTATATCTAGTCTATGAGATGGTCGACTGAAATTAGATCTAATTGGAAAAGATATTAGTTGAAAAACCTGTGGTGAGGTCAGTCCATATAAAGTCTTAAAAATGAAACTAAACTAAACTACTGGTAAA